>NW_027192722.1:326533-653066 GCF_949987515.2 Delphinus delphis
ACGGGTCTCAACTCTCCAGGTTTAAGGTATTCTTCCTTCAGCTAAAACATGCATGTGGAACCCAGAGTATGATCAACCGTGTGAACGGGAGACGTGTTCAACTATGTCTCAGTTTTCCTCCCCTGGTACTCGGGTGCAACATTCCAGACGCTTTACTAACACTCTCCCGACTTGGAGAGTCAGTCCCTTTAACCTCCTGTTTGGCCCAGTTTGCAATTCCTGCGGAAGATGAACTGGAATAGCGAGAAGCAATGAGAGACTAGCTGGAGGTGTCTGGACGGGCAAATTTAACTCTCATTTCCCACCAGGAAGAGGAAATAACCAAAGGCTCAGCGTGCCGTGCCGGAACCAGATTAGGGCCTGAAGCCATCCTACGGTGTTGCGGCCAGCTCACAAGAAAGCGAGTTGTAGAAAGGAGCTCAGGGGCACTGTAATTCACAAACCTGCAGAGTTATAAATGACAGCTATCGTCCAAAAATAGACTGAAGTAAGGCTGCCAAGAGGACTTGAAAACGGGGCAGAATTGCAGGAAACCGATTTCAGGAGGTAGACTGAAATTGCATTGAAAGCATAGGAAAAGAGGCAGAACGTACACAATGATGCACTTGGCCAAAAAGGGCGTATGCGTTTTTTCCTGAATATATTCAGGAAAAAACGCATACGCCCTTTTTGGCCAACCAAGCAAGCTTGCAAAGGAAATCTGCACTACAATGAAGTCTCACTTCCACCTGGTCAAAAGGGCCATCTGAAAAAAGTGTAAAATCCATAAAGGCACGACAGGCCATGGAGAACTGGGAGCCTTCTTATGCTGATGGGCGGGATGTAAATTGCCAACAGCCACTCTGGAGAAGTGTATGGTGTTTCCTGAAACATCTAAAAAACAAAGCAACAGAGCCTAGGGCACTTCCACTTATGGTCCTATAGCTTAGGGAAATTAAAATCAAAAAGACACAGCCACCCCAAAGTTTGGGACGCCTCCGTTTATAAGAACCTCGTTTACCGTACAAGTTCAACATCGCAGAAAGTGAAAAATGGATAAAGAACTTGAGGTATTTACTTACAAAGCAATATCACTCAGCAATGAAATCTATGTCATCAGGCCCTTAGCAGCACAATGAGTGGATTCAGGTACGATGATTCTAACTGAAATAAGTCACACAGAAAAAGAAACATCATAAGATATCAGTAATACACGGAATGTAAACTTGGCTACACAGGAACTGCATTCCAAAACAGAACAGGGTCTCAAATTTAGAAAACCAACTTATGCTTGCTTAAGGGGAAAGGTGAGTTGGGGTGCTGCATAAAACCAGAGATTGAAATGAGCACAGATAAAGTTCCTTAAGCCAAATATGGAATAGACAAGAGCTACTCCTTGCTCAACGAAATGGACTCAACACCCCATATTAAACGCCTAAGAATGTACCTGACTACTAAGTATCTTAAAACCTATGGATTGCTATGTCTCCAAAAGAGAATCAAGCGTGTGTACAGGGGCATAAACGCAGCAGTGATAGGATTGGAGAGGTTCAGTGAGCAAATGAAGACCCTTTGAAGTCATATTGCATGGTACCCATTACACGGGTCTCAACTCTCCAGGTTTTAGGTATTCTTCCTTCAGCTAAAACATGCATGTGGAACCCAGAGTATGATCAACCATGTGAACGGGAGACGTGTTCAAATATGTCTGTTTTCCTCCCCTGGTACTCGGGTGCAACATTCCAGACGCTTTACTAACACTCTCCCCACTTGGAGAGTCAGTGCCTTTAACCTCCTGTTTGGCCCAGTTTGCAATTTCTGCGGAAGATGAACAGGAATAGCGAGAACCAATGAGAGGCTAGCTGGAGGTGTCTGAACGGGCAAATTTAACTCTCATTTCCCACCAGGAAGAGGAATGAACCAAAGGCTCAGCGTGCCGGGCCAGAACCAGATTAGGGCCTGAAGCCATCCTGCGGTGTTGCGGCCAGCTCACAAGAAAGCGAGTTGAAGAAAGGAGCTCAGGGGCACTGTAATTCACAAACCTGCAGAGTTATAAATGACAGCTATCGTCCAAAAATAGACTGAAGTAAGGCTGCCAAGAGGACTTGAAAGCGGGGCAGAATTGCAGGAAACCGATTTCAGGAGGTAGACTGGAATTGCATTGAAAGCATAGGAAAAGAGGCAGAATGTCCACAATGATGCACTTGGCCAAAAAGGGCGTATGCGTTTTTTCCTGAATATATTCAGGAAAAAACGCATACGCCCTTTTTGGCCAACCAAGCAAGCTTGCAAAGGAAATCTGCACTACAATGAAGTCTCACTTCTCCCCGGTCAAAAGGGCCATCTGAAAAAAGTGTAAAATCCAGAAAGGCAGGACAGGCCATGGAGAACTGGGAGCCTTGTTATGCTGATGGGCGGGATGTAAATTGCCAACAACCACTCGGGAGAAGTGTATGGTGTTTCCTGAAACATCTAAAAAACAAAGCAACAGAACCTAGGGCACTTCCACTTATGGTCCTATAGCTTAGGGAAATTAAAATCAAAAAGACACAGCCACCCCAAAGTTTGGAACGGCTCTGTTTACAAGAACCTCGTTTACAGTACAAGTTCAACATCGCAGAAAGTGAAAAATGGATAAAGAAGTTGTGGTATTTACTTACAAAGCAATATCACTCAGCAATGAAATTTGTGTCATCAGGCCCTTAGCAGCACAATGAGTGGATTCAGGTATGATGATTCTAACTGAAATAAGTCACACAGAAAAAGAAACATCATAAGATATCAGTAATACACGGAATGTAAACTTGGCTACACAGGAACTGAATTACAGAACAGAACAGGGTCTCAAATTTAGAAAACCAACTTATTCTTGCTTAAGGGTAAAGGTGAGTTGGGGTGCTGCATAAAACCAGAGATTGAAATGAGCACAGATAAAGTTCCTTAAGCCAAATATGGAATAGACAAGAGCTACTCCTTGCTCAACGAAATGGACTCAACACCGCATATTAAACGCCTAAGAATGTACCTGTCTAGTAAGTATCTTAAAACCTATGGATTGCTATGTCTCCGAAAGAGAATCAAGCATGTGTACAGGGGCATAAACGCAGCAGTGATAGGATTGGAGAGGTTCGTGAGCAAATGAAGACCCTTTGAAGTCATATTGCATGGTACCCATTACACGGGTCTCAACTCTCCAGGTTTAAGGTATTCTTCCTTCAGCTAAAACATGCATGTGGAACCCAGAGTATGATCAACCGTGTGAACGGGAGACGTGTTCAAATATGTCTCAGTTTTCCTCCCCTGGTACTCGGGTGCAACATTCCAGACGCTTTACTAACACTCTCCCGACTTGGAGAGTCAGTCCCTTTAACCTCCTGTTGGGCCCAGTTTGCAATTCCTGCGGAAGATGAACAGGAATAGCGAGAACCAATGAGAGACTAGCTGGAGGTGTCTGGACGGGCAAATTTAACTCTCATTTCCCACCAGGAAGAGGAATTAACCAAAGGCTCAGCGTGCCGTGCCGGAACCAGATTAGGGCCTGAAGCCATCCTGCGGTGTTGCGGCCAGCTCACAAGAAAGCGAGTTGTAGAAAGGAGCTCAGGGGCACTGTAATTCACAAACCTGCAGAGTTATAAATGACAGCTATCGTCCAAAAATATACTGAAGTAAGGCTGCCAAGAGGACTTGAAAGCGGGGCAGAATTGCAGGAAACCGATTTCAGGAGGTAGACTGAAATTGCATTGAAAGCATAGGAAAAGAGGCAGAACGTACACAATGATGCACTTGGCCAAAAAGGGCGTATGCGTTTTTTCCTGAATATATTCAGGAAAAAACGCATACGCCCTTTTTGGCCAACCAAGCAAGCTTGCAAAGGAAATCTGCACTACAATGAAGTCTCACTTCCACCTGGTCAAAAGGGCCATCTGAAAAAAGTGTAAAATCCATAAAGGCACGACAGGCCATGGAGAACTGGGAGCCTTCTTATGCTGATGGGCGGGATGTAAATTGCCAACAGCCACTCTGGAGAAGTGTATGGTGTTTCCTGAAACATCTAAAAAACAAAGCAACAGAGCCTAGGGCACTTCCACTTATGGTCCTATAGCTTAGGGAAATTAAAATCAAAAAGACACAGCCACCCCAAAGTTTGGGACGCCTCCGTTTATAAGAACCTCGTTTACCGTACAAGTTCAACATCGCAGAAAGTGAAAAATGGATAAAGAACTTGAGGTATTTACTTACAAAGCAATATCACTCAGCAATGAAATCTATGTCATCAGGCCCTTAGCAGCACAATGAGTGGATTCAGGTACGATGATTGTAACTGAAATAAGTCACACAGAAAAAGAAACATCATAAGATATCAGTAATACACGGAATGTAAACTTGGCTACACAGGAACTGCATTCCAAAACAGAACAGGGTCTCAAATTTAGAAAACCAACTTATGCTTGCTTAAGGGGAAAGGTGAGTTGGGGTGCTGCATAAAACCAGAGATTGAAATGAGCACAGATAAAGTTCCTTAAGCCAAATATGGAATAGACAAGAGCTACTCCTTGCTCAACGAAATGGACTCAACACCCCATATTAAACGCCTAAGAATGTACCTGACTACTAAGTATCTTAAAACCTATGGATTGCTATGTCTCCAAAAGAGAATCAAGCGTGTGTACAGGGGCATAAACGCAGCAGTGATAGGATTGGAGAGGTTCGGTGAGCAAATGAAGACCCTTTGAAGTCATATTGCATGGTACCCATTACACGGGTCTCAACTCTCCAGGTTTTAGGTATTCTTCCTTCAGCTAAAACATGCATGTGGAACCCAGAGTATGATCAACCATGTGAACGGGAGACGTGTTCAAATATGTCTCAGTTTTCCTCCCCTGGTACTCGGGTGCAACATTCCAGACGCTTTACTAACACTCTCCCCACTTGGAGAGTCAGTGCCTTTAACCTCCTGTTTGGCCCAGTTTGCAATTTCTGCGGAAGATGAACAGGAATAGCGAGAACCAATGAGAGGCTAGCTGGAGGTGTCTGAACGGGCAAATTTAACTCTCATTTCCCACCAGGAAGAGGAATGAACCAAAGGCTCAGCGTGCCGTACCGGAACCAGATTAGGGCCTGAAGCCATCCTGCGGTGTTGCGGCCAGCTCAAAAGAAAGCGAGTTGAAGAAAGGAGCTCAGGGGCACTGTAATTCACAAACCTGCAGAGTTATAAATGACAGCTATCGTCCAAAAATAGACTGAAGTAAGGCTGCCAAGAGGACTTGAAAGCGGGGCAGAATTGCAGGAAACCGATTTCAGGAGGTAGACTGGAATTGCATTGAAAGCATAGGAAAAGAGGCAGAACGTCCACAATGATGCACTTGGCCAAAAAGGGCGTATGCGTTTTTTCCTGAATATATTCAGGAAAAAACGCATACGCCCTTTTTGGCCAACCAAGCAAGCTTGCAAAGGAAATCTGCACTACAATGAAGTCTCACTTCTCCCCGGTCAAAAGGGCCATCTGAAAAAAGTGTAAAATCCAGAAAGGCAGGACAGGCCATGGAGAACTGGGAGCCTTGTTATGCTGATGGGCGGGATGTAAATTGCCAACAACCACTCGGGAGAAGTGTATGGTGTTTCCTGAAACATCTAAAAAACAAAGCAACAGAACCTAGGGCACTTCCACTTATGGTCCTATAGCTTAGGGAAATTAAAATCAAAAAGACACAGCCACCCCAAAGTTTGGAACGGCTCTGTTTACAAGAACCTCGTTTACCGTACAAGTTCAACATCGCAGAAAGTGAAAAATGGATAAAGAAGTTGTGGTATTTACTTACAAAGCAATATCACTCAGCAATGAAATTTGTGTCATCAGGCCCTTAGCAGCACAATGAGTGGATTCAGGTATGATGATTCTAACTGAAATAAGTCACACAGAAAAAGAAACATCATAAGATATCAGTAATACACGGAATGTAAACTTGGCTACACAGGAACTGAATTACAGAACAGAACAGGGTCTCAAATTTAGAAAACCAACTTATGCTTGCTTAAGGGTAAAGGTGAGTTGGGGTGCTGCATAAAACCAGAGATTGAAATGAGCACAGATAAAGTTCCTTAAGCCAAATATGGAATAGACAAGAGCTACTCCTTGCTCAACGAAATGGACTCAACACCGCATATTAAACGCCTAAGAATGTACCTGTCTAGTAAGTATCTTAAAACCTATGGATTGCTATGTCTCCGAAAGAGAATCAAGCATGTGTACAGGGGCATAAACGCAGCAGTGATAGGATTGGAGAGGTTCGTGAGCAAATGAAGACCCTTTGAAGTCATATTGCATGGTACCCATTACACGGGTCTCAACTCTCCAGGTTTAAGGTATTCTTCCTTCAGCTAAAACATGCATGTGGAACCCAGAGTATGATCAACCGTGTGAACGGGAGACGTGTTCAAATATGTCTCAGTTTTCCTCCCCTGGTACTCGGCTGCAACATTCCAGACGCTTTACTAACACTCTCCCGACTTGGAGAGTCAGTCCCTTTAACCTCCTGTTTGGCCCAGTTTGCAATTCCTGCGGAAGATGAACAGGAATAGCGAGAAGCAATGAGAGACTAGCTGGAGGTGTCTGGACGGGCAAATTTAACTCTCATTTCCCACCAGGAAGAGGAATTAACCAAAGGCTCAGCGTGCCGTGCCGGAACCAGATTAGGGCCTGAAGCCATCCTACGGTGTTGCGGCCAGCTCACAAGAAAGCGAGTTGTAGAAAGGAGCTCAGGGGCACTGTAATTCACAAACCTGCAGAGTTATAAATGACAGCTATCGTCCAAAAATATACTGAAGTAAGGCTGCCAAGAGGACTTGAAAGCGGGGCAGAATTGCAGGAAACCGATTTCAGGAGGTAGACTGAAATTGCATTGAAAGCATAGGAAAAGAGGCAGAACGTACACAATGATGCACTTGGCCAAAAAGGGCGTATGCGTTTTTTCCTGAATATATTCAGGAAAAAACGCATACGCCCTTTTTGGCCAACCAAGCAAGCTTGCAAAGGAAATCTGCACTACAATGAAGTCTCACTTCCACCTGGTCAAAAGGGCCATCTGAAAAAAGTGTAAAATCCATAAAGGCACGACAGGCCATGGAGAACTGGGAGCCTTCTTATGCTGATGGGCGGGATGTAAATTGCCAACAGCCACTCTGGAGAAGTGTATGGTGTTTCCTGAAACATCTAAAAAACAAAGCAACAGAGCCTAGGGCACTTCCACTTATGGTCCTATAGCTTAGGGAAATTAAAATCAAAAAGACACAGCCACCCCAAAGTTTGGGACGCCTCCGTTTATAAGAACCTCGTTTACCGTACAAGTTCAACATCGCAGAAAGTGAAAAATGGATAAAGAACTTGAGGTATTTACTTACAAAGCAATATCACTCAGCAATGAAATCTATGTCATCAGGCCCTTAGCAGCACAATGAGTGGATTCAGGTACGATGATTCTAACTGAAATAAGTCACACAGAAAAAGAAACATCATAAGATATCAGTAATACACGGAATGTAAACTTGGCTACACAGGAACTGCATTCCAAAACAGAACAGGGTCTCAAATTTAGAAAACCAACTTATGCTTGCTTAAGGGGAAAGGTGAGTTGGGGTGCTGCATAAAACCAGAGATTGAAATGAGCACAGATAAAGTTCCTTAAGCCAAATATGGAATAGACAAGAGCTACTCCTTGCTCAACGAAATGGACTCAACACCCCATATTAAACGCCTAAGAATGTACCTGACTAGTAAGTATCTTAAAACCTATGGATTGCTATGTCTCCAAAAGAGAATCAAGCGTGTGTACAGGGGCATAAACGCAGCAGTGATAGGATTGGAGAGCTTCGGTGAGCAAATGAAGACCCTTTGAAGTCATATTGCATGGTACCCATTACACGGGTCTCAACTCTCCAGGTTTTAGGTATTCTTCCTTCAGCTAAAACATGCATGTGGAACCCAGAGTATGATCAACCATGTGAACGGGAGACGTGTTCAAATATGTCTCAGTTTTCCTCCCCTGGTACTCGGGTGCAACATTCCAGACGCTTTACTAACACTCTCCCCACTTGGAGAGTCAGCGCCTTTAACCTCCTGTTTGGCCCAGTTTGCAATTTCTGCGGAAGATGAACAGGAATAGCGAGAACCAATGAGAGACTAACTGGAGGTGTCTGGACGGGCAAATTTAACTCTCATTTCCCACCAGGAAGAGGAATGAACCAAAGGCTCAGCGTGCCGGGCCGGAACCAGATTAGGGCCTGAAGCCATCCTGCGGTGTTGCGGCCAGGTCACAAGAAAGCGAGTTGAAGAAAGGAGCTCAGGGGCACTGTAATTCACAAACCTGCAGAGTTATAAATGACAGCTATCGTCCAAAAATAGACTGAAGTAAGGCTGCCAAGAGGACTTGAAAGCGGGGCAGAATTGCAGGAAACCGATTTCAGGAGGTAGACTGGAATTGCATTGAAAGCATAGGAAAAGAGGCAGAACGTCCACAATGATGCACTTGGCCAAAAAGGGCGTATGCGTTTTTTCCTGAATATATTCAGGAAAAAACGCATACGCCCTTTTCGGCCAAGCAAGCAAGCTTGCAAAGGAAATCTGCACTACAATGAAGTCTCACTTCCCCCCGGTCAAAAGGGCCATCTGAAAAAAGTGTAAAATCCAGAAAGGCAGGACAGGCCATGGAGAACTGGGAGCCTTGTTATGCTGATGGGCGGGATGTAAATTGCCAACAACCACTCGGGAGAAGTGTATGGTGTTTCCTGAAACATCTAAAAAACAAAGCAACAGAGCCTAGGGCACTTCCACTTATGGTCCTATAGCTTAGGGAAATTAAAATCAAAAAGACACAGCCACCCCAAAGTTTGGAAAGGCTCTGTTTACAAGAACCTCGTTTACAGTACAAGTTCAACATCGCAGAAAGTGAAAAATGGATAAAGAAGTTGTGGTATTTACTTACAAAGCAATATCACTAGGCAATGAAATCTGTGTCATCAGGCCCTTAGCAGCACAATGAGTGGATTCAGGTATGATGATTCTAACTGAAATAAGTCACACAGAAAAAGAAACATCATAAGATATCAGTAATACACGGAATGTAAACTTGGCTACACAGGAACTGAATTACAGAACAGAACAGGGTCTCAAATTTAGAAAACCAACTTATGCTTGCTTAAGGCGAAAGGTGAGTTGGGGTGCTGCATAAAACCAGAGATTGAAATGAGCACAGATAAAGTTCCTTAAGCCAAATATGGAATAGACAAGAGCTACTCCTTGCTCAACGAAATGGACTCAACACCCCATATTAAACGCCTAAGAATGTACCTGACTAGTAAGTATCTTAAAACCTATGGATTGCTATGTCTCCGAAAGAGAATCAAGCATGTGTACAGGGGCATAAACGCAGCAGTGATAGGATTGGAGAGGTTCGGTGAGCAAATGAAGACCCTTTGAAGTCATATTGCATGGCACCCATTCCACGGGTTTCAACTACCCAGGTTTAAGGTATTCTTCCTTCAGCTAAAACATGCATGTGGAACCTAGAGTATGATCAACCATGTGATCGGGAGACGTGTTCAAATATGTCTCAGTTTTCCTCCCCTGGTACTCGGGTGCAACATTCCAGACGCTTTACTAACAATCTCCCCACTTGGAGAGTCAGTCCCTTTAACCTCCTGTTTGGCCCAGTTTGCAATTTCTGCGGAAGATGAACAGGAATAGCGAGAACCAATGAGAGACTAGCTGGAGGTGTCTGGACGGGCAAATTTAACTCTCATTTCCCACCAGGAAGAGGAATTAACCAAAGGCTCAGCGTGCCGTGCCAGAACCAGATTAGGGCCTGAAGCCATCCTGCGGTGTTGCGGCCAGCTCACAAGAAAGCGAGTTGAAGAAAGGAGCTCAGGGGCACTGTAATTCACAAACCTGCAGAGTTATAAATGACAGCTATCGTCCAAAAATAGACTGAAGTAAGGCTGCCAAGAGGACTTGAAAGCGGGGCAGAATTGCAGGAAACCGATTTCAGGAGGTAGACTGGAATTGCATTGAAAGCATAGGAAAAGAGGCAGAACATCCACAATGATGCACTTGGCCAAAAAGGGCGTATGCGTTTTTTCCTGAATATATTCAGGAAAAAACGCATACGCCCTTTTTGGCCAACCAAGCAAGCTTGCAAAGGAAATCTGCACTACAATGAAGTCTCACTTCCCCCCGGTCAAAAGGGCCATCTGAAAAAAGTGTAAAATCCAGAAAGGCAGGACAGGCCATGGAGAACTGGGAGCCTTGTTATGCTGATGGGCGGGATGTAAATTGCCAACAACCACTCGGGAGAAGTGTATGGTGTTTCCTGAAACATCTAAAAAACAAAGCAACAGAACCTAGGGCACTTCCACTTATGGTCCTATAGCTTAGGGAAATTAAAATCAAAAAGACACAGCCACCCCAAAGTTTGGAACGGCTCTGTTTACAAGAACCTCGTTTACAGTACAAGTTCAACATCGCAGAAATTGAAAAATGGATAAAGAAGTTGTGGTATTTACTTACAAAGCAATATCACTCAGCAATGAAATCTGTGTCATCAGGCCCTTAGCAACACAATGAGTGTATTCAGGTATGATGATTCTAACTGAAATAAGTCACACAGAAAAAGAAACATCATAAGATATCAGTAATACACGGAATGTAAACTTGGCTACACAGGAACTGAATTACAGAACAGAACAGGGTCTCAAATTTAGAAAACCAACTTATTCTTGCTTAAGGGTAAAGGTGAGTTGGGGTGCTGCATAAAACCAGAGATTGAAATGAGCACAGATAAAGTTCCTTAAGCCAAATATGGAATAGACAAGAGCTACTCCTTGCTCAACGAAATGGACTCAACACCGCATATTAAACGCCTAAGAATGTACCTGACTAGTAAGTATCTTAAAACCTATGGATTGCTATGTCTCCGAAAGAGAATCAAGCATGTGTACAGGGGCATAAACGCAGCAGTGATAGGATTGGAGAGGTTCGTGAGCAAATGAAGACCCTTTGAAGTCATATTGCATGGTACCCATTACACGGGTCTCAACTCTCCAGGTTTAAGGTATTCTTCCTTCAGCTAAAACATGCATGTGGAACCCAGAGTATGATCAACCGTGTGAACGGGAGACGTGTTCAAATATGTCTCAGTTTTCCTCCCCTGGTACTCGGGTGCAACATTCCAGACGCTTTACTAACACTCTCCCAACTTGGAGAGTCAGTCCCTTTAACCTCCTGTTTGGCCCAGTTTGCAATTTCTGCGGAAGGTGAACAGGAATAGCGAGAACCAATGAGAGACTAGCTGGAGGTGTCTGGACGGGCAAATTTAACTCTCATTTCCCACCAGGAAGAGGAATTAACCAAAGGCTCAGCATGCCGTGCCGGAACCAGATTGGGGCCTGAAGCCATCCTGCGGTGTTGCGGCCAGCTCACAAGAAAGCGAGTTGTAGAAAGGAGCTCAGGGGCACTGTAATTCACAAACCTGCAGAGTTATAAATGACAGCTATCGTCCAAAAATATACTGAAGTAAGGCTGCCAAGAGGACTTGAAAGCGGGGCAGAATTGCAGGAAACCGATTTCAGGAGGTAGACTGAAATTGCATTGAAAGCATAGGAAAAGAGGCAGAACGTCCACAATGATGCACTTGGCCAAAAAGGGCGTATGCGTTTTTTCCTGAATATATTCAGGAAAAAACGCATACGCCCTTTTTGGCCAACCAAGCAAGCTTGCAAAGGAAATCTGCACTACAATGAAGTCTCACTTCCACCTGGTCAAAAGGGCCATCTGAAAAAAGTGTAAAATCCATAAAGGCACGACAGGCCATGGAGAACTGGGAGCCTTCTTATGCTGATGGGCGGGATGTAAATTGCCAACAGCCACTCTGGAGAAGTGTATGGTGTTTCCTGAAACATCTAAAAAACAAAGCAACAGAGCCTAGGGCACTTCCACTTATGGTCCTATAGCTTAGGGAAATTAAAATCAAAAAGACACAGCCACCCCAAAGTTTGGGACGCCTCCGTTTACAAGAACCTCGTTTACCGTACAAGTTCAATATCACAGAAAGTGAAAAATGGATAAAGAACTTGAGGTACTTACGTACAATGCAGTATCACTCAGCAATGAAATCTATGTCATCAGGCCCTTAGCAGCATAATGAGTGGATTCAGGTACGATGATTCTAACTGAAATAAGTCACACAGAAAAAGAAACATCATAAGATATCACTAATACACGGAATGTAAACTTGGCTACACAGGAACTGCATTCCAAAACAGAACAGGGTCTCAAATTTAGAAAACCAACTTATGCTTGCTTAAGGGGAAAGGTGAGTTGGGGTGCTGCATAAAACCAGAGATTGAAATGAGCACAGATAAAGTTCCTTAAGCCAAATATGGAATAGACAAGAGCTACTCCTTGCTCAACGAAATGGACTCAACACCCCATATTAAACGCCTAAGAATGTACCTGACTACTAAGTATCTTAAAACCTATGGATTGCTATGTCTCCAAAAGAGAATCAAGCGTGTGTACAGGGGCATAAACGCAGCAGTGATAGGATTGGAGAGGTTCGGTGAGCAAATGAAGACCCTTTGAAGTCATATTGCATGGTACCCATTACACGGGTCTCAACTCTCCAGGTTTTAGGTATTCTTCCTTCAGCTAAAACATGCATGTGGAACCCAGAGTATGATCAACCATGTGAACGGGAGACGTGTTCAAATATGTCTCAGTTTTCGTACCCTGGTACTCGGGTGCAACATTCCAGACGCTTACTAACACTCTCCCCACTTGGAGAGTCAGTGCCTTTAACCTCCTGTTTGGCCCAGTTTGCAATTTCTGTGGAAGATGAACAGGAATAGCGAGAACCAATGAGAGGCTAGCTGGAGGTGTCTGAACGGGCAAATTTAACTCTCATTTCCCACCAGGAAGAGGAATGAACCAAAGGCTCAGCGTGCCGGGCCAGAACCAGATTAGGGCCTGAAGCCATCCTGCGGTGTTGCAGCCAGCTCACAAGAAAGCGAGTTGAAGAAAGGAGCTCAGGGGCACTGTAATTCACAAACCTGCAGAGTTATAAATGACAGCTATCGTCCAAAAATAGACTGAAGTAAGGCTGCCAAGAGGACTTGAAAGCGGGGCAGAATTGCAGGAAACCGATTTCAGGAGGTAGACTGGAATTGCATTGAAAGCATAGGAAAAGAGGCAGAACGTCCACAATGATGCACTTGGCCAAAAAGGGCGTATGCGTTTTTTCCTGAATATATTCAGGAAAAAACGCATACGCCCTTTTTGGCCAACCAAGCAAGCTTGCAAAGGAAATCTGCACTACAATGAAGTCTCACTTCTCCCCGGTCAAAAGGGCCATCTGAAAAAAGTGTAAAATCCAGAAAGGCAGGACAGGCCATGGAGAACTGGGAGCCTTGTTATGCTGATGGGCGGGATGTAAATTGCCAACAACCACTCGGGAGAAGTGTATGGTGTTTCCTGAAACATCTAAAAAACAAAGCAACAGAACCTAGGGCACTTCCACTTATGGTCCTATAGCTTAGGGAAATTAAATTCAAAAAGACACAGCCACCCCAAAGTTTGGAACGGCTCTGTTTACAAGAACCTCGTTTACAGTACAAGTTCAACATCGCAGAAAGTGAAAAATGGATAAAGAAGTTGTGGTATTTACTTACAAAGCAATATCACTCAGCAATGAAATCTGTGTCATCAGGCCCTTAGCAGCACAATGAGTGGATTCAGGTATGATGATTCTAACTGAAATAAGTCACACAGAAAAAGAAACATCATAAGATATCAGTAATACACGGAATGTAAACTTGGCTACACAGGAACTGAATTACAGAACAGAACAGGGTCTCAAATTTAGAAAACCAACTTATTCTTGCTTAAGGGTAAAGGTGAGTTGGGGTGCTGCATAAAACCAGAGATTCAAATGAGCACAGATAAAGTTCCTTAAGCCAAATATGGAATAGACAAGAGCTACTCCTTGCTCAACGAAATGGACTCAACACCGCATATTAAACGCCTAAGAATGTACCTGTCTAGTAAGTATCTTAAAACCTATGGATTGCTATGTCTCCGAAAGAGAATCAAGCATGTGTACAGGGGCATAAACGCAGCAGTGATAGGATTGGAGAGGTTCGTGAGCAAATGAAGACCCTTTGAAGTCATATTGCATGGTACCCATTACACGGGTCTCAACTCTCCAGGTTTAAGGTATTCTTCCTTCAGCTAAAACATGCATGTGGATCCCAGAGTATGATCAACCGTGTGAACGGGAGACGTGTTCAAATATGTCTCAGTTTTCCTCCCCTGGTACTCGGGTGCAACATTCCAGACGCTTTACTAACAATCTCCCCACTTGGAGAGTCAGTCCCTTTAACCTCCTGTTTGGCCCAGTTTGCAATTTCTGCGGAAGATGAACAGGAATAGCGAGAACCAATGAGAGACTAGCTGGAGGTGTCTGGACGGGCAAATTTAACTCTCATTTCCCACCAGGAAGAGGAATTAACCAAAGGCTCAGCGTGCCGTGCCAGAACCAGATTAGGGCCTGAAGCCATCCTGCGGTGTTGCGGCCAGCTCACAAGAAAGCGAGTTGAAGAAAGGAGCTCAGGGGCACTGTAATTCACAAACCTGCAGAGTTATAAATGACAGCTATCGTCCAAAAATAGACTGAAGTAAGGCTGCCAAGAGGACTTGAAAGCGGGGCAGAATTGCAGGAAACCGATTTCAGGAGGTAGACTGGAATTGCATTGAAAGCATAGGAAAAGAGGCAGAACATCCACAATGATGCACTTGGCCAAAAAGGGCGTATGCGTTTTTTCCTGAATATATTCAGGAAAAAACGCATACGCCCTTTTTGGCCAACCAAGCAAGCTTGCAAAGGAAATCTGCACTACAATGAAGTCTCACTTCCCCCCGGTCAAAAGGGCCATCTGAAAAAAGTGTAAAATCCAGAAAGGCAGGACAGGCCATGGAGAACTGGGAGCCTTGTTATGCTGATGGGCGGGATGTAAATTGCCAACAACCACTCGGGAGAAGTGTATGGTGTTTCCTGAAACATCTAAAAAACAAAGCAACAGAGCCTAGGGCACTTCCACTTATGGTCCTATAGCTTAGGGAAATTAAAATCAAAAAGACACAGCCACCCCAAAGTTTGGAACGGCTCTGTTTACAAGAACCTCGTTTACAGTACAAGTTCAACATCGCAGAAATTGAAAAATGGATAAAGAAGTTGTGGTATTTACTTACAAAGCAATATCACTCAGCAATGAAATCTGTGTCATCAGGCCCTTAGCAGCACAATGAGTGTATTCAGGTATGATGATTCTAACTGAAATAAGTCACACAGAAAAAGAAACATCATAAGATATCAGTAATACACGGAATGTAAACTTGGCTACACAGGAACTGAATTACAGAACAGAACAGGGTCTCAAATTTAGAAAACCAACTTATTCTTGCTTAAGGGTAAAGGTGAGTTGGGGTGCTGCATAAAACCAGAGATTGAAATGAGCACAGATAAAGTTCCTTAAGCCAAATATGGAATAGACAAGAGCTACTCCTTGCTCAACGAAATGGACTCAACACCGCATATTAAACGCCTAAGAATGTACCTGACTAGTAAGTATCTTAAAACCTATGGATTGCTATGTCTCCGAAAGAGAATCAAGCATGTGTACAGGGGCATAAACGCAGCAGTGATAGGATTGGAGAGGTTCGTGAGCAAATGAAGACCCTTTGAAGTCATATTGCATGGTACCCATTACACGGGTCTCAACTCTCCAGGTTTAAGGTATTCTTCCTTCAGCTAAAACATGCATGTGGAACCCAGAGTATGATCAACCGTGTGAACGGGAGACGTGTTCAAATATGTCTCAGTTTTCCTCCCCTGGTACTCGGGTGCAACATTCCAGACGCTTTACTAACACTCTCCCAACTTGGAGAGTCAGTCCCTTTAACCTCCTGTTTGGCCCAGTTTGCAATTTCTGCGGAAGGTGAACAGGAATAGCGAGAACCAATGAGAGACTAGCTGGAGGTGTCTGGACGGGCAAATTTAACTCTCATTTCCCACCAGGAAGAGGAATTAACCAAAGGCTCAGCATGCCGTGCCGGAACCAGATTGGGGCCTGAAGCCATCCTGCGGTGTTGCGGCCAGCTCACAAGAAAGCGAGTTGTAGAAAGGAGCTCAGGGGCACTGTAATTCACAAACCTGCAGAGTTATAAATGACAGCTATCGTCCAAAAATATACTGAAGTAAGGCTGCCAAGAGGACTTGAAAGCGGGGCAGAATTGCAGGAAACCGATTTCAGGAGGTAGACTGAAATTGCATTGAAAGCATAGGAAAAGAGGCAGAACGTCCACAATGATGCACTTGGCCAAAAAGGGCGTATGCGTTTTTTCCTGAATATATTCAGGAAAAAACGCATACGCCCTTTTTGGCCAACCAAGCAAGCTTGCAAAGGAAATCTGCACTACAATGAAGTCTCACTTCCACCTGGTCAAAAGGGCCATCTGAAAAAAGTGTAAAATCCATAAAGGCACGACAGGCCATGGAGAACTGGGAGCCTTCTTATGCTGATGGGCGGGATGTAAATTGCCAACAGCCACTCTGGAGAAGTGTATGGTGTTTCCTGAAACATCTAAAAAACAAAGCAACAGAGCCTAGGGCACTTCCACTTATGGTCCTATAGCTTAGGGAAATTAAAATCAAAAAGACACAGCCACCCCAAAGTTTGGGACGCCTCCGTTTACAAGAACCTCGTTTACCGTACAAGTTCAATATCACAGAAAGTGAAAAATGGATAAAGAACTTGAGGTACTTACGTACAATGCAGTATCACTCAGCAATGAAATCTATGTCATCAGGCCCTTAGCAGCATAATGAGTGGATTCAGGTACGATGATTCTAACTGAAATAAGTCACACAGAAAAAGAAACATCATAAGATATCAGTAATACACGGAATGTAAACTTGGCTACACAGGAACTGCATTCCAAAACAGAACAGGGTCTCAAATTTAGAAAACCAACTTATGCTTGCTTAAGGGGAAAGGTGAGTTGGGGTGCTGCATAAAACCAGAGATTGAAATGAGCACAGATAAAGTTCCTTAAGCCAAATATGGAATAGACAAGAGCTACTCCTTGCTCAACGAAATGGACTCAACACCCCATATTAAACGCCTAAGAATGTACCTGACTACTAAGTATCTTAAAACCTATGGATTGCTATGTCTCCAAAAGAGAATCAAGCGTGTGTACAGGGGCATAAACGCAGCAGTGATAGGATTGGAGAGGTTCGGTGAGCAAATGAAGACCCTTTGAAGTCATATTGCATGGTACCCATTACACGGGTCTCAACTCTCCAGGTTTTAGGTATTCTTCCTTCAGCTAAAACATGCATGTGGAACCCAGAGTATGATCAACCATGTGAACGGGAGACGTGTTCAAATATGTCTCAGTTTTCGTACCCTGGTACTCGGGTGCAACATTCCAGACGCTTACTAACACTCTCCCCACTTGGAGAGTCAGTGCCTTTAACCTCCTGTTTGGCCCAGTTTGCAATTTCTGTGGAAGATGAACAGGAATAGCGAGAACCAATGAGAGGCTAGCTGGAGGTGTCTGAACGGGCAAATTTAACTCTCATTTCCCACCAGGAAGAGGAATGAACCAAAGGCTCAGCGTGCCGGGCCAGAACCAGATTAGGGCCTGAAGCCATCCTGCGGTGTTGCAGCCAGCTCACAAGAAAGCGAGTTGAAGAAAGGAGCTCAGGGGCACTGTAATTCACAAACCTGCAGAGTTATAAATGACAGCTATCGTCCAAAAATAGACTGAAGTAAGGCTGCCAAGAGGACTTGAAAGCGGGGCAGAATTGCAGGAAACCGATTTCAGGAGGTAGACTGGAATTGCATTGAAAGCATAGGAAAAGAGGCAGAACGTCCACAATGATGCACTTGGCCAAAAAGGGCGTATGCGTTTTTTCCTGAATATATTCAGGAAAAAACGCATACGCCCTTTTTGGCCAACCAAGCAAGCTTGCAAAGGAAATCTGCACTACAATGAAGTCTCACTTCTCCCCGGTCAAAAGGGCCATCTGAAAAAAGTGTAAAATCCAGAAAGGCAGGACAGGCCATGGAGAACTGGGAGCCTTGTTATGCTGATGGGCGGGATGTAAATTGCCAACAACCACTCGGGAGAAGTGTATGGTGTTTCCTGAAACATCTAAAAAACAAAGCAACAGAACCTAGGGCACTTCCACTTATGGTCCTATAGCTTAGGGAAATTAAATTCAAAAAGACACAGCCACCCCAAAGTTTGGAACGGCTCTGTTTACAAGAACCTCGTTTACAGTACAAGTTCAACATCGCAGAAAGTGAAAAATGGATAAAGAAGTTGTGGTATTTACTTACAAAGCAATATCACTCAGCAATGAAATCTGTGTCATCAGGCCCTTAGCAGCACAATGAGTGGATTCAGGTATGATGATTCTAACTGAAATAAGTCACACAGAAAAAGAAACATCATAAGATATCAGTAATACACGGAATGTAAACTTGGCTACACAGGAACTGAATTACAGAACAGAACAGGGTCTCAAATTTAGAAAACCAACTTATTCTTGCTTAAGGGTAAAGGTGAGTTGGGGTGCTGCATAAAACCAGAGATTCAAATGAGCACAGATAAAGTTCCTTAAGCCAAATATGGAATAGACAAGAGCTACTCCTTGCTCAACGAAATGGACTCAACACCGCATATTAAACGCCTAAGAATGTACCTGTCTAGTAAGTATCTTAAAACCTATGGATTGCTATGTCTCCGAAAGAGAATCAAGCATGTGTACAGGGGCATAAACGCAGCAGTGATAGGATTGGAGAGGTTCGTGAGCAAATGAAGACCCTTTGAAGTCATATTGCATGGTACCCATTACACGGGTCTCAACTCTCCAGGTTTAAGGTATTCTTCCTTCAGCTAAAACATGCATGTGGATCCCAGAGTATGACCAACCGTGTGAACGGGAGACGTGTTCAAATATGTCTCAGTTTTCCTCCCCTGGTACTCGGGTGCAACATTCCAGACGCTTTACTAACACTCTCCCGACTTGGAGAGTCAGTCCCTTTAACCTCCTGTTTGGCCCAGTTTGCAATTTCTGCGGAAGATGAACAGGAATAGCGAGAACCAATGAGAGACTAGCTGGAGGTGTCTGGACGGGCAAATTTAACTCTCATTTCCCACCAGGAAGAGGAATTAACCAAAGGCTCAGCGTGCCGTGCCGGAACCAGATTAGGGCCTGAAGCCATCCTGCGGTGTTGCGGCCAGCTCACAAGAAAGCGAGTTGTAGAAAGGAGCTCAGGGGCACTGTAATTCACAAACCTGCAGAGTTATAAATGACAGCTATCGTCCAAAAATATACTGAAGTAAGGCTGCCAAGAGGACTTGAAAGCGGGGCAGAATTGCAGGAAACCGATTTCAGGAGGTAGACTGAAATTGCATTGAAAGCATAGGAAAAGAGGCAGAACGTACACAATGATGCACTTGGCCAAAAAGGGCGTATGCGTTTTTTCTTGAATATATTCAGGAAAAAACGCATACGCCCTTTTTGGCCAACCAAGCAAGCTTGCAAAGGAAATCTGCACTACAATGAAGTCTCACTTCCACCTGGTCAAAAGGGCCATCTGAAAAAAGTGTAAAATCCATAAAGGCACGACAGGCCATGGAGAACTGGGAGCCTTCTTATGCTGATGGGCGGGATGTAAATTGCCAACAGCCACTCTGGAGAAGTGTATGGTGTTTCCTGAAACATCTAAAAAACAAAGCAACAGAGCCTAGGGCACTTCCACTTATGGTCCTATAGCTTAGGGAAATTAAAATCAAAAAGACACAGCCACCCCAAAGTTTGGGACGCCTCCGTTTATAAGAACCTCGTTTACCGTACAAGTTCAACATCGCAGAAAGTGAAAAATGGATAAAGAACTTGAGGTATTTACTTACAAAGCAATATCACTCAGCAATGAAATCTATGTCATCAGGCCCTTAGCAGCACAATGAGTGGATTCAGGTACGATGATTCTAACTGAAATAAGTCACACAGAAAAAGAAACATCATAAGATATCAGTAATACACGGAATGTAAACTTGGCTACACAGGAACTGCATTCCAAAACAGAACAGGGTCTCAAATTTAGAAAACCAACTTATGCTTGCTTAAGGGTAAATGTGAGTTGGGGTGCTGCATAAAACCAGAGATTGAAATGAGCACAGATAAAGTTCCTTAAGCCAAATATGGAATAGACAAGAGCTACTCCTTGCTCAACGAAATGGACTCAACACCCCATATTAAACGCCTAAGAATGTACGTGACTAGTAAGTATCTTAAAACCTATGGATTGCTATGTCTCCAAAAGAGAATCAAGCGTGTGTACAGGGGCATAAACGCAGCAGTGATAGGATTGGAGAGCTTCGGTGAGCAAATGAAGACCCTTTGAAGTCATATTGCATGGTACCCATTACACGGGTCTCAACTCTCCAGGTTTTAGGTATTCTTCCTTCAGCTAAAACATGCATGTGGAACCCAGAGTATGATCAACCATGTGAACGGGAGACGTGTTCAAATATGTCTCAGTTTTCCTCCCCTGGTACTCGGGTGCAACATTCCAGACGCTTTACTAACACTCTCCCCACTTGGAGAGTCAGCGCCTTTAACCTCCTGTTTGGCCCAGTTTGCAATTTCTGCGGAAGATGAACAGGAATAGCGAGAACCAATGAGAGACTAGCTGGAGGTGTCTGAACGGGCAAATTTAACTCTCATTTCCCACCAGGAAGAGGAATTAACCAAAGGCTCAGCGTGCCGGGCCGGAACCAGATTAGGGCCTGAAGCCATCCTGCGGTGTTGCGGCCAGGTCACAAGAAAGCGAGTTGAAGAAAGGAGCTCAGGGGCACTGTAATTCACAAACCTGCAGAGTTATAAATGACAGCTATCGTCCAAAAATAGACTGAAGTAAGGCTGCCAAGAGGACTTGAAAGCGGGACAGAATTGCAGGAAACCGATTTCAGGAGGTAGACTGGAATTGCATTGAAAGCATAGGAAAAGAGGCAGAACGTCCACAATGATGCACTTTGCCAAAAAGGGCGTATGCGTTTTTTCCTGAATATATTCAGGAAAAAACGCATACGCCCTTTTTGGCCAACCAAGCAAGCTTGCAAAGGAAATCTGCACTACAATGAAGTCTCACTTCTCCCCGGTGAAAAGGGCCATCTGAAAAAAGTGTAAAATCCAGAAAGGCAGGACAGGCCATGGAGAACTGGGAGCCTTGTTATGCTGATGGGCGGGATGTCAATTGCCAACAGACACTCGGGAGAAGTGTATGGTGTTTCCTGAAACATCTAAAAAACAAAGCAACAGAGCCTAGGGCACTGCCACTTATGGTCCTATAGCTTAGGGAAATTAAAATCAAAAAGACACAGCCACCCCAAAGTTTGGGACGCCTCTGTTTACAAGAACCTCGTTTACAGTACAAGTTCAACATCGCAGAAAGTGAAAAATGGATAAAGAAGTTGTGGTATTTACTTACAAAGCAATATCACTCAGCAATGAAATCTATGTCATCAGGCCCTTAGCATCACAATGAGTGGATTCAGGTATGATGATTCTAACTGAAATAAGTCACACAGAAAAAGAAACATCATAAGATATCAGTAATACACGGAATGTAAACTTAGCTACACAGGAACTGAATTACAGAACAGAACAGGGTCTCAAATTTAGAAAACCAACTTATGCTTGCTTAAGGGTAAAGGTGAGTTGGGGTGCTGCATAAAACCAGAGATTGAAATGAGCACAGATAAAGTTCCTTAAGTCAAATATGGAATAGACAAGAGCTACTCCTTGCTCAACGAAATGGATTCAACACCGCATATTAAACGCCTAAGAATGTACCTGACTAGTAAGTATCGTAAAACCTATGGATTGCTATGTCTCCGAAAGAGAATCAAGCATGTGTACAGGGGCATAAACGCAGCAGTGATAGGATTGGAGAGGTTCGGTGAGCAAATGAAGACCCTTTGAAGTCATATTGCATGGTACCCATTACACGGGTCTCAACTCTCCAGGTTTAAGGTATTCTTCCTTCAGCTAAAACATGCATGTGGAACCCAAGTATGATCAACCATGTGAACGGGAGACGTGTTCAAATATGTCTCAGTTTTCCTCCCCTGGTACTCGGGTGCAACATTCCACACGCTTTACTAACACTCTCCCCACTTGGAGAGTCAGCGCCTTTAACCTCCTGTTTGGCCCAGTTTGCAATTTCTGCGGAAGATGAACAGGAATAGTGAGAACCAATGAGAAGCTAGCTGGAGGTGTCTGGACGGGCAAATTTAACTCTCATTTCCCACCAGGAAGAGGAAATAACCAAAGGTTCAGCGTGCCGTACCGGAACCAGATTAGGGCCTGAAGCCATCCTGCGGTGTTGCGGCCAGGTCACAAGAAAGCGAGTTGAAGAAAGGAGCTCAGGGGCACTGTAATTCACAAACCTGCAGAGTTATAAATGACAGCTATCGTCCAAAAATAGACTGAAGTAAGGCTGCCAAGAGGACTTGAAAGCGGGGCAGAATTGCAGGAAACCGATTTCAGGAGGTAGACTGGAATTGCATTGAAAGCATAGGAAAAGAGGCAGAACGTCCACAATGATGCACTTGGCCAAAAAGGGCGTATGCGTTTTTTCCTGAATATATTCAGGAAAAAACGCATACGCCCTTTTTGGCCAACCAAGCAAGCTTGCAAAGGAAATCTGCACTACAATGAAGTCTCACTTCCCCCCAGTCAAAAGGGCCATCTGAAAAAAGTGTAAAATCCAGAAAGGCAGGACAGGCCATGGAGAACTGGGAGCCTTGTTATGCTGATGGGCGGGATGTAAATTGCCAACAGCCACTCTGGAGAAGTGTATGGTGTTTCCTGAAACATCTAAAAAACAAAGCAACAGAACCTAGGGCACTTCCACTTATGGTCCTATAGCTTAGGGAAATTAAAATCAAAAAGACACAGCCACCCCAAAGTTTGGAATGGCTCTGTTTACAAGAACCTCGTTTACAGTACAAGTTCAACATCGCAGAAAGTGAAAAATGGATAAAGAAGTTGTGGTATTTACTTACAAAGCAATATCACTCAGCAATGAAATCTGTGTCATCAGGCCCTTAGCAGCACAATGAGTGGATTCAGGTATGATGATTCTAACTGAAGTAAGTCACACAGAAAAAGAAACATCATAAGATATCAGTAATACACGGAATGTAAACTTGGCTACACAGGAACTGAATTACAAAACAGAACAGGGTCTCAAATTTAGAAAACCAACTTATGCTTGCTTAAGGGGAAAGGTGAGTTGGGGTGCTGCATAAAACCAGAGATTGAAATGAGCACAGATAAAGTTCCTTAAGCCAAATATGGAATAGACAAGAGCTACTCCTTGCTCAACGAAATGGACTCAACACCGCATATTAAACGCCTAAGAATGTACCTGACTAGTAAGTATCTTAAAACCTATGGATTGCTATGTCTCCGAAAGAGAATCAAGCATGTGTACAGGGGCATAAACGCAGCAGTGATAGGATTGGAGAGGTTCGGTGAGCAAATGAAGACCCTTTGAAGTCATATTGCATGGTACCCATTACACGGGTCTTAACTCTCCATGTTTAAGGTATTCTTCCTTCAGCTAAAACATGCATGTGGAACCCAAGTATGATCAACCATGTGAACGGGAGACGTGTTCAAATATGTCTCAGTTTTCCTCCCCTGGTACTCGGGTGCAGCATTCCAGACGCTTTACTAACACTCTCCCCACTTGGAGAGTCAGCGCCTTTAACCTCCTGTTTGGCCCAGTTTGCAATTTCTGCGGAAGATGAACAGGAATAGCGAGAACCAATGAGAGACTAGCTGGAGGTTTCTGGACGGGCAAATTTAACTCTCATTTCCCACCAAGAAGAGGAAATAACCAAAGGCTCAGCGTGCCGTGCCGGAACCAGATTAGGGCCTGAAGCCATCCTGCGGTGTTGCGGCCAGTTCACAAGAAAGCAAGTTGAAGAAAGGAGCTCAGGGGCACTGTAATTCACACACCTGCAGAGTTATAAATGACAGCTATCGTCCAAAAATAGACTGAAGTAAGGCTGCCAAGAGGACTTGAAAGCGGGGCAGAATTGCAGGAAACCGATTTCAGGAGGTAGACTGGAATTGCATTGAAAGCATAGGAAAAGAGGCAGAACGTCCACAATGATGCACTTGGCCAAAAAGGGCGTATGCGTTTTTTCCTGAATATATTCAGGAAAAAACGCATACGCACTTTTTGGCCAACCAAGCAAGCTTGCAAAGGAAATCTGCACTACAATGAAGTCTCACTTCCCCCCGGTCAAAAGGGCCATCTGAAAAAAGTGTAAAATCCAGAAAGGCAGGACAGGCCATGGAGAACTGGGAGCCTTGTTATGCTGATGGGCGGGATGTAAATTGCCAACAACCACTCGGGAGAAGTGTATGGTGTTTCCTGAAACATCTAAAAAACAAAGCAACAGAACCTAGGGCACTTCCACTTATGGTCCTATAGCTTAGGGAAATTAAAATCAAAAAGACACAGCCACCCCAAAGTTTGGAACGGCTCTGTTTACAAGAACCTCGTTTACAGTACAAGTTCAACATCACAGAAAGTGAAAAATGGATAAAGAAGTTGTGGTATTTACTTACAAAGCAATATCACTCAGCAATGAAATCTGTGTCATCAGGCCCTTAGCAGCACAATGAGTGGATTCAGGTATGATGATTCTAACTGAAATAAGTCACACAGAAAAAGAAACATCATAAGATATCAGTAATACACGGAATGTAAACTTGGCTACACAGGAACTGAATTACAGAACAGAACAGGGTCTCAAATTTAGAAAACCAACTTATTCTTGCTTAAGGGTAAAGGTGAGTTGGGGTGCTGCATAAAACCAGAGATTGAAATGAGCACAGATAAAGTTCCTTAAGCCAAATATGGAATAGACAAGAGCTACTCCTTGCTCAACGAAATGGACTCAACACCCCATATTAAACGCCTAAGAATGTACCTGACTAGTAAGTATCTTAAAACCTATGGATTGCTATGTCTCCGAAAGAGAATCAAGCATGTGTACAGGGGCATAAACGCAGCAGTGATAGGATGGGAGAGGTTCGGTGAGCAAATGAAGACCCTTTGAAATCATATTGCATGGTACCCATTCCACGGGTTTCAACTACCCAGGTTTAAGGTATTGTTCCTTCAGCTAAAACATGCATGTGGAACCTAGAGTATGATCAACCATGTGATTGGGAGACGTGTTCAAATATGTCTCAGTTTTCCTCCCCTGGTACTCGGGTGCAACATTCCAGACGCTTTACTAACACTCTCCCCACTTGGAGAGTCAGTCCCTTTAACCTCCTGTTTGGCCCAGTTTGCAATTTCTGCGGAAGATGAACAGGAATAGCGAGAACCAATGAGAGACTAGCTGCAGGTGTCTGAACGGGCAAATTTAACTCTCATTTCCCACCAGGAAGAGGAATTAACCAAAGGCTCAGCATGCCAGGCCGGAACCAGATTAGGGCCTGAAGCCATCCTGCGGTGTTGCGGCCAGGTCACAAGAAAGCGAGTTGAAGAAAGGAGCTCAGGGGCACTGTAATTCACAAACCTGCAGAGTTATAAAAGACAGCTATCGTCCAAAAATAGACTGAAGTAAGGCTGCCAAGAGGACTTGAAAGCGGGGCAGAATTGCAGGAAACCGATTTCAGGAGGTAGACTGGAATTGCATTGAAAGCATAGGAAAAGAGGCAGAACGTCCACAGTGATGCACTTGGCCAAAAAGGGCGTATGCGTTTTTTCCTGAATATATTCAGGAAAAAACGCATACGCCCTTTTTGGCCAACCAAGCAAGCTTGCAAAGGAAATCTGCACTACAATGAAGTCTCACTTCTCCCCGGTCAAAAGGGCCATCTGAAAAAAGTGTAAAATCCAGAAAGGCAGGACAGGCCATGGAGAACTGGGAGCCTTGTTATGCTGATGGGCGGGATGTAAATTGCCAACAACCACTCGGGAAAAGTGTATGGTGTTTCCTGAAACATCTAAAAAACAAAGCAACAGAACCTAGGGCACTTCCACTTATGGTCCTATAGCTTAGGGAAATTAAAATCAAAAAGACACAGCCACCCCAAAGTTTGGAACGGCTCTGTTTACAAGAACCTCGTTTACAGTACAAGTTCAACATCGCAGAAAGTGAAAAATGGATAAAGAAGTTGTGGTATTTACTTACAAAGCAATATCACTCAGCAATGAAATCTGTGTCATCAGGCCCTTAGCAGCACAATGAGTGGATTCAGGTATGATGATTCTAACTGAAGTAAGTCACACAGAAAAAGAAACATCATAAGATATCAGTAATACACGGAATGTAAACTTGGCTACACAGGAACTGAATTACAGAACAGAACAGGGTCTCAAATTTAGAAAACCAACTTATGCTTGCTTAAGTGTAAAGGTGAGTTGGGGTGCTGCATAAAACCAGAGATTGAAATGAGCACAGATAAAGTTCCTTAAGCCAAATATGGAATAGACAAGAGCTACTCCTTGCTCAACGAAATGGACTCAACACCGCATATTAAACGCCTAAGAAGGTACCTGTCTAGTAAGTATCTTAAAACCTATGGATTGCTATGTCTCCGAAAGAGAATCAAGCATGTGTACAGGGGCATAAACGCAGCAGTGATAGGATTGGAGAGCTTCGGTGAGCAAATGAAGACCCTTTGAATTCATATTGCATGGTACCCATTACACGGGTCTTAACTCTCCAGGTTTAAGGTATTCTTCCTTCAGCTAAAACATGCATGTGGAACCCAAGTATGATCAACCATCTGAACGGGAGACGTGTTCAAATATGTCTCAGTTTTCCTCCCCTGGTACTCGGGTGCAACATTCCAGACGCTTTACTAACACTCTCCCCACTTGGAGAGTCAGCGCCTTTAATCTCCTGTTTGGCCCAGTTTGCAATTTCTGCGGAAGATGAACAGGAATAGCGAGAACCAATGAGAGACTAGCTGGAGGTGTCTGGACGGGCAAATTTAACTCTCATTTCCCACCAGGAAGAGGAAATAACCAAAGGCTCAGCGTGCCGTGCCGGAACCAGATTAGGGCCTGAAGCCATCCTGCGGTGTTGCGGCCAGGTCACAAGAAAGCAAGTTGAACAAAGGAGCTCAGGGGCACTGTAATTCACACACCTGCAGAGTTATAAATGACAGCTATCGTCCAAAAATAGACTGAAGTAAGGCTGCCAAGAGGACTTGAAAGCGGGGCAGAATTGCAGGAAACCGATTTCAGGAGGTAGACTGGAATTGCATTGCAAGCATAGGAAAAGAGGCAGAACGTCCACAATGATGCACTTGGCCAAAAAGGGCGTATGCGTTTTTTCCTGAATATATTCAGGAAAAAACGCATACGCCCTTTTTGGCCAACCAAGCAAGCTTGCAAAGGAAATCTGCACTACAATGAAGTCTCACTTCCCCC
Source organism: Delphinus delphis (assembly GCF_949987515.2). Lineage (NCBI taxonomy): Eukaryota > Metazoa > Chordata > Mammalia > Artiodactyla > Delphinidae > Delphinus > Delphinus delphis. The sequence goes on from NW_027192722.1 coordinate 354,110, forward strand.
CGGTCAAAAGGGCCATCTGAAAAAAGTGTAAAATCCAGAAAGGCAGGACAGGCCATGGAGAACTGGGAGCCTTGTTATGCTGATGGGCGGGATGTAAATTGCCAACAACCACTCGGGAGAAGTGTATGGTGTTTCCTGAAACATCTAAAAAACAAAGCAACAGAACCTAGGGCACTTCCACTTATGGTCCTATAGCTTAGGGAAATTAAAATCAAAAAGACACAGCCACCCCAAAGTTTGGAACGGCTCTGTTTACAAGAACCTCGTTTACAGTACAAGTTCAACATCGCAGAAAGTGAAAAATGGATAAAGAAGTTGTGGTATTTACTTACAAAGCAATATCACTCAGCAATGAAATCTGTGTCATCAGGCCCTTAGCAGCACAATGAGTGGATTCAGGTATGATGATTCTAACTGAAGTAAGTCACACAGAAAAAGAAACATCATAAGATATCAGTAATACACGGAATGTAAACTTGGCTACACAGGAACTGAATTACAGAACAGAACAGGGTCTCAAATTTAGAAAACCAACTTATGCTTGCTTAAGTGTAAAGGTGAGTTGGGGTGCTGCATAAAACCAGAGATTGAAATGAGCACAGATAAAGTTCCTTAAGTCAAATATGGAATAGACAAGAGCTACTCCTTGCTCAACGAAATGGACTCAACACCGCATATTAAACGCCTAAGAATGTACCTGACTAGTAAGTATCTTAAAACCTATGGATTGCTATGTCTCCGAAAGAGAATCAAGCATGTGTACAGGGGCATAAACGCAGCAGTGATAGGATTGGAGAGCTTCGGTGAGCAAATGAAGACCCTTTGAAGTCATATTGCATGGTACCCATTACACGGGTCTTAACTCTCCAGGTTTAAGGTATTCTTCCTTCAGCTAAAACATGCATGTGGAACCCAAGTATGATCAACCATCTGAACGGGAGACGTGTTCAAATATGTCTCAGTTTTCCTCCCCTGGTACTCGGGTGCAACATTCCAGACGCTTTACTAACACTCTCCCCACTTGGAGAGTCAGCGCCTTTAACCTCCTGTTTGGCCCAGTTTGCAATTTCTGCGGAAGATGAACAGGAATAGCGAGAACCAATGAGAGACTAGCTGGAGGTGTCTGGACGGGCAAATTTAACTCTCATTTCCCACCAGGAAGAGGAAATAACCAAAGGCTCAGCGTGCCGTACCGGAACCAGATTAGGGCCTGAAGCCATCCTGCGGTGTTGCGGCCAGGTCACAAGAAAGCAAGTTGAACAAAGTAGCTCAGGGGCACTGTAATTCACACACCTGCAGAGTTATAAATGACAGCTATCGTCCAAAAATAGACTGAAGTAAGGCTGCCAAGAGGACTTGAAAGCGGGGCAGAATTGCAGGAAACCGATTTCAGGAGGTAGACTGGAATTGCATTGCAAGCATAGGAAAAGAGGCAGAACGTCCACAATGATGCACTTGGCCAAAAAGGGCGTATGCGTTTTTTCCTGAATATATTCAGGAAAAAACGCATACGCCCTTTTTGGCCAACCAAGCAAGCTTGCAAAGGAAATCTGCACTACAATGAAGTCTCACTTCCCCCCGGTCAAAAGGGCCATCTGAAAAAAGTGTAAAATCCAGAAAGGCAGGACAGGCCATGGAGAACTGGGAGCCTTGTTATGCTGATGGGCGGGATGTAAATTGCCAACAACCACTCGGGAGAAGTGTATGGTGTTTCCTGAAACATCTAAAAAACAAAGCAACAGAACCTAGGGCACTTCCACTTATGGTCCTATAGCTTAGGGAAATTAAAATCAAAAAGACACAGCCACCCCAAAGTTTGGAACGGCTCTGTTTACAAGAACCTCGTTTACAGTACAAGTTCAACATCGCAGAAAGTGAAAAATGGATAAAGAAGTTGTGGTATTTACTTACAAAGCAATATCACTCAGCAATGAAATCTGTGTCATCAGGCCCTTAGCAGCACAATGAGTGGATTCAGGTATGATGATTCTAACTGAAGTAAGTCACACAGAAAAAGAAACATCATAAGATATCAGTAATACACGGAATGGAAACTTGGCTACACAGGAACTGAATTACAGAACAGAACAGGGTCTCAAATTTAGAAAACCAACTTATGCTTGCTTAAGGGTAAAGGTGAGTTGGGGTGCTGCATAAAACCAGAGATTGAAATGAGCACAGATAAAGTTCCTTAAGTCAAATATGGAATAGACAAGAGCTACTCCTTGCTCAATGAAATGGACTCAACACCGCATATTAAACGCCTAAGAATGTACCTGACTAGTAAGTATCTTAAAACCTATGGATTGCTATGTCTCCGAAAGAGAATCAAGCATGTGTACAGGGGCATAAACGCAGCAGTGATAGGATTGGAGAGGTTCGGTGAGCAAATGAAGACCCTTTGATGTCATATTGCATGGTACCCATTACACGGGTCTTAACTCTCCAGGTTTAAGGTATTCTTCCTTCAGCTAAAACATGCATGTGGAACCCAAGTATGATCAACCATGTGAACGGGAGACGTGTTCAAATATGTCTCAGTTTTCCTCCCCTGGTACTCGGGTGCAACATTCCAGACGCTTTACTAACACTCTCCCCACTTGGAGAGTCAGCGCCTTTAACCTCCTGTTTGGCCCAGTTTGCAATTTCTGCGGAAGATGAACAGGAATAGCGAGAACCAATGAGAGACTAGCTGGAGGTGTCTGAACGGGCAAATTTAACTCTCATTTCCCACCAGGAAGAGGAATTAACCAAAGGCTCAGCATGCCAGGCCGGAACCAGGTTAGGGCCTGAAGCCATCCTGCGGTGTTGCGGCCAGGTCACAAGAAAGCGAGTTGAAGAAAGGAGCTCAGGGGCACTGTAATTCACAAACCTGCAGAGTTATAAAAGACAGCTATCGTCCAAAAATAGACTGAAGTAAGGCTGCCAAGAGGACTTGAAAGCGGGGCAGAATTGCAGGAAACCGATTTCAGGAGGTAGACTGGAATTGCATTGCAAGCATAGGAAAAGAGGCAGAAAGTCCACAATGATGCACTTGGCCAAAAAGGGCGTATGCGTTTTTTCCTGAATATATTCAGGAAAAAACGCATACGCACTTTTTGGCCAACCAAGCAAGCTTGCAAAGGAAATCTGCACTACAATGAAGTCTCACTTCCCCCCGGTCAAAAGGGCCATCTGAAAAAAGTGTAAAATCCAGAAAGGCAGGACAGGCCATGGAGAACTGGGAGCCTTGTTATGCTGATGGGCGGGATGTAAATTGCCAACAACCACTCGGGAGAAGTGTATGGTGTTTCCTGAAACATCTAAAAAACAAAGCAACAGAGCCTAGGGCACTGCCACTTATGGTCCTATAGCTTAGGGAAATTAAAATCAAAAAGACACAGCCACCCCAAAGTTTGGGACGCCTCTGTTTACAAGAACCTCGTTTACAGTACAAGTTAAACATCGCAGAAAGTGAAAAATGGATAAAGAAGTTGTGGTATTTACTTACAAAGCAATATCACTCAGCAATGAAATCTATGTCATCAGGCCCTTAGCATCACAATGAGTGGATTCAGGTATGATGATTCTAACTGAAATAAGTCACACAGAAAAAGAAACATCATAAGATATCAGTAATACACGGAATGTAAACTTGGCTACACAGGAACTGAATTACAGAACAGAACAGGGTCTCAAATTTAGAAAAACAACTTATGCTTGCTTAAGGGTAAAGGTGAGTTGGGGTGCTGCATAAAACCAGAGATTGAAATGAGCACAGATAAAGTTCCTTAAGTCAAATATGGAATAGACAAGAGCTACTCCTTGCTCAACGAAATGGACTCAACACCGCATATTAAACGCCTAAGAATGTACCTGACTAGTAAGTATCGTAAAACCTATGGATTGCTATGTCTCCAAAAGAGAATCAAGCATGTGTACAGGGGCATAAACGCAGCAGTGATAGGATTGGAGAGGTTCGGTGAGCAAATGAAGACCCTTTGAAGTAATATTGCATGGTACCCATTACACGGGTCTCAACTCTCCAGGTTTAAGGTATTCTTCCTTCAGCTAAAACATGCATGTGGAACCCAAGTATGATCAACCATGTGAACGGGAGACGTGTTCAAATATGTCTCAGTTTTCCTCCCCTGGTACTCGGGTGCAACATTCCAGACGCTTTACTAACACTCTCCCCACTTGGAGAGTCAGCGCCTTTAACCTCCTGTTTGGCACAGTTTGCAATTTCTGCGGAAGATGAACAGGAATAGCGAGAACCAATGAGAGGCTAGCTGGAGGTGTCTGGACGGGCAAATTTAACTCTCATTTCCCACCAGGAAGAGGAAATAACCAAAGGCTCAGCGTGCCGTACCGGAACCAGATTAGGGCCTGAAGCCATCCTGCGGTGTTGCGGCCAGGTCACAAGAAAGCGAGTTGAAGAAAGGAGCTCAGGGGCACTGTAATTCACAAACCTGCAGAGTTATAAATGACAGCTATCGTCCAAAAATAGACTGAAGTAAGGCTGCCAAGAGGACTTGAAAGCGGGGCAGAATTGCAGGAAACCGATTTCAGGAGGTAGACTGGAATTGCATTGCAAGCATAGGAAAAGAGGCAGAACGTCCACAATGATGCACTTGGCCAAAAAGGGCGTATGCGTTTTTTCCTGAATATATTCAGGAAAAAACGCATACGCCCTTTTTGGCCAACCAAGCAAGCTTGCAAAGGAAATCTGCACTACAATGAAGTCTCACTTCCCCCCGGTCAAAAGGGCCATCTGAAAAAAGTGTAAAATCCAGAAATGCAACAGGCCATTGAGAACTGGGAGCCTTGTTATGCTGATGGGCGGGATGTAAATTGCCAACAGACACTTGGGAGAAGTGTATGGTGTTTCCTGAAACATCTAAAAAACAAAGCAACAGAGCCTAGGGCACTTCCACTTATGGTCCTATAGCTTAGGGAAATTAAAATCAAAAAGACACAGCCACCCCAAAGTTTGGAACGGCTCTGTTTACAAGAACCTCGTTTACAGTACAAGTTCAACATCGCAGAAAGGGAAAAATGGATAAAGAAGTTGTGGTATTCACTTACAAAGCAATATCACTCAGCAATGAAATCTATGTCATCAGGCCCTTGGCAGCACAATGAGTGGATTCAGGTATGATGATTGTAACTGAAATAAGTCACACAGAAAAAGAAACATCATAAGATATCAGTAATACACGGAATGGAAACTTGGCTACACAGGAACTGAATTACAGAACAGAACAGGGTCTCAAATTTAGAAAACCAACTTATGCTTGCTTAAGGGTAAAGGTGAGTTGGGGTGCTGCATAAAACCAGAGATTGAAATGAGCACAGATAAAGTTCCTTAAGCCAAATATGGAATAGACAAGAGCTACTCCTTGCTCAACGAAATGGACTCAACACCGCATATTAAACACCTAAGAATGTACCTGACTTGTAAGTATCTTAAAACCTATGGATTGCTATGTCTCCGAAAGAGAATCAAGCATGTGTACAGGGGCATAAACGCAGCAGTGATAGGATTGGAGAGGTTCGGTGAGCAAATGAAGACCCTTTGAAGTCATATTGCATGGTACCCATTCCACGGGTTTCAACTACCCAGGTTTAAGGTATTCTTCCTTCAGCTAAAACATGCATGTGGAACCTAGAGTATGATCAACCATGTGATCGGGAGACGTGTTCAAATATGTCTCAGTTTTCCTCCCCTGGTACTTGGGTGCAACATTCCAGACGCTTTACTAACACTCTCCCCACTTGGAGAGTCAGTCCCTTTAACCTCCTGTTTGGCCCAGTTTGAAATTTCTGCGGAAGATGAACAGGAATAGCGAGAACCAATGAGAGGCTAGCTGGAGGTGTCTGGACGGGCAAATTTAACTCTCATTTCCCACCAGGAAGAGGAATTAACCAAAGGCTCAGCATGCCGGGCCGGAACCAGATTAGGGCCTGAAGCCATCCTGCGGTGTTGGGGCCAGGTCACAAGAAAGCGAGTTGAAGAAAGGAGCTCAGGGGCACTGTAATTCACAAACCTGCAGAGTTATAAATGACAGCTATCGTCCAAAAATAGACTGAAGTAAGGCTGCCAAGAGGACTTGAAAGCGGGGCAGAATTGCAGGAAACCGATTTCAGGAGGTAGACTGGAATTGCATTGAAAGCATAGGAAAAGAGGCAGAACGTCCACAATGATGCACTTGGCCAAAAAGGGCGTATGCGTTTTTTCCTGAATATATTCAGGAAAAAACGCATACGCCCTTTTTGGCCAACCAAGCAAGCTTGCAAAGGAAATCTGCACTACAATGAAGTCTCACTTCCCCCCGGTCAAAAGGGCCATCTGAAAAAAGTGTAAAATCCAGAAAGGCAGGACAGGCCATGGAGAACTGGGAGCCTTGTTATGCTGATGGGCGGGATGTAAATTGCCAACAACCACTCAGGAGAAGTGTATGGTGTTTCCTGAAACATCTAAAAAACAAAGCAACAGAGCCTAGGGCACTGCCACTTATGGTCCTATAGCTTAGGGAAATTAAAATCAAAAAGACACAGCCACCCCAAAGTTTGGGACGCCTCTGTTTACAAGAACCTCGTTTACAGTACAAGTTCAACATCGCAGAAAGTGAAAAATGGATAAAGAAGTTGTGGTATTTACTTACAAAGCAATATCACTCAGCAATGAAATCTATGTCATCAGGCCCTTAGCATCACAATGAGTGGATTCAGGTATGATGATTCTAACTGAAATAAGTCACACAGAAAAAGAAACATCATAAGATATCAGTAATACACGGAATGTAAACTTGGCTACACAGGAACTGAATTACAGAACAGAACAGGGTCTCAAATTTAGAAAACCAACTTATGCTTGCCTAAGGTTAAAGGTGAGTTGGGGTGCTGCATAAAACCAGAGATTGAAATGAGCACAGATAAAGTTCCTTAAGTCAAATATGGAATAGACAAGAGCTACTCCTTGCTCAACGAAATGGACTCAACACCGCATATTAAACGCCTAAGAATGTACCTGACTAGTAAGTATCGTAAAACCTATGGATTGCTATGTCTCCAAAAGAGAATCAAGCATGTGTACAGGGGCATAAACGCAGCAGTGATAGGATTGGAGAGGTTCGGTGAGCAAATGAAGACCCTTTGAAGTCATATTGCATGGTACCCATTACACGGGTCTCAACTCTCCAGGTTTAAGGTATTCTTCCTTCAGCTAAAACATGCATGTGGAACCCAAGTATGATCAACCATGTGAACGGGAGACGTGTTCAAATATATCTCAGTTTTCCTCCCCTGGTACTCCGGTGCAACATTCCAGACGCTTTACTAACACTCTCCCCACTTGGAGAGTCAGCGCCTTTAACCTCCTGTTTGGCACAGTTTGCAATTTCTGCGGAAGATGAACAGGAATAGCGAGAACCAATGAGAGGCTAGCTGGAGGTGTCTGGACGGGCAAATTTAACTCTCATTTCCCACCAGGAAGAGGAAATAACCAAAGGCTCAGCGTGCCGTACCGGAACCAGATTAGGGCCTGAAGCCATCCTGCGGTGTTGCGGCCAGCTCAAAAGAAAGCGAGTTGAAGAAAGGAGCTCAGGGGCACTGTAATTCACACACCTGCAGAGTTATAAATGACAGCTATCGTCCAAAAATAGACTGAAGTAAGGCTGCCAAGAGGACTTGAAAGCGGGGCAGAATTGCAGGAAACCGATTTCAGGAGGTAGACTGGAATTGCATTGCAAGCATAGGAAAAGAGGCAGAACGTCCACAATGATGCACTTGGCCAAAAAGGGCGTATGCGTTTTTTCCTGAATATATTCAGGAAAAAACGCATACGCCCTTTTTGGCCAACCAAGCAAGCTTGCAAAGGAAATCTGCACTACAATGAAGTCTCACTTCCCCCCGGTCAAAAGGGCCATCTGAAAAAAGTGTAAAATCCAGAAAGGCAGGACAGGCCATGGAGAACTGGGAGCCTTGTTATGCTGATGGGCGGGATGTAAATTGCCAACAACCACTCGGGAGAAGTGTATGGTGTTTCCTGAAACATCTAAAAAACAAAGCAACAGAACCTAGGGCACTTCCACTTACGGTCCTATAGCTTAGGGAAATTAAAATCAAAAAGACACAGCCACCCCAAAGTTTGGAACGGCTCTGTTTACAAGAACCTCGTTTACAGTACAAGTTCAACATCGCAGAAAGTGAAAAATGGATAAAGAAGTTGTGGTATTTACTTACAAAGCAATATCACTCAGCAATGAAATCTGTGTCATCAGGCCCTTAGCAGCACAATGAGTGGATTCAGGTATGATGATTCTAACTGAAATAAGTCACACAGAAAAAGAAACATCATAAGATATCAGTAATACACGGAATGTAAACTTGGCTACACAGGAACTGAATTACAGAACAGAACAGGGTCTCAAATTTAGAAAACCAACTTATGCTTGCTTAAGTGTAAAGGTGAGTTGGGGTGCTGCATAAAACCAGAGATTGAAATGAGCACAGATAAAGTTCCTTAAGTCAAATATGGAATAGACAAGAGCTACTCCTTGCTCAACGAAATGGACTCAACACCGCATATTAAACGCCTAAGAATGTACCTGACTAGTAAGTATCTTAAAACCTATGGATTGCTATGTCTCCGAAAGAGAATCAAGCATGTGTACAGGGGCATAAACGCAGCAGTGATAGGATTGGAGAGCTTCGGTGAGCAAATGAAGACCCTTTGAAGTCATATTGCATGGTACCCATTACACGGGTCTTAACTCTCCAGGTTTAAGGTATTCTTCCTTCAGCTAAAACATGCATGTGGAACCCAAGTATGATCAACCATCTGAACGGGAGACGTGTTCAAATATGTCTCAGTTTTCCTCCCCTGGTACTCGGGTGCAACATTCCAGACGCTTTACTAACACTCTCCCCACTTGGAGAGTCAGCGCCTTTAACCTCCTGTTTGGCCCAGTTTGCAATTTCTGCGGAAGATGAACAGGAATAGCGAGAACCAATGAGAGACTAGCTGGAGGTGTCTGGACGGGCAAATTTAACTCTCATTTCCCACCAGGAAGAGGAAATAACCAAAGGCTCAGCGTGCCGTACCGGAACCAGATTAGGGCCTGAAGCCATCCTGCGGTGTTGCGGCCAGGTCACAAGAAAGCAAGTTGAACAAAGGAGCTCAGGGGCACTGTAATTCACACACCTGCAGAGTTATAAATGACAGCTATCGTCCAAAAATAGACTGAAGTAAGGCTGCCAAGAGGACTTGAAAGCGGGGCAGAATTGCAGGAAACCGATTTCAGGAGGTAGACTGGAATTGCATTGCAAGCATAGGAAAAGAGGCAGAACGTCCACAATGATGCACTTGGCCAAAAAGGGCGTATGCGTTTTTTCCTGAATATATTCAGGAAAAAACGCATACGCCCTTTTTGGCCAACCAAGCAAGCTTGCAAAGGAAATCTGCACTACAATGAAGTCTCACTTCCCCCCGGTCAAAAGGGCCATCTGAAAAAAGTGTAAAATCCAGAAAGGCAGGACAGGCCATGGAGAACTGGGAGCCTTGTTATGCTGATGGGCGGGATGTAAATTGCCAACAACCACTCGGGAGAAGTGTATGGTGTTTCCTGAAACATCTAAAAAACAAAGCAACAGAACCTAGGGCACTTCCACTTATGGTCCTATAGCTTAGGGAAATTAAAATCAAAAAGACACAGCCACCCCAAAGTTTGGAACGGCTCTGTTTACAAGAACCTCGTTTACAGTACAAGTTCAACATCGCAGAAAGTGAAAAATGGATAAAGAACTTGTGGTATATACTTAGAAAGCAATATCACTCAGCAATGAAATCTGTGTCATCAGGCCCTTAGCAGCACAATGAGTGGATTCAGGTATGATGATTCTAACTGAAGTAAGTCACACAGAAAAAGAAACATCATAAGATATCAGTAATACACGGAATGGAAACTTGGCTACACAGGAACTGAATTACAGAACAGAACAGGGTCTCAAATTTAGAAAACCAACTTATGCTTGCTTAAGTGTAAAAGTGAGTTGGGGTGCTGCATAAAACCAGAGATTGAAATGAGCACAGATAAAGTTCCTTAAGTCAAATATGGAATAGACAAGAGCTACTCCTTGCTCAACGAAATGGACTCAACACCGCATATTAAACGCCTAAGAATGTACCTGACTAGTAAGTATCTTAAAACCTATGGATTGCTATGTCTCCGAAAGAGAATCAAGCATGTGTACAGGGGCATAAACGCAGCAGTGATAGGATTGGAGAGGTTCGGTGAGCAAATGAAGACCCTTTGAAGTCATATTGCATGGTACCCATTACACGGGTCTTAACTCTCCAGGTTTAAGGTATTCTTCCTTCAGCTAAAACATGCATGTGGAACCCAAGTATGATCAACCATGTGAACGGGAGACGTGTTCAAATATGTCTCAGTTTTCCTCCCCTGGTACTCGGGTGCAACATTCCAGACGCTTTACTAACACTCTCCCCACTTGGAGAGTCAGCGCCTTTAACCTCCTGTTTGGCCCAGTTTGCAATTTCTGCGGAAGATGAACAGGAATAGCGAGAACCAATGAGAGGCTAGCTGGAGGTGTCTGGACGGGCAAATTTAACTCTCATTTCCCACCAGGAAGAGGAAATAACCAAAGGCTCAGCGTGCCATGCCGGAACCAGATTAGGGCCTGAAGCCATCCTGCGGTGTTGCGGCCAGGTCACAAGAAAGCAAGTTGAACAAAGGAGCTCAGGGGCACTGTAATTCACAAACCTGCAGAGTTATAAATGACAGCTATCGTCCAAAAATATACTGAAGTAAGGCTGCCAAGAGGACTTGAAAGCGGGGCAGAATTGCAGGAAACCGATTTCAGGAGGTAGACTGGAATTGCATTGAAAGCATAGGAAAAGAGGCAGAACGTCCACAATGATGCACTTGGCCAAAAAGGGCGTATGCGTTTTTTCCTGAATATATTCAGGAAAAAACGCATACGCCCTTTTTGGCCAACCAAGCAAGCTTGCAAAGGAAATCTGCACTACAATGAAGTCTCACTTCCCCCCGGTCAAAAGGGCCATCTGAAAAAAGTGTAAAATCCAGAAAGGCAGGACAGGCCATGGAGAACTGGGAGCCTTGTTATGCTGATGGGCGGGATGTAAATTGCCAACAACCACTCGGGAGAAGTGTATGGTGTTTCCTGAAACATCTAAAAAACAAAGCAACAGAGCCTAGGGCACTGCCACTTACGGTCCTATAGCTTAGGGAAATTAAAATCAAAAAGACACAGCCACCCCAAAGTTTGGGACGCCTCTGTTTACAAGAACCTCGTTTACAGTACAAGTTCAACATCGCAGAAAGTGAAAAATGGATAAAGAAGTTGTGGTATTTACTTACAAAGCAATATCACTCAGCAATGAAATCTATGTCATCAGGCCCTTAGCATCACAATGAGTGGATTCAGGTATGATGATTCTAACTGAAATAAGTCACACAGAAAAAGAAACATCATAAGATATCAGTAATACACGGAATGTAAACTTGGCTACACAGGAACTGAATTACAGAACAGAACAGGGTCTCAAATTTAGAAAAACAACTTATGCTTGCTTAAGGGTAAAGGTGAGTTGGGGTGCTGCATAAAACCAGAGATTGAAATGAGCACAGATAAAGTTCCTTAAGTCAAATATGGAATAGACAAGAGCTACTCCTTGCTCAACGAAATGGACTCAACACCGCATATTAAACGCCTAAGAATGTACCTGACTAGTAAGTATCGTAAAACCTATGGATTGCTATGTCTCCAAAAGAGAATCAAGCATGTGTACAGGGGCATAAACGCAGCAGTGATAGGATTGGAGAGGTTCGGTGAGCAAATGAAGACCCTTTGAAGTCATATTGCATGGTACCCATTACACGGGTCTCAACTCTCCAGGTTTAAGGTATTCTTCCTTCAGCTAAAACATGCATGTGGAACCCAAGTATGATCAACCATGTGAACGGGAGACGTGTTCAAATATATCTCAGTTTTCCTCCCCTGGTACTCCGGTGCAACATTCCAGACGCTTTACTAACACTCTCCCCACTTGGAGAGTCAGCGCCTTTAACCTCCTGTTTGGCCCAGTTTGCAATTTCTGCGGAAGATGAACAGGAATAGCGAGAACCAATGAGAGGCTAGCTGGAGGTGTCTGGACGGGCAAATTTAACTCTCATTTCCCACCAGGAAGAGGAAATAACCAAAGGCTCAGCGTGCCGTACCGGAACCAGATTAGGGCCTGAAGCCATCCTGCGGTGTTGCGGCCAGGTCACAAGAAAGCAAGTTGAACAAAGGAGCTCAGGGGCACTGTAATTCACACACCTGCAGAGTTATAAATGACAGCTATCGTCCAAAAATAGACTGAAGTAAGGCTGCCAAGAGGACTTGAAAGCGGGGCAGAATTGCAGGAAACCGATTTCAGGAGGTAGACTGGAATTGCATTGCAAGCATAGGAAAAGAGGCAGAACGTCCACAATGATGCACTTGGCCAAAAAGGGCGTATGCGTTTTTTCCTGAATATATTCAGGAAAAAACGCATACGCCCTTTTTGGCCAACCAAGCAAGCTTGCAAAGGAAATCTGCACTACAATGAAGTCTCACTTCCCCCCGGTCAAAAGGGCCATCTGAAAAAAGTGTAAAATCCAGAAAGGCAGGACAGGCCATGGAGAACTGGGAGCCTTGTTATGCTGATGGGCGGGATGTAAATTGCCAACAACCACTCGGGAGAAGTGTATGGTGTTTCCTGAAACATCTAAAAAACAAAGCAACAGAACCTAGGGCACTTCCACTTATGGTCCTATAGCTTAGGGAAATTAAAATCAAAAAGACACAGCCACCCGAAAGTTTGGAACGGCTCTGTTTACAAGAACCTCGTTTACAGTACAAGTTCAACATCGCAGAAAGTGAAAAATGGATAAAGAAGTTGTGGTATATACTTACAAAGCAATATCACTCAGCAATGAAATCTGTGTCATCAGGCCCTTAGCAGCACAATGAGTGGATTCAGGTATGATGATTATAACTGAAGTAAGTCACACAGAAAAAGAAACATCATAAGATATCAGTAATACACGGAATGTAAACTTGGCTACACAGGAACTGAATTACAGAACAGAACAGGGTCTCAAATTTAGAAAACCAACTTATGCTTGCTTAAGTGTAAAGGTGAGTTGGGGTGCTGCATAAAACCAGAGATTGAAATGAGCACAGATAAAGTTCCTTAAGTCAAATATGGAATAGACAAGAGCTACTCCTTGCTCAACGAAATGGACTCAACACCGCATATTAAACGCCTAAGAATGTACCTGACTAGTAAGTATCTTAAAACCTATGGATTGCTATGTCTCCGAAAGAGAATCAAGCATGTGTAGAGGGGCATAAACGCAGCAGTGATAGGATTGGAGAGGTTCGGTGAGCAAATGAAGACCCTTTGAAGTCATATTGCATGGTACCCATTACACGGGTCTTAACTCTCCAGGTTTAAGGTATTCTTCCTTCAGCTAAAACATGCATGTGGAACCCAAGTATGATCAACCATGTGAACGGGAGACGTGTTCAAATATGTCTCAGTTTTCCTCCCCTGGTACTCGGGTGCAACATTCCAGACGCTTTACTAACACTCTCCCCACTTGGAGAGTCAGCGCCTTTAACCTCCTGTTTGGCCCAGTTTGCAATTTCTGCGGAAGATGAACAGGAATAGCGAGAACCAATGAGAGGCTAGCTGGAGGTGTCTGGACGGGCAAATTTAACTCTCATTTCCCACCAGGAAGAGGAAATAACCAAAGGCTCAGCGTGCCATGCCGGAACCAGATTAGGGCCTGAAGCCATCCTGCGGTGTTGCGGCCAGGTCACAAGAAAGCAAGTTGAACAAAGGAGCTCAGGGGCACTGTAATTCACAAACCTGCAGAGTTATAAATGACAGCTATCGTCCAAAAATATACTGAAGTAAGGCTGCCAAGAGGACTTGAAAGTGGGGCAGAATTGCAGGAAACCGATTTCAGGAGGTAGACTGGAATTGCATTGAAAGCATAGGAAAAGAGGCAGAACGTCCACAATGATGCACTTGGCCAAAAAGGGCGTATGCGTTTTTTCCTGAATATATTCAGGGAAAAACGCATACGCCCTTTTTGGCCAACCAAGCAAGCTTGCAAAGGAAATCTGCACTACAATGAAGTCTCACTTCCCCCCGGTCAAAAGGGCCATCTGAAAAAAGTGTAAAATCCAGAAAGGCAGGACAGGCCATGGAGAACTGGGAGCCTTGTTATGCTGATGGGCGGGATGTAAATTGCCAACAACCACTCGGGAGAAGTGTATGGTGTTTCCTGAAACATCTAAAAAACAAAGCAACAGAACCTAGGGCACTTCCACTTATGGTCCTATAGCTTAGGGAAATTAAAATCAAAAAGACACAGCCACCCCAAAGTTTGGAACGGCTCTGTTTACAAGAACCTCGTTTACAGTACAAGTTCAACATCGCAGAAAGTGAAAAATGGATAAAGAAGTTGTGGTATTTACTTACAAAGCAATATCACTCAGCAATGAAATCTGTGTCATCAGGCCCTTAGCAGCACAATGAGTGGATTCAGGTATGATGATTCTAACTGAAATAAGTCACACAGAAAAAGAAATATCATAAGATATCAGTAATACACGGAATGTAAACTTGGCTACACAGGAACTGAATTACAGAACAGAACAGGGTCTCAAATTTAGAAAACCAACTTATGCTTGCTTAAGGGTAAAGGTGAGTTGGGGTGCTGCATAAAACCAGAGATTGAAATGAGCACAGATAAAGTTCCTTAAGCCAAATATGGAATAGACAAGAGCTACTCCTTGCTCAACGAAATGGACTCAACACCCCATATTAAACGCCTAAGAATGTACCTGACTAGTAAGTATCTTAAAACCTATGGATTGCTATGTCTCCGAAAGAGAATCAAGCATGTGTACAGGGGCATAAACGCAGCAGTGATAGGATTGGAGAGGTTCGGTGAGCAAATGAAGACCCTTTGAAATCATATTGCATGGTACCCATTCCACGGGTTTCAACTACCCAGGTTTAAGGTATTGTTCCTTCAGCTAAAACATGCATGTGGAACCTAGAGTATGATCAACCATGTGATCGGGAGACGTGTTCAAATATGTCTCAGTTTTCCTCCCCTGGTACTCGGGTGCAACATTCCAGACGCTTTACTAACACTCTCCCCACTTGGAGAGTCATTCCCTTTAACCTCCTGTTTGGCCCAGTTTGCAATTTCTGCGGAAGATGAACAGGAATAGCGAGAACCAATGAGAGACTAGCTGGAGGTGTCTGAACGGGCAAATTTAACTCTCATTTCCCACCAGGAAGAGGAATTAACCAAAGGCTCAGCATGCCGGGCCGGAACCAGATTAGGGCCTGAAGCCATCCTGCGGTGTTGCGGCCAGGTCACAAGAAAGCGAGTTGAAGAAAGGAGCTCAGGGGCACTGTAATTCACAAACCTGCAGAGTTATAAATGACAGCTATCGTCCAAAAATAGACTGAAGTAAGGCTGCCAAGAGGACTTGAAAGCGGGGCAGAATTGCAGGAAACCGATTTCAGGAGGTAGACTGGAATTGCATTGAAAGCATAGGAAAAGAGGCAGAACGTCCACAATGATGCACTTGGCCAAAAAGGGCGTATGCGTTTTTTCCTGAATATATTCAGGAAAAAACGCATACGCCCTTTTTGGCCAACCAAGCAAGCTTGCAAAGGAAATCTGCACTACAATGAAGTCTCACTTCCCCCCGGTCAAAAGGGCCATCTGAAAAAAGTGTAAAATCCAGAAAGGCAACAGGCCATTGAGAACTGGGAGCCTTGTTATGCTGATGGGCGGGATGTAAATTGCCAACAGACACTTGGGAGAAGTGTATGGTGTTTCCTGAAACATCTAAAAAACAAAGCAACAGAGCCTAGGACACTTCCACTTATGGTCCTATAGCTTAGGGAAATTAAAATCAAAAAGACACAGCCACCCCAAAGTTTGGAACGGCTCTGTTTACAATAACCTCGTTTACAGTACAAGTTCAACATCGCAGAAAGTGAAAAATGTATAAAGAACTTGTGGTACTTACGTACAATGCAGTATCACTCAGCAATGAAATCTATGTCATCAGGCCCTTAGCAGCACAATGAGTGGATTCACGTATGATGATTCTAACTGAAATAAGTCACACAGAAAAAGAAACATCATAAGATATCAGTAATACACGGAATGGAAACTTGGCTACACAGGAACTGAATTACAGAACAGAACAGGGTCTCAAATTTAGAAAACCAACTTATGCTTGCTTAAGGGTAAAGGTGAGTTGGGGTGCTGCATAAAACCAGAGATTGAAATGAGCACAGATAAAGTTCCTTAAGCCAAATATGGAATAGACAAGAGCTACTCCTTGCTCAACGAAATGGACTCAACACCGCATATTAAACGCCTAAGAATGTACCTGACTTGTAAGTATCTTAAAACCTATGGATTGCTATGTCTCCGAAAGAGAATCAAGCATGTGTACAGGGGCATAAACGCAGCAGTGATAGGATTGGAGAGGTTCGGTGAGCAAATGAAGACCCTTTGAAGTCATATTGCATGGTACCCATTCCACGGGTTTCAACTACCCAGGTTTAAGGTATTCTTCCTTCAGCTAAAACATGCATGTGGAACCTAGAGTATGATCAACCATGTGATCGGGAGATGTGTTCAAATATGTCTCAGTTTTCCTCCCCTGGTACTCAGGTGCAACATTCCAGACGCTTTACTAACACTCTCCCCACTTGGAGAGTCAGTCCCTTTAACCTCCTGTTTGGCCCAGTTTGCAATTTCTGCGGAAGATGAACAGGAATAGCGAGAACCAATGAGAGGCTAGCTGGAGGTGTCTGGACGGGCAAATTTAACTCTCATTTCCCACCAGGAAGAGGAATTAACCAAAGGCTCAGCATGCCGGGCCGGAACCAGATTAGGGCCTGAAGCCATCCTGCGGTGTTGCGGCCAGGTCACAAGAAAGCGAGTTGAAGAAAGGAGCTCAGGGGCACTGTAATTCACAAACCTGCAGAGTTATAAATGACAGCTATCGTCCAAAAATAGACTGAAGTAAGGCTGCCAAGAGGACTTGAAAGCGGGGCAGAATTGCAGGAAACCGATTTCAGGAGGTAGACTGGAATTGCATTGAAAGCATAGGAAAAGAGGCAGAACGTCCACAATGATGCACTTGGCCAAAAAGGGCGTATGCGTTTTTTCCTGAATATATTCAGGAAAAAACGCATACGCCCTTTTTGGCCAACCAAGCAAGCTTGCAAAGGAAATCTGCACTACAATGAAGTCTCACTTCCCCCCGGTCAAAAGGGCCATCTGAAAAAAGTGTAAAATCCAGAAAGGCAGGACAGGCCATGGAGAACTGGGAGCCTTGTTATGCTGATGGGCGGGATGTAAATTGCCAACAGACACTCGGGAGAAGTGTATGGTGTTTCCTGAAACATATAAAAAACAAAGCAACAGAGCCTAGGGCACTGCCACTTATGGTCCTATAGCTTAGGGAAATTAAAATCAAAAAGACACAGCCACCCCAAAGTTTGGGACGCCTCTGTTTACAAGAACCTCGTTTACAGTACAAGTTCAACATCGCAGAAAGTGAAAAATGGATAAAGAACTTGTGGTATTTACTTACAAAGCAATATCACTCAGCAATGAAATCTGTGTCATCAGGCCCTTAGCAGCACAATGAGTGGATTCAGGTATGATGATTCTAACTGAAGTAAGTCACACAGAAAAAGAAACATCATAAGATATCAGTAATACACGGAATGTAAACTTGGCTACACAGGAACTGAATTACAGAACAGAACAGGGTCTCAAATTTAGAAAACCAACTTATGATTGCTTAAGGGGAAAGGTGAGTTGGGGTGCTGCATAAAACCAGAGATTGAAATGAGCACAGATAAAGTTCCTTAAGTCAAATATGGAATAGACAAGAGCTACTCCTTGCTCAACGAAATGGACTCAACACCGCATATTAAACGCCTAAGAATGTACCTGACTAGTAAGTATCTTAAAATCTATGGATTGCTATGTCTCCGAAAGAGAATCAAGCATGTGTACAGGGGCATAAACGCAGCAGTGATAGGATTGGAGAGGTTCGGTGAGCAAATGAAGACCCTTTGAAGTCATATTGCATGGTACCCATTCCACGGGTCTTAACTCTCCAGGTTTAAGGTATTCTTCCTTCAGCTAAAACATGCATGTGGAACCCAAGTATGATCAACCATATGAACGGGAGACGTGTTCAAATATGTCTCAGTTTTCCTCCCCTGGTACTCGGGTGCAACATTCCAGACGCTTTACTAACACTCTCCCCACTTGGAGAGTCAGCGCCTTTAACCTCCTGTTTGGCCTAGTTTGCAATTTCTGCGGAAGATGAACAGGAATAGCGAGAACCAATGAGAGACTAGCTGGAGGTGTCTGGACGGGCAAATTTAACTCTCATTTCCCACCAGGAAGAGGAAATAACCAAAGGCTCAGCGTGCCGTGCCGGAACCAGATTAGGGCCTGAAGCCATCCTGCGGGGTTGCGGCCAGCTCACAAGAAAGCAAGTTGAAGAAAGGAGCTCAGGGGCACTGTAATTCACAAACCTGCAGAGTTATAAATGACAGCTATCGTCCAAAAATAGACTGAAGTAAGGCTGCCAAGAGGACTTGAAAGCGGGGCAGAATTGCAGGAAACCGATTTCAGGAGGTAGACTGGAATTGCATTGAAAGCATAGGAAAAGAGGCAAAACGTCCACAATGATGCACTTGGCCAAAAAGGGCGTATGCGTTTTTACCTGAATATATTCAGGAAAAAACGCATACGCCCTTTTTGGCCAACCAAGCAAGCTTGCAAAGGAAATCTGCACTACAATGAAGTCTCACTTCCCCCCGGTCAAAAGGGCCATCTGAAAAAAGTGTAAAATCCAGAAAGGCAGGACAGGCCATGGAGAACTGGGCGCCTTGTTATGCTGATGGGCGGGATGTAAATTGCCAACAACCACTCGGGAGAAGTGTATGGTGTTTCCTGAAACATCTAAGAAACAAAGCAACAGAACCTAGGGCACTTCCACTTATGGTCCTATAGCTTAGGGAAATTAAAATCAAAAAGACACAGCCACCCCAAAGTTTGGAATGGCTCTGTTTACAAGAACCTCGTTTACAGTACAAGTTCAACATCGCAGAAAGTGAAAAATGGATAAAGAAGTTGTGGTATTTACTTACAAAGCAATATCACTCAGCAATGAAATCTGTGTCATCAGGCCCTTAGCAGCACAATGAGTGGATTCAGGTATGATGATTCTAACTGAAGTAAGTCACACAGAAAAAGAAACATCATAAGATATCAGTAATACACGGAATGTAAACTTGGCTACACAGGAACTGAATTACAGAACAGAACAGGGTCTCAAATTTAGAAAACCAACTTATGCTTGCTTAAGGGTAAAGGTGAGTTGGGGTGCTGCATAAAACCAGAGATTGAAATGAGCACAGATAAAGTTCCTTAAGTCAAATATGGAATAGACAAGAGCTACTCCTTGCTCAACGAAATGGACTCAACATCGCATATTAAACGCCTAAGAATGTACCTGACTAGTAAGTAGCGTAAAACCTATGGATTGCTATGTCTCCGAAAGAGAATCAAGCATGTGTACAGGGGCATAAACGCAGCAGTGATAGGATTGGAGAGGTTCGGTGAGCAAATGAAGACCCTTTGAAGTCATATTGCATGGTACCCATTACACGGGTCTTAACTCTCCAGGTTTAAGGTATTCTTCCTTCAGCTAAAACATGCATGTGGAACCCAAGTATGATCAACCATGTGAACGGGAGACGTGTTCAAATATGTCTCAGTTTTCCTCCCCTGGTACTCGGGTGCAACATTCCAGACGCTTTACTAACACTCTCCCCACTTGGAGAGTCAGCGCCTTTAACCTCCTGTTTGGCCCAGTTTGCAATTTCTGCGGAAGATGAACAGGAATAGCGAGAACCAATGAGAGGCTAGCTGGAGGTGTCTGCACGGGCAAATTTAACTCTCATTTCCCACCAGGAAGAGGAAATAACCAAAGGCTCAGCGTGCCGTGCCGGAACCAGATTAGGGCCTGAAGCCATCCTGCGGTGTTGCGGCCAGGTCACAAGAAAGCGAGTTGAAGAAAGGAGCTCAGGGGCACTGTAATTCACACACCTGCAGAGTTATAAATGACAGCTATCGTCCAAAAATAGACTGAAGTAAGGCTGCCAAGAGGACTTGAAAGCGGGGCAGAATTGCAGGAAACCGATTTCAGGAGGTAGACTGGAATTGCATTGAAAGCATAGGAAAAGAGGCAGAACGTCCACAATGATGCACTTGGCCAAAAAGGGCGTATGCGTTTTTTCCTGAATATATTCAGGAAAAAACGCATACGCCCTTTTTGGCCAACCAAGCAAGCTTGCAAAGGAAATCTGCACTACAATGAAGTCTCACTTCCCCCCGGTCAAAGGGGCCATCTGAAAAAAGTGTAAAATCCAGAAAGGCAGGACAGGCCATGGAGAACTGGGAGCCTTGTTATGCTGATGGGCGGGATGTAAATTGCCAACAACCACTCCGGAGAAGTGTATGGTGTTTCCTGAAACATCTAAAAAACAAAGCAACAGAACCTAGGGCACTTCCACTTATGGTCCTATAGCTTAGGGAAATTAAAATCAAAAAGACACAGCCACCCCAAAGTTTGGGACGCCTCTGTTTACAAGAACCTCGTTTACAGAACAAGTTAAACATCGCAGAAAGTGAAAAATGGATAAAGAAGTTGTGGTATTTACTTACAAAGCAATATCACTCAGCAATGAAATCTATGTCATCAGGCCCTTAGCATCACAATGAGTGGATTCAGGTATGATGATTCTAACTGAAATAAGTCACACAGAAAAAGAAACATCATAAGATATCAGTAATACACGGAATGTAAACTTGGCTACACAGGAACTGAATTACAGAACAGAACAGGGTCTCAAATTTAGAAAAACAACTTATGCTTGCTTAAGGGTAAAGGTGAGTTGGGGTGCTGCATAAAACCAGAGATTGAAATGAGCACAGGTAAAGTTCCTTAAGTCAAATATGGAATAGACAAGAGCTACTCCTTGCTCAACGAAATGGACTCAACACCGCATATTAAACGCCTAAGAATGTACCTGACTAGTAAGTATCGTAAAACCTATGGATTGCTATGTCTCCAAAAGAGAATCAAGCATGTGTACAGGGGCATAAACGCAGCAGTGATAGGATTGGAGAGGTTCGGTGAGCAAATGAAGACCCTTTGAAGTCATATTGCATGGTACCCATTACACGGGTCTCAACTCTCCAGGTTTAAGGTATTCTTCCTTCAGCTAAAACATGCATGTGGAACCCAAGTATGATCAACCATGTGAACGGGAGACGTGTTCAAATATGTCTCAGTTTTCCTCCCCTGGTACTCGGGTGCAACATTCCAGACGCTTTACTAACACTCTCCCCACTTGGAGAGTCAGCGCCTTTAACCTCCTGTTTGGCACAGTTTGCAATTTCTGCGGAAGATGAACAGGAATAGCGAGAACCAATGAGAGGCTAGCTGGAGGTGTCTGGACGTGCAAATTTAACTCTCATTTCCCACCAGGAAGAGGAAATAACCAAAGGCTCAGCGTGCCGTACCGGAACCAGATTAGGGCCTGAAGCCATCCTGCGGTGTTGCGGCCAGGTCACAAGAAAGCGAGTTGAAGAAAGGAGCTCAGGGGCACTGTAATTCACAAACCTGCAGAGTTATAAATGACAGCTATCGTCCAAAAATAGACTGAAGTAAGGCTGCCAAGAGGACTTGAAAGCGGGGCAGAATTGCAGGAAACCGATTTCAGGAGGTAGACTGGAATTGCATTGCAAGCATAGGAAAAGAGGCAGAACGTCCACAATGATGCACTTGGCCAAAAAGGGCGTATGCGTTTTTTCCTGAATATATTCAGGAAAAAACGCATACGCCCTTTTTGGCCAACCAAGCAAGCTTGCAAAGGAAATCTGCACTACAATGAAGTCTCACTTCCCCCCGGTCAAAAGGGCCATCTGAAAAAAGTGTAAAATCCAGAAAGGCAACAGGCCATTGAGAACTGGGAGCCTTGTTATGCTGATGGGCGGGATGTAAATTGCCAACAGACACTTGGGAGAAGTGTATGGTGTTTCCTGAAACATCTAAAAAACAAAGCAACAGAGCCTAGGGCACTTCCACTTATGGTCCTATAGCTTAGGGAAATTAAAATCAAAAAGACACAGCCACCCCAAAGTTTGGAACGGCTCTGTTTACAAGAACCTCGTTTACAGTACAAGTTCAACATCGCAGAAAGGGAAAAATGGATAAAGAAGTTGTGGTATTCACTTACAAAGCAATATCACTCAGCAATGAAATCTATGTCATCAGGCCCTTAGCAGCACAATGAGTGGATTCAGGTATGATGATTCTAACTGAAATAAGTCACACAGAAAAAGAAACATCATAAGATATCAGTAATACACGGAATGGAAACTTGGCTACACAGGAACTGAATTACAGAACAGAACAGGGTCTCAAATTTAGAAAACCAACTTATGCTTGCTTAAGGGTAAACGTGAGTTGGGGTGCTGCATAAAACCAGAGATTGAAATGAGCACAGATAAAGTTCCTTAAGCCAAATATGGAATAGACAAGAGCTACTCCTTGCTCAACGAAATGGACTCAACACCGCATATTAAACGCCTAAGAATGTACCTGACTTGTAAGTATCTTAAAACCTATGGATTGCTATGTCTCCGAAAGAGAATCAAGCATGTGTACAGGGGCATAAACGCAGCAGTGATAGGATTGGAGAGGTTCGGTGAGCAAATGAAGACCCTTTGAAGTCATATTGCATGGTACCCATTCCACGGGTTTCAACTACCCAGGTTTAAGGTATTCTTCCTTCAGCTAAAACATGCATGTGGAACCTAGAGTATGATCAACCATGTGATCGGGAGACGTGTTCAAATATGTCTCAGTTTTCCTCCCCTGGTACTCAGGTGCAACATTCCAGACGCTTTACTAGCACTCTCCCCACTTGGAGAGTCAGTCCCTTTAACCTCCTGTTTGGCCCAGTTTGCAATTTCTGCAGAAGATGAACAGGAATAGCGAGAACCAATGAGAGGCTAGCTGGAGGTGTCTGGACGGGCAAATTTAACTCTCATTTCCCACCAGGAAGAGGAATTAACCAAAGGCTCAGCATGCCGGGCCGGAACCAGATTAGGGCCTGAAGCCATCCTGCGGTGTTGCGGCCAGGTCACAAGAAAGCGAGTTGAAGAAAGGAGCTCAGGGGCACTGTAATTCACAAACCTGCAGAGTTATAAATGACAGCTATCGTCCAAAAATAGACTGAAGTAAGGCTGCCAAGAGGACTTGAAAGCGGGGCAGAATTACAGGAAACCGATTTCAGGAGGTAGACTGGAATTGCATTGAAAGCATAGGAAAAGAGGCAGAACGTCCACAATGATGCACTTGGCCAAAAAGGGCGTATGCGTTTTTTCCTGAATATATTCAGGAAAAAACGCATACGCCCTTTTTGGCCAACCAAGCAAGCTTGCAAAGGAAATCTGCACTACAATGAAGTCTCACTTCCCCCCGGTCAAAAGGGCCATCTGAAAAAAGTGTAAAATCCAGAAAGGCAGGACAGGCCATGGAGAACTGGGAGCCTTGTTATGCTGATGGGCGGGATGTAAATTGCCAACAGACACTCGGGAGAAGTGTATGGTGTTTCCTGAAACATATAAAAAACAAAGCAACAGAGCCTAGGGTACTGCCACTTATGGTCCTATAGCTTAGGGAAATTAAAATCAAAAAGACACAGCCACCCCAAAGTTTGGGACGCCTCTGTTTACAAGAACCTCGTTTACAGTACAAGTTCAACATCGCAGAAAGTGAAAAATGGATAAAGAAGTTGTGGTATTTACTTACAAAGCAATATCACTCAGCAATGAAATCTATGTCATCAGGCCCTTAGCATCACAATGAGTGGATTCAGGTATGATGATTCTAACTGAAATAAGTCACACAGAAAAAGAAACATCATAAGATATCAGTAATACACGGAATGGAAACTTGGCTACACAGGAACTGAATTACAGAACAGAACAGGGTCTCAAATTTAGAAAACCAACTTATGCTTGCTTAAGGGTAAAGGTGAGTTGGGGTGCTGCATAAAACCAGAGATTGAAATGAGCACAGATAAAGTTCCTTAAGCCAAATATGGAATAGACAAGAGCTACTCCTTGCTCAACGAAATGGACTCAACACCGCATATTAAACGCCTAAGAATGTACCTGACTTGTAAGTATCTTAAAACCTATGGATTGCTATGTCTCCGAAAGAGAATCAAGCATGTGTACAGGGGCATAAACGCAGCAGTGATAGGATTGGAGAGGTTCGGTGAGCAAATGAAGACCCTTTGAAGTCATATTGCATGGTACCCATTCCACGGGTTTCAACTACCCAGGTTTAAGGTATTCTTCCTTCAGCTAAAACATGCATGTGGAACCTAGAGTATGATCAACCATGTGATCGGGAGATGTGTTCAAATATGTCTCAGTTTTCCTCCCCTGGTACTCAGGTGCAACATTCCAGACGCTTTACTAACACTCTCCCCACTTGGAGAGTCAGTCCCTTTAACCTCCTGTTTGGCCCAGTTTGCAATTTCTGCGGAAGATGAACAGGAATAGCGAGAACCAATGAGAGGCTAGCTGGAGGTGTCTGGACGGGCAAATTTAACTCTCATTTCCCACCAGGAAGAGGAATTAACCAAAGGCTCAGCATGCCGGGCCGGAACCAGATTAGGGCCTGAAGCCATCCTGCGGTGTTGCGGCCAGGTCACAAGAAAGCGAGTTGAAGAAAGGAGCTCAGGGGCACTGTAATTCACAAACCTGCAGAGTTATAAATGACAGCTATCGTCCAAAAATAGACTGAAGTAAGGCTGCCAAGAGGACTTGAAAGCGGGGCAGAATTGCAGGAAACCGATTTCAGGAGGTAGACTGGAATTGCATTGAAAGCATAGGAAAAGAGGCAGAACGTCCACAATGATGCACTTGGCCAAAAAGGGCGTATGCGTTTTTTCCTGAATATATTCAGGAAAAAACGCATACGCCCTTTTTGGCCAACCAAGCAAGCTTGCAAAGGAAATCTGCACTACAATGAAGTCTCACTTCCCCCCGGTCAAAAGGGCCATCTGAAAAAAGTGTAAAATCCAGAAAGGCAGGACAGGCCATGGAGAACTGGGAGCCTTGTTATGCTGATGGGCGGGATGTAAATTGCCAACAGACACTCGGGAGAAGTGTATGGTGTTTCCTGAAACATATAAAAAACAAAGCAACAGAGCCTAGGGCACTGCCACTTATGGTCCTATAGCTTAGGGAAATTAAAATCAAAAAGACACAGCCACCCCAAAGTTTGGGACGCCTCTGTTTACAAGAACCTCGTTTACAGTACAAGTTCAACATCGCAGAAAGTGAAAAATGGATAAAGAACTTGTGGTATTTACTTACAAAGCAATATCACTCAGCAATGAAATCTGTGTCATCAGGCCCTTAGCAGCACAATGAGTGGATTCAGGTATGATGATTCTAACTGAAGTAAGTCACACAGAAAAAGAAACATCATAAGATATCAGTAATACACGGAATGTAAACTTGGCTACACAGGAACTGAATTACAGAACAGAACAGGGTCTCAAATTTAGAAAACCAACTTATGATTGCTTAAGGGGAAAGGTGAGTTGGGGTGCTGCATAAAACCAGAGATTGAAATGAGCACAGATAAAGTTCCTTAAGTCAAATATGGAATAGACAAGAGCTACTCCTTGCTCAACGAAATGGACTCAACACCGCATATTAAACGCCTAAGAATGTAC
This sequence comes from Delphinus delphis, assembly GCF_949987515.2. Classification (NCBI taxonomy): domain Eukaryota; kingdom Metazoa; phylum Chordata; class Mammalia; order Artiodactyla; family Delphinidae; genus Delphinus; species Delphinus delphis. The sequence continues at coordinate 380,070 of NW_027192722.1, forward strand.
CTGACTAGTAAGTATCTTAAAATCTATGGATTGCTATGTCTCCGAAAGAGAATCAAGCATGTGTACAGGGGCATAAACGCAGCAGTGATAGGATTGGAGAGGTTCGGTGAGCAAATGAAGACCCTTTGAAGTCATATTGCATGGTACCCATTCCACGGGTCTTAACTCTCCAGGTTTAAGGTATTCTTCCTTCAGCTAAAACATGCATGTGGAACCCAAGTATGATCAACCATATGAACGGGAGACGTGTTCAAATATGTCTCAGTTTTCCTCCCCTGGTACTCGGGTGCAACATTCCAGACGCTTTACTAACACTCTCCCCACTTGGAGAGTCAGCGCCTTTAACCTCCTGTTTGGCCTAGTTTGCAATTTCTGCGGAAGATGAACAGGAATAGCGAGAACCAATGAGAGACTAGCTGGAGGTGTCTGGACGGGCAAATTTAACTCTCATTTCCCACCAGGAAGAGGAAATAACCAAAGGCTCAGCGTGCCGTGCCGGAACCAGATTAGGGCCTGAAGCCATCCTGCGGGGTTGCGGCCAGCTCACAAGAAAGCAAGTTGAAGAAAGGAGCTCAGGGGCACTGTAATTCACAAACCTGCAGAGTTATAAATGACAGCTATCGTCCAAAAATAGACTGAAGTAAGGCTGCCAAGAGGACTTGAAAGCGGGGCAGAATTGCAGGAAACCGATTTCAGGAGGTAGACTGGAATTGCATTGAAAGCATAGGAAAAGAGGCAAAACGTCCACAATGATGCACTTGGCCAAAAAGGGCGTATGCGTTTTTACCTGAATATATTCAGGAAAAAACGCATACGCCCTTTTTGGCCAACCAAGCAAGCTTGCAAAGGAAATCTGCACTACAATGAAGTCTCACTTCCCCCCGGTCAAAAGGGCCATCTGAAAAAAGTGTAAAATCCAGAAAGGCAGGACAGGCCATGGAGAACTGGGCGCCTTGTTATGCTGATGGGCGGGATGTAAATTGCCAACAACCACTCGGGAGAAGTGTATGGTGTTTCCTGAAACATCTAAGAAACAAAGCAACAGAACCTAGGGCACTTCCACTTATGGTCCTATAGCTTAGGGAAATTAAAATCAAAAAGACACAGCCACCCCAAAGTTTGGAATGGCTCTGTTTACAAGAACCTCGTTTACAGTACAAGTTCAACATCGCAGAAAGTGAAAAATGGATAAAGAAGTTGTGGTATTTACTTACAAAGCAATATCACTCAGCAATGAAATCTGTGTCATCAGGCCCTTAGCAGCACAATGAGTGGATTCAGGTATGATGATTCTAACTGAAGTAAGTCACACAGAAAAAGAAACATCATAAGATATCAGTAATACACGGAATGTAAACTTGGCTACACAGGAACTGAATTACAGAACAGAACAGGGTCTCAAATTTAGAAAACCAACTTATGCTTGCTTAAGGGTAAAGGTGAGTTGGGGTGCTGCATAAAACCAGAGATTGAAATGAGCACAGATAAAGTTCCTTAAGTCAAATATGGAATAGACAAGAGCTACTCCTTGCTCAACGAAATGGACTCAACATCGCATATTAAACGCCTAAGAATGTACCTGACTAGTAAGTAGCGTAAAACCTATGGATTGCTATGTCTCCGAAAGAGAATCAAGCATGTGTACAGGGGCATAAACGCAGCAGTGATAGGATTGGAGAGGTTCGGTGAGCAAATGAAGACCCTTTGAAGTCATATTGCATGGTACCCATTACACGGGTCTTAACTCTCCAGGTTTAAGGTATTCTTCCTTCAGCTAAAACATGCATGTGGAACCCAAGTATGATCAACCATGTGAACGGGAGACGTGTTCAAATATGTCTCAGTTTTCCTCCCCTGGTACTCGGGTGCAACATTCCAGACGCTTTACTAACACTCTCCCCACTTGGAGAGTCAGCGCCTTTAACCTCCTGTTTGGCCCAGTTTGCAATTTCTGCGGAAGATGAACAGGAATAGCGAGAACCAATGAGAGGCTAGCTGGAGGTGTCTGCACGGGCAAATTTAACTCTCATTTCCCACCAGGAAGAGGAAATAACCAAAGGCTCAGCGTGCCGTGCCGGAACCAGATTAGGGCCTGAAGCCATCCTGCGGTGTTGCGGCCAGGTCACAAGAAAGCGAGTTGAAGAAAGGAGCTCAGGGGCACTGTAATTCACACACCTGCAGAGTTATAAATGACAGCTATCGTCCAAAAATAGACTGAAGTAAGGCTGCCAAGAGGACTTGAAAGCGGGGCAGAATTGCAGGAAACCGATTTCAGGAGGTAGACTGGAATTGCATTGAAAGCATAGGAAAAGAGGCAGAACGTCCACAATGATGCACTTGGCCAAAAAGGGCGTATGCGTTTTTTCCTGAATATATTCAGGAAAAAACGCATACGCCCTTTTTGGCCAACCAAGCAAGCTTGCAAAGGAAATCTGCACTACAATGAAGTCTCACTTCCCCCCGGTCAAAGGGGCCATCTGAAAAAAGTGTAAAATCCAGAAAGGCAGGACAGGCCATGGAGAACTGGGAGCCTTGTTATGCTGATGGGCGGGATGTAAATTGCCAACAACCACTCCGGAGAAGTGTATGGTGTTTCCTGAAACATCTAAAAAACAAAGCAACAGAACCTAGGGCACTTCCACTTATGGTCCTATAGCTTAGGGAAATTAAAATCAAAAAGACACAGCCACCCCAAAGTTTGGGACGCCTCTGTTTACAAGAACCTCGTTTACAGAACAAGTTAAACATCGCAGAAAGTGAAAAATGGATAAAGAAGTTGTGGTATTTACTTACAAAGCAATATCACTCAGCAATGAAATCTATGTCATCAGGCCCTTAGCATCACAATGAGTGGATTCAGGTATGATGATTCTAACTGAAATAAGTCACACAGAAAAAGAAACATCATAAGATATCAGTAATACACGGAATGTAAACTTGGCTACACAGGAACTGAATTACAGAACAGAACAGGGTCTCAAATTTAGAAAAACAACTTATGCTTGCTTAAGGGTAAAGGTGAGTTGGGGTGCTGCATAAAACCAGAGATTGAAATGAGCACAGGTAAAGTTCCTTAAGTCAAATATGGAATAGACAAGAGCTACTCCTTGCTCAACGAAATGGACTCAACACCGCATATTAAACGCCTAAGAATGTACCTGACTAGTAAGTATCGTAAAACCTATGGATTGCTATGTCTCCAAAAGAGAATCAAGCATGTGTACAGGGGCATAAACGCAGCAGTGATAGGATTGGAGAGGTTCGGTGAGCAAATGAAGACCCTTTGAAGTCATATTGCATGGTACCCATTACACGGGTCTCAACTCTCCAGGTTTAAGGTATTCTTCCTTCAGCTAAAACATGCATGTGGAACCCAAGTATGATCAACCATGTGAACGGGAGACGTGTTCAAATATGTCTCAGTTTTCCTCCCCTGGTACTCGGGTGCAACATTCCAGACGCTTTACTAACACTCTCCCCACTTGGAGAGTCAGCGCCTTTAACCTCCTGTTTGGCACAGTTTGCAATTTCTGCGGAAGATGAACAGGAATAGCGAGAACCAATGAGAGGCTAGCTGGAGGTGTCTGGACGTGCAAATTTAACTCTCATTTCCCACCAGGAAGAGGAAATAACCAAAGGCTCAGCGTGCCGTACCGGAACCAGATTAGGGCCTGAAGCCATCCTGCGGTGTTGCGGCCAGGTCACAAGAAAGCGAGTTGAAGAAAGGAGCTCAGGGGCACTGTAATTCACAAACCTGCAGAGTTATAAATGACAGCTATCGTCCAAAAATAGACTGAAGTAAGGCTGCCAAGAGGACTTGAAAGCGGGGCAGAATTGCAGGAAACCGATTTCAGGAGGTAGACTGGAATTGCATTGCAAGCATAGGAAAAGAGGCAGAACGTCCACAATGATGCACTTGGCCAAAAAGGGCGTATGCGTTTTTTCCTGAATATATTCAGGAAAAAACGCATACGCCCTTTTTGGCCAACCAAGCAAGCTTGCAAAGGAAATCTGCACTACAATGAAGTCTCACTTCCCCCCGGTCAAAAGGGCCATCTGAAAAAAGTGTAAAATCCAGAAAGGCAACAGGCCATTGAGAACTGGGAGCCTTGTTATGCTGATGGGCGGGATGTAAATTGCCAACAGACACTTGGGAGAAGTGTATGGTGTTTCCTGAAACATCTAAAAAACAAAGCAACAGAGCCTAGGGCACTTCCACTTATGGTCCTATAGCTTAGGGAAATTAAAATCAAAAAGACACAGCCACCCCAAAGTTTGGAACGGCTCTGTTTACAAGAACCTCGTTTACAGTACAAGTTCAACATCGCAGAAAGGGAAAAATGGATAAAGAAGTTGTGGTATTCACTTACAAAGCAATATCACTCAGCAATGAAATCTATGTCATCAGGCCCTTAGCAGCACAATGAGTGGATTCAGGTATGATGATTCTAACTGAAATAAGTCACACAGAAAAAGAAACATCATAAGATATCAGTAATACACGGAATGGAAACTTGGCTACACAGGAACTGAATTACAGAACAGAACAGGGTCTCAAATTTAGAAAACCAACTTATGCTTGCTTAAGGGTAAACGTGAGTTGGGGTGCTGCATAAAACCAGAGATTGAAATGAGCACAGATAAAGTTCCTTAAGCCAAATATGGAATAGACAAGAGCTACTCCTTGCTCAACGAAATGGACTCAACACCGCATATTAAACGCCTAAGAATGTACCTGACTTGTAAGTATCTTAAAACCTATGGATTGCTATGTCTCCGAAAGAGAATCAAGCATGTGTACAGGGGCATAAACGCAGCAGTGATAGGATTGGAGAGGTTCGGTGAGCAAATGAAGACCCTTTGAAGTCATATTGCATGGTACCCATTCCACGGGTTTCAACTACCCAGGTTTAAGGTATTCTTCCTTCAGCTAAAACATGCATGTGGAACCTAGAGTATGATCAACCATGTGATCGGGAGACGTGTTCAAATATGTCTCAGTTTTCCTCCCCTGGTACTCAGGTGCAACATTCCAGACGCTTTACTAGCACTCTCCCCACTTGGAGAGTCAGTCCCTTTAACCTCCTGTTTGGCCCAGTTTGCAATTTCTGCAGAAGATGAACAGGAATAGCGAGAACCAATGAGAGGCTAGCTGGAGGTGTCTGGACGGGCAAATTTAACTCTCATTTCCCACCAGGAAGAGGAATTAACCAAAGGCTCAGCATGCCGGGCCGGAACCAGATTAGGGCCTGAAGCCATCCTGCGGTGTTGCGGCCAGGTCACAAGAAAGCGAGTTGAAGAAAGGAGCTCAGGGGCACTGTAATTCACAAACCTGCAGAGTTATAAATGACAGCTATCGTCCAAAAATAGACTGAAGTAAGGCTGCCAAGAGGACTTGAAAGCGGGGCAGAATTACAGGAAACCGATTTCAGGAGGTAGACTGGAATTGCATTGAAAGCATAGGAAAAGAGGCACAACGTCCACAATGATGCACTTGGCCAAAAAGGGCGTATGCGTTTTTTCCTGAATATATTCAGGAAAAAACGCATACGCCCTTTTTGGCCAACCAAGCAAGCTTGCAAAGGAAATCTGCACTACAATGAAGTCTCACTTCCCCCCGGTCAAAAGGGCCATCTGAAAAAAGTGTAAAATCCAGAAAGGCAGGACAGGCCATGGAGAACTGGGAGCCTTGTTATGCTGATGGGCGGGATGTAAATTGCCAACAGACACTCGGGAGAAGTGTATGGTGTTTCCTGAAACATATAAAAAACAAAGCAACAGAGCCTAGGGTACTGCCACTTATGGTCCTATAGCTTAGGGAAATTAAAATCAAAAAGACACAGCCACCCCAAAGTTTGGGACGCCTCTGTTTACAAGAACCTCGTTTACAGTACAAGTTCAACATCGCAGAAAGTGAAAAATGGATAAAGAAGTTGTGGTATTTACTTACAAAGCAATATCACTCAGCAATGAAATCTATGTCATCAGGCCCTTAGCATCACAATGAGTGGATTCAGGTATGATGATTCTAACTGAAATAAGTCACACAGAAAAAGAAACATCATAAGATATCACTAATACATGGAATGTAAACTTGGCTACACAGGAACTGAATTACAGAACAGAACAGGGTCTCAAATTTAGAAAACCAACTTATGCTTGCTTAAGGGGAAAGGTGAGTTGGGGTGCTGCATAAAACCAGAGATTGAAATGAGCACAGATAAAGTTCCTTAAGTCAAATATGGAATAGACAAGAGCTACTCCTTGCTCAACGAAATGGACTCAACACCGCATATTAAACGCCTAAGAATGTACCTGACTAGTAAGTATCTTAAAACCTATGGATTGCTATGTCTCCGAAAGAGAATCAAGCATGTGTAGAGGGGCATAAACGCAGCAGTGATAGGATTGGAGAGGTTCGGTGAGCAAATGAAGACCCTTTGAAGTCATATTGCATGGTACCCATTACACGGGTCTTAACTCTCCAGTTTTAAGGTATTCTTCCTTCAGCTAAAACATGCATGTGGAACCCAAGTATGATCAACCATGTGAACGGGAGACGTGTTCAAATATGTCTCAGTTTTCCTCCCCTGGTACTCGGGTGCAACATTCCAGACGCTTTACTAACACTCTCCCCACTTGGAGAGTCAGTCCCTTTAACCTCCTGTTTGGCCCAGTTTGCAATTTCTGCAGAAGATGAACAGGAATAGCGAGAACCAATGAGAGGCTAGCTGGAGGTGTCTGGACGGGCAAATTTAACTCTCATTTCCCACCAGGAAGAGGAATTAACCAAAGGCTCAGCATGCCGGGCCGGAACCAGATTAGGGCCTGAAGCCATCCTGCGGTGTTGCGGCCAGGTCACAAGAAAGCGAGTTGAAGAAAGGAGCTCAGGGGCACTGTAATTCACAAACCTGCAGAGTTATAAATGACAGCTATCGTCCAAAAATAGACTGAAGTAAGGCTGCCAAGAGGACTTGAAAGCGGGGCAGAATTGCAGGAAACCGATTTCAGGAGGTAGACTGGAATTGCATTGAAAGCATAGGAAAAGAGGCACAACGTCCACAATGATGCACTTGGCCAAAAAGGGCGTATGCGTTTTTTCCTGAATATATTCAGGAAAAAACGCATACGCCCTTTTTGGCCAACCAAGCAAGCTTGCAAAGGAAATCTGCACTACAATGAAGTCTCACTTCCCCCCGGTCAAAAGGGCCATCTGAAAAAAGTGTAAAATCCAGAAAGGCAGGACAGGCCATGGAGAACTGGGAGCCTTGTTATGCTGATGGGCGGGATGTAAATTGCCAACAGACACTCGGGAGAAGTGTATGGTGTTTCCTGAAACATCTAAAAAACAAAGCAACAGAGCCTAGGGCACTTCCACTTATGGTCCTATAGCTTAGGGAAATTAAAATCAAAAAGACACAGCCACCCCAAAGTTTGGGACGCCTCTGTTTACAAGAACCTCGTTTACAGTACAAGTTCAACATCGCAGAAAGTGAAAAATGGATAAAGAAGTTGTGGTATTTACTTACAAAGCAATATCACTCAGCAATGAAATCTATGTCATCAGGCCCTTAGCATCACAATGAGTGGATTCAGGTATGATGATTCTAACTGAAATAAGTCACACAGAAAAAGAAACATCATAAGATATCAGTAATACACGGAATGTAAACTTGGCTACACAGGAACTGAATTACAGAAAAGAACAGGGTCTCAAATTTAGAAAACCAACTTATGCTTGCTTAAGGGTAAAGGTGAGTTGGGGTGCTGCATAAAACCAGAGATTGAAATGAGCACAGTTAAAGTTCCTTAAGTCAAATATGGAATAGACAAGAGCTACTCCTTGCTCAACGAAATGGACTCAACACCGCATATTAAACGCCTAAGAATGTACCTGACTAGTAAGTATCGTAAAACCTATGGATTGCTATGTCTCCAAAAGAGAATCAAGCATGTGTACAGGGGCATAAACGCAGCAGTGATAGGATTGGAGAGGTTCGGTGAGCAAATGAAGACCCTTTGAAGTCATATTGCATGGTACCCATTACACGGGTCTCAACTCTCCAGGTTTAAGGTATTCTTCCTTCAGCTAAAACATGCATGTGGAACCCAAGTATGATCAACCATGTGAACGGGAGACGTGTTCAAATATGTCTCAGTTTTCCTCCCCTGGTACTCGGGTGCAACATTCCAGACGCTTTACTAACACTCTCCCCACTTGGAGAGTCAGCGCCTTTAACCTCCTGTTTGGCACAGTTTGCAATTTCTTCGGAAGAGGAACAGGGATAGCGAGAACCAATGAGAGGCTAGCTGGAGGTGTCTGGACGGGCAAATTTAACTCTCATTTCCCACCAGGAAGAGGAAATAACCAAAGGCTCAGCGTGCCGTACCGGAACCAGATTAGGGCCTGAAGCCATCCTGCGGTGTTGCGGCCAGCTCAAAAGAAACCGAGTTGAAGAAAGGAGCTCAGGGGCACTGTAATTCACAAACCTGCAGAGTTATAAATGACAGCTATCGTCCAAAAATAGACTGAAGTAAGGCTGCCAAGAGGACTTGAAAGCGGGGCAGAATTGCAGGAAACCGATTTCAGGAGGTAGACTGGAATTGCATTGAAAGCATAGGAAAAGAGGCAGAACGTCCACAATGATGCACTTGGCCAAAAAGGGCGCATGCATTTTTTCCTGAATATATTCAGGAAAAAACGCATACGCCCTTTTTGGCCAACCAAGCAAGCTTGCAAAGGAAATCTGCACTACAATGAAGTCTCACTTCCCCCCGGTCAAAAGGGCCATCTGAGAAAAGTGTAAAATCCAGAAAGGCAGGACAGGCCATGGAGAACTGGGAGCCTTGTTATGCTGATGGGCGGGATGTAAATTGCCAACAGACACTTGGGAGAAGTGTATGGTGTTTCCTGAAACATCTAAAAAACAAAGCAACAGAGCCTAGGGCACTTCCACTTATGGTCCTATAGCTTAGGGAAATTAAAATCAAAAAGACACAGCCACCCCAAAGTTTGGAACGGCTCTGTTTACAAGAACCTCGTTTACAGTACAAGTTCAACATCGCAGAAAGTGAAAAATGGATAAAGAAGTTGTGGTATTTACTTACAAAGCAATATCACTCAGCAATGAAATCTGTGTCATCAGGCCCTTAGCAGCACAATGAGTGGATTCAGGTATGATGATTCTAACTGAAGTAAGTCACACAGAAAAAGAAACATCATAAGATATCAGTAATACACGGAATGTAAACTTGGCTACACAGGAACTGAATTACAGAACAGAACAGGGTCTCAAATTTAGAAAACCAACTTATGCTTGCTTAAGGGGAAAGGTGAGTTGGGGTGCTGCATAAAACCAGAGATTGAAATGAGCACAGATAAAGTTCCTTAAGTCAAATATGGAATAGACAAGAGCTACTCCTTGCTCAACGAAATGGACTCAACACCGCATATTAAACGCCTAAGAATGTACCTGACTAGTAAGTATCTTAAAACCTATGGATTGCTATGTCTCCGAAAGAGAATCAAGCATGTGTACAGGGGCATAAACGCAGCAGTGATAGGATTGGAGAGGTTCGGTGAGCAAATGAAGACCCTTTGAAGTCATATTGCATGGTACCCATTCCACGGGTCTTAACTCTCCAGGTTTAAGGTATTCTTCCTTCAGCTAAAACATGCATGTGGAACCCAAGTATGATCAACCATATGAACGGGAGACGTGTTCAAATATGTCTCAGTTTTCCTCCCCTGGTACTCGGGTGCAACATTCCAGACGCTTTACTAACACTCTCCCCACTTGGAGAGTCAGCGCCTTTAACCTCCTGTTTGGCCCAGTTTGCAATTTCTGCGGAAGATGAACAGGAATAGCGAGAACCAATGAGAGACTAGCTGGAGGTGTCTGGACGGGCAAATTTAACTCTCATTTCCCACCAGGAAGAGGAAATAACCAAAGGCTCAGCGTGCCGTGCCGGAACCAGATTAGGGCCTGAAGCCATCCTGCGGTGTTGTGGCCAGCTCACAAGAAAGCAAGTTGAAGAAAGGAGCTCAGGGGCACTGTAATTCACAAACCTGCAGAGTTATAAATGACAGCTATCGTCCAAAAATAGACTGAAGTAAGGCTGCCAAGAGGACTTGAAAGCGGGGCAGAATTGCAGGAAACCGATTTCAGGAGGTAGACTGGAATTGCATTGAAAGCATAGGAAAAGAGGCAGAACGTCCACAATGATGCACTTGGCCAAAAAGGGCGTATGCGTTTTTACCTGAATATATTCAGGAAAAAACGCATACGCCCTTTTTGGCCAACCAAGCAAGCTTGCAAAGGAAATCTGCACTACAATGAAGTCTCACTTCCCCCCGGTCAAAAGGGCCATCTGAAAAAAGTGTAAAATCCAGAAAGGCAGGACAGGCCATGGAGAACTGGGCGCCTTGTTATGCTGATGGGCGGGATGTAAATTGCCAACAACCACTCGGGAGAAGTGTATGGTGTTTCCTGAAACATCTAAGAAACAAAGCAACAGAACCTAGGGCACTTCCACTTATGGTCCTATAGCTTAGGGAAATTAAAATCAAAAAGACACAGCCACCCCAAAGTTTGGAACGGCTCTGTTTACAAGAACCTCGTTTACAGTACAAGTTCAACATCGCAGAAAGTGAAAAATGGATAAAGAAGTTGTGGTATATACTTACAAAGCAATATCACTCAGCAATGAAATCTGTGTCATCAGGCCCTTAGCAGCACAATGAGTGGATTCAGGTATGATGATTCTAACTGAAGTAAGTCACACAGAAAATGAAACATCATAAGATATCAGTAATACACGGAATGTAAACTTGGCTACACAGGAACTGAATTACAGAACAGAACAGGGTCTCAAATTTAGAAAACCAACTTATGCTTGCTTAAGTGTAAAGGTGAGTTGGGGTGCTGCATAAAACCAGAGATTGAAATGAGCACAGATAAAGTTCCTTAAGTCAAATATGGAATAGACAAGAGCTACTCCTTGCTCAACGAAATGGACTCAACACCGCATATTAAACGCCTAAGAATGTACCTGACTAGTAAGTATCTTAAAACCTATGGATTGCTATGTCTCCGAAAGAGAATCAAGCATGTGTAGAGGGGCATAAACGCAGCAGTGATAGGATTGGAGAGGTTCGGTGAGCAAATGAAGACCCTTTGAAGTCATATTGCATGGTACCCATTACACGGGTCTTAACTCTCCAGTTTTAAGGTATTCTTCCTTCAGCTAAAACATGCATGTGGAACCCAAGTATGATCAACCATGTGAACGGGAGACGTGTTCAAATATGTCTCAGTTTTCCTCCCCTGGTACTCGGGTGCAACATTCCAGACGCTTTACTAACACTCTCCCCACTTGGAGAGTCAGCGCCTTTAACCTCTTGTTTGGCCCAGTTTGCAATTTCTGCGGAAGATGAACAGGAATAGCGAGAACCAATGAGAGGCTAGCTGGAGGTGTCTGGACGGGCAAATTTAACTCTCATTTCCCACCAGGAAGAGGAAATAACCAAAGGCTCAGCGTGCCGTGCCGGAACCAGATTAGGGCCTGAAGCCACCCTGCGGTGTTGCGGCCAGGTCACAAGACAGCAAGTTGAACAAAAGAGCTCAGGGGCACTGTAATTCACAAACCTGCAGAGTTATAAATGACAGCTATCGTCCAAAAATATACTGAAGTAAGGCTGCCAAGAGGACTTGAAAGCGGGGCAGAATTGCAGGAAACCGATTTCAGGAGGTAGACTGGAATTGCATTGAAAGCATAGGAAAAGAGGCAGAACGTCCACAATGATGCACTTGGCCAAAAAGGGCGTATGCGTTTTTTCCTGAATATATTCAGGAAAAAACGCATACGCCCTTTTTGGCCAACCAAGCAAGCTTGCAAAGGAAATCTGCACTACAATGAAGTCTCACTTCCCCCCGGTCAAAAGGGCCATCTGAAAAAAGTGTAAAATCCAGAAAGGCAGGACAGGCCATGGAGAACTGGGAGCCTTGTTATGCTGATGGGCGGGATGTAAATTGCCAACAACCACTCGGGAGAAGTGTATGGTGTTTCCTGAAACATCTAAAAAACAAAGCAACAGAACCTAGGGCACTTCCACTTATGGTCCTATAGCTTAGGGAAATTAAAATCAAAAAGACACAGCCACCCCAAAGTTTGGAACGGCTCTGTTTACAAGAACCTCGTTTACAGTACAAGTTCAACATCGCAGAAAGTGAAAAATGGATAAAGAAGTTGTGGTATTTACTTACAAAGCAATATCACTCAGCAATGAAATCTGTGTCATCAGGCCCTTAGCAGCACAATGAGTGGATTCAGGTATGATGATTCTAAGTGAAATAAGTCACACAGAAAAAGAAATATCATAAGATATCAGTAATACACGGAATGGAAACTTGGCTACACAGGAACTGAATTACAGAACAGAACAGGGTCTCAAATTTAGAAAACCAACTTATGCTTGCTTAAGGGTAAAGGTGAGTTGGGGTGCTGCATAAAACCAGAGATTGAAATGAGCACAGATAAAGTTCCTTAAGCCAAATATGGAATAGACAAGAGCTACTCCTTGCTCAACGAAATGGACTCAACACCCCATATTAAACGCCTAAGAATGTACCTGACTAGTAAGTATCTTAAAACCTATGGATTGCTATGTCTCCGAAAGAGAATCAAGCATGTGTACAGGGGCATAAACGCAGCAGTGATAGGATTGGAGAGGTTCGGTGAGCAAATGAAGACCCTTTGAAATCATATTGCATGGTACCCATTCCACGGGTTTCAACTACCCAGGTTTAAGGTATTGTTCCTTCAGCTAAAACATGCATGTGGAACCTAGAGTATGATCAACCATATGATCGGGAGACGTGTTCAAATATGTCTCAGTTTTCCTCCCCTGGTACTCGGGTGCAACATTCCAGACGCTTTACTAACACTCTCCCCACTTGGAGAGTCAGTCCCTTTAACCTCCTGTTTGGCCCAGTTTGCAATTTCTGCGGAAGATGAACAGGAATAGCGAGAACCAATGAGAGACTAGCTGGAGGTTTCTGAACGGGCAAATTTAACTCTCATTTCCCACCAGGAAGAGGAATTAACCAAAGGCTCAGCATGCCCGGCCGGAACCAGATTAGGGCCTGAAGCCATCCTGCGGTGTTGCGGCCAGGTCACAAGAAAGCGAGTTGAAGAAAGGAGCTCAGGGGCACTGTAATTCACAAACCTGCAGAGTTATAAATGACAGCTATCGTCCAAAAATAGACTGAAGTAAGGCTGCCAAGAGGACTTGAAAGCGGGGCAGAATTGCAGGAAACCGATTTCAGGAGGTAGACTGGAATTGCATTGAAAGCATAGGAAAAGAGGCAGAACGTCCACAATGATGCACTTGGCCAAAAAGGGCGTATGCGTTTTTTCCTGAATATATTCAGGAAAAAACGCATACGCCCTTTTTGGCCAACCAAGCAAGCTTGCAAAGGAAATCTGCACTACAATGAAGTCTCACTTCCCCCCGGTCAAAAGGGCCATCTGATAAAAGTGTAAAATCCAGAAAGGCAACAGGCCATTGAGAACTGGGAGCCTTGTTATGCTGATGGGCGGGATGTAAATTGCCAACAGACACTTGGGAGAAGTGTATGGTGTTTCCTGAAACATCTAAAAAACAAAGCAACAGAGCCTAGGGCACTTCCACTTATGGTCCTATAGCTTAGGGAAATTAAAATCAAAAAGACACAGCCACCCCAAAGTTTGGAACGGCTCTGTTTACAAGAACCTCGTTTACAGTACAAGTTCAACATCGCAGAAAGTGAAAAATGGATAAAGAAGTTGTGGTATTCACTTACAAAGCAATATCACTCAGCAATGAAATCTATGTCATCAGGCCCTTAGCAGCACAATGAGTGGATTCAGGTATGATGATTCTAACTGAAATAAGTCACACAGAAAAAGAAACATCATAAGATATCAGTAATACACGGAATGGAAACTTGGCTACACAGGAACTGAATTACAGAACAGAACAGGGTCTCAAATTTAGAAAAACAACTTATGCTTGCTTAAGGGTAAAGGTGAGTTGGGGTGCTGCATAAAACCAGAGATTGAAATGAGCACAGATAAAGTTCCTTAAGCCAAATATGGAATAGACAAGAGCTACTCCTTGCTCAACGAAATGGACTCAACACCGCATATTAAACGCCTAAGAATGTACCTGACTTGTAAGTATCTTAAAACCTATGGATTTCTATGTCTCCGAAAGAGAATCAAGCATGTGTACAGGGGCATAAACGCAGCAGTGATAGGATTGGAGAGGTTCGGTGAGCAAATGAAGACCCTTTGAAGTCATATTGCATGGTACCCATTCCACGGGTTTCAACTACCCAGGTTTAAGGTATTCTTCCTTCAGCTAAAACATGCATGTGGAACCTAGAGTATGATCAACCATGTGATCGGGAGACGTGTTCAAATATGTCTCAGTTTTCCTCCCCTGGTACTCGGGTGCAACATTCCAGACGCTTTACTAACACTCTCCCCACTTGGAGAGTCAGTCCCTTTAACCTCCTGTTTGGCCCAGTTTGCAATTTCTGCGGAAGATGAACAGGAATAGCGAGAACCAATGAGAGGCTAGCTGGAGGTGTCTGGACGGGCAAATTTAACTCTCATTTCCCACCAGGAAGAGGAATTAACCAAAGGCTCAGCGTGCCGGGTCGGAACCAGATTAGGGCCTGAAGCCATCCTGCGGTGTTGCGGCCAGGTCACAAGAAAGCGAGTTGAAGAAAGGAGCTCAGGGGCACTGTAATTCACAAACCTGCAGAGTTATAAATGACAGCTATCATCCAAAAATAGACTGAAGTAAGGCTGCCAAGAGGACTTGAAAGCGGGGCAGAATTGCAGGAAACCGATTTCAGGAGGTAGACTGGAATTGCATTGAAAGCATAGGAAAAGAGGCAGAACGTCCACAATGATGCACTTGGCCAAAAAGGGCGTATGCGTTTTTTCCTGAATATATTCAGGAAAAAACGCATACGCCCTTTTTGGCCAACCAAGCAAGCTTGCAAAGGAAATCTGCACTACAATGAAGTCTCACTTCCCCCCGGTCAAAAGGGCCATCTGAAAAAAGTGTAAAATCCAGAAAGGCAGGACAGGCCATGGAGAACTGGGAGCCTTGTTATGCTGATGGGCGGGATGTAAATTGCCAACAACCACTCGGGAGAAGTGTATGGTGTTTCCTGAAACATCTAAAAAACAAAGCAACAGAGCCTAGGGCACTGCCACTTATGGTCCTATAGCTTAGGGAAATTAAAATCAAAAAGACACAGCCACCCCAAAGTTTGGGACGCCTCTGTTTACAAGAACCTCGTTTACAGTACAAGTTCAACATCGCAGAAAGTGAAAAATGGATAAAGAAGTTGTGGTATTTACTTACAAAGCAATATCACTCAGCAATGAAATCTATGTCATCAGGCCCTTAGCATCACAATGAGTGGATTCAGGTATGATGATTCTAACTGAAATAAGTCACACAGAAAAAGAAACATCATAAGATATCACTAATACACGGAATGTAAACTTGGCTACACAGGAACTGAATTACAGAACAGAACAGGGTCTCAAATTTAGAAAACCAACTTATGCTTGCTTAAGGGTAAAGGTGAGTTGGGGTGCTGCATAAAACCAGAGATTGAAATGACCACAGATAAAGTTCCTTAAGTCAAATATGGAATAGACAAGAGCTACTCCTTGCTCAACGAAATGGACTCAACACCGCATATTAAACGCCTAAGAATGTACCTGACTAGTAAGTATCGTAAAACCTATGGATTGCTATGTCTCCGAAAGAGAATCAAGCATGTGTACAGGGGCATAAACACAGCAGTGATAGGATTGGAGAGGTCGGTGAGCAAATGAAGACCCTTTGAAATCATATTGCATGGTACCCATTCCACGGATTTCAACTACCCAGGTTTAAGGTATTCTTCCTTCAGCTAAAACATGCATGTGGAACCTAGAGTATGATCAACCATGTGATTGGGAGACGTGTTCAAATATGTCTCAGTTTTCCTCCCCTGGTACTCGGGTGCAACATTCCAGACGCTTTACTAACACTCTCCCCACTTGGAGAGTCAGTCCCTTTAACCTCCTGTTTGGCCCAGTTTGCAATTTCTGCGGAAGATGAACAGGAATAGCGAGAACCAATGAGAGACTAGCTGGAGGTGTCTGAACGGGCAAATTTAACTCTCATTTCCCACCAGGAAGAGGAATTAACCAAAGGCTCAGCATGCCGGGCCGGAACCAGATTAGGGCCTGAAGCCATCCTGCGGTGTTGCGGCCAGGTCACAAGAAAGCGAGTTGAAGAAAGGAGCTCAGGGGCACTGTAATTCACAAACCTGCAGAGTTATAAATGACAGCTATCGTCCAAAAATAGACTGAAGTAAGGCTGCCAAGAGGACTTGAAAGCGGGGCAGAATTGCAGGAAACCGATTTCAGGAGGTAGACTGAAATTGCATTGAAAGCATAGGAAAAGAGGCAGAACGTCCACAATGATGCACTTGGCCAAAAAGGGCGTATGCGTTTTTTCCTGAATATATTCAGGAAAAAACGCATACGCCCTTTTTGGCCAACCAAGCAAGCTTGCAAAGGAAATCTGCACTACAATGAAGTCTCACTTCCCCCCGGTCAAAAGGGCCATCTGAAAAAAGTGTAAAATCCAGAAAGGCAACAGGCCATGGAGAACTGGGAGCCTTGTTATGCTGATGGGCGGGATGTAAATTGCGAACAGACACTTGGGAGAAGTGTATGGTGTTTCCTGAAACATCTAAAAAACAAAGCAACAGAACCTAGGGCACTTCCACTTATGGTCCTATAGCTTAGGGAAATTAAAATCAAAAAGACACAGCCACCCCAAAGTTTGGAACGGCTCTGTTTACAAGAACCTCGTTTACAGTACAAGTTCAACATCGCAGAAAGTGAAAAATGGATAAAGAAGTTGTGGTATTCACTTACAAAGCAATATCACTCAGCAATGAAATCTATGTCATCAGGCCCTTAGCAGCACAATGAGTGGATTCAGGTATGATGATTCTAACTGAAGTAAGTCACACAGAAAAAGAAACATCATAAGATATCAGTAATACACGGAATGTAAACTTGGCTACACAGGAACTGAATTACAGAACAGAACAGGGTCTCAAATTTAGAAAAACAACTTACGCTTGCTTAAGTGTAAAGGTGAGTTGGGGTGCTGCATAAAACCAGAGATTGAAATGAGCACAGATAAAGTTCCTTAAGTCAAATATGGAATAGACAAGAGCTACTCCTTGCTCAACGAAATGGACTCAACACCGCATATTAAACGCCTAAGAATGTACCTGACTAGTAAGTATCTTAAAACCTATGGATTGCTATGTCTCCGAAAGAGAATCAAGCATGTGTAGAGGGGCATAAACGCAGCAGTGATAGGATTGGAGAGGTTCGGTGAGCAAATGAAGACCCTTTGAAGTCATATTGCATGGTACCCATTCCACGGGTCTTAACTCTCCAGTTTTAAGGTATTCTTCCTTCAGCTAAAACATGCATGTGGAACCCAAGTATGATCAACCATGTGAACGGGAGACGTGTTCAAATATGTCTCAGTTTTCCTCCCCTGGTACTCGGGTGCAACATTCCAGACGCTTTACTAACACTCTCCCCACTTGGAGAGTCAGCGCCTTTAACCTCCTGTTTGGCCCAGTTTGCAATTTCTGCGGAAGATGAACAGGAATAGCGAGAACCAATGAGAGGCTAGCTGGAGGTGTCTGGACGGGCAAATTTAACTCTCATTTCCCACCAGGAAGAGGAAATAACCAAAGGCTCAGCGTGCCGTGCCGGAACCAGATTAGGGCCTGAAGCCATCCTGCGGTGTTGCGGCCAGGTCACAAGACAGCAAGTTGAACAAAGGAGCTCAGGGGCACTGTAATTCACAAACCTGCAGAGTTATAAATGACAGCTATCGTCCAAAAATATACTGAAGTAAGGCTGCCAAGAGGACTTGAAAGCGGGGCAGAATTGCAGGAAACCGATTTCAGGAGGTAGACTGGAATTGCATTGAAAGCATAGGAAAAGAGGCAGAACGTCCACAATGATGCACTTGGCCAAAAAGGGCGTATGCGTTTTTTCCTGAATATATTCAGGAAAAAACGCATACGCCCTTTTTGGCCAACCAAGCAAGCTTGCAAAGGAAATCTGCACTACAATGAAGTCTCACTTCCCCCCGGTCAAAAGGGCCATCTGAAAAAAGTGTAAAATCCAGAAAGGCAGGACAGGCCATGGAGAACTGGGAGCCTTGTTATGCTGATGGGCGGGATGTAAATTGCCAACAACCACTCGGGAGAAGTGTATGGTGTTTCCTGAAACATCTAAAAAACAAAGCAACAGAACCTAGGGCACTTCCACTTATGGTCCTATAGCTTAGGGAATTTAAAATCAAAAAGACACAGCCACCCCAAAGTTTGGAACGGCTCTGTTTACAAGAACCTCGTTTACAGTACAAGTTCAACATCGCAGAAAGTGAAAAATGGATAAAGAAGTTGTGGTATTTACTTACAAAGCAATATCACTCAGCAATGAAATCTGTGTCATCAGGCCCTTAGCAGCACAATGAGTGGATTCAGGTATGATGATTCTAACTGAAATAAGTCACACAGAAAAAGAAACATCATAAGATATCAGTAATACACGGAATGTAAACTTGGCTACACAGGAACTGAATTACAGAACAGAACAGGGTCTCAAATTTAGAAAAACAACTTATGCTTGCTTAAGGGTAAAGGTGAGTTGGGGTGCTGCATAAAACCAGAGATTGAAATGAGCACAGATAAAGTACCTTAAGCCAAATATGGAATAGACAAGAGCTACTCCTTGCTCAACGAAATGGACTCAACACCGCATATTAAACGCCTAGGAATGTACCTGACTTGTAAGTATCTTAAAACCTATGGATTGCTATGTCTCCGAAAGAGAATCAAGCATGTGTACAGGGGCATAAACGCAGCAGTGATAGGATTGGAGAGGTTCGGTGGCAAATGAAGACCCTTTGAAGTCATATTGCATGGTACCCATTCCACGGGTTTCAACTACCCAGGTTTAAGGTATTCTTCCTTCAGCTAAAACATGCATGTGGAACCTAGAGTATGATCAACCATGTGATCGGGAGACGTGTTCAAATATGTCTCAGTTTTCCTCCCCTGGTACTCGGGTGCAACATTCCAGACGCTTTACTAACACTCTCCCCACTTGTACAGTCAGTCCCTTTAACCTCCTGTTTGGCCCAGTTTGCAATTTCTGCGGAAGATGAACAGTAATAGCGAGAACCAATGAGAGGCTAGCTGGAGGTGTCTGGACGGGCAAATTTAACTCTCATTTCCCACCAGGAAGAGGAATTAACCAAAGGCTCAGCATGCCGGGCCGGAACCAGATTAGGGCCTGAAGCCATCCTGCGGTGTTGCGGCCAGCTCACAAGAAAGGGAGTTGAAGAAAGGAGCTCAGGGGCACTGTAATTCACACACCTGCAGAGTTATAAATGACAGCTATCGTCCAAAAATAGACTGAAGTAAGGCTGCCAAGAGGACTTGAAAGCGGGGCAGAATTGCAGGAAACCGATTTCAGGAGGTAGACTGGAATTGCATTGAAAGCATAGGAAAAGAGGCAGAACGTCCACAATGATGCACTTGGCCAAAAAGGGCGTATGCGTTTTTTCCTGAATATATTCAGGAAAAAACGCATACGCCCTTTTTGGCCAACCAAGCAAGCTTGCAAAGGAAATCTGCACTACAATGAAGTCTCACTTCCCCCCGGTCAAAAGGGCCATCTGAAAAAAGTGTAAAATCCAGACAGGCAGGACAGGCCATGGAGAACTGGGAGCCTTGTTATGCTGATGGGCGGGATGTAAATTGCCAACAGACACACGGGAGAAGTGTATGGTGTTTCCTGAAACATCTAAAACACAAAGCAACAGAGCCTAGGGCACTGCCACTTATGGTCCTATAGCTTAGGGAAATTAAAATCAAAAAGACACAGCCACCCCAAAGTTTGGGACGCCTGTGTTTACAAGAACCTCGTTTACAGTACAAGTTCAACATCGCAGAAAGTGAAAAATGGATAAAGAAGTTGTGGTATTTACTTACAAAGCAATATCACTCAGCAATGAAATCTATGTCATCAGGCCCTTAGCATCACAATGAGTGGATTCAGGTATGATGATTCTAACTGAAATAAGTCACACAGAAAAAGAAACATCATAAGATATCAGTAATACACGGAATGGAAACTTGGCTACACAGGAACTGAATTACAGAACAGAACAGGGTCTCAAATTTAGAAAACCAACTTATGCTTGCTTAAGGGGAAAGGTGAGTTGGGGTGCTGCATAAAACCAGAGATTGAAATGAGCACAGATAAAGTTCCTTAAGTCAAATATGGAATAGACAAGAGCTACTCCTTGCTCCACGAAATGGACTCAACACCGCATATTAAACGCCTAAGAATGTACCTGACTAGTAAGTATCGTAAAACCTATGGATTGCTATGTCTCCGAAAGAGAATCAAGCATGTTTACAGGGGCATAAACGCAGCAGTGATAGGATTGGAGAGGTTCGGTGAGCAAATGAAGACCCTTTGAAGTCATATTGCATGGTACCCATTACACGGGTCTCAACTCTCCAGGTTTAAGGTATTCTTCCTTCAGCTAAAACATGCATGTGGAACCCAAGTATGATCAACCATGTGAACGGGAGACGTGTTCAAATATGTCTCAGTTTTCCTCCCCTGGTACTCGGGTGCAACATTCCAGACGCTTTACTAACACTCTCCCCACTTGGAGAGTCAGCGCCTTTAACCTCCTGTTTGGCCCAGTTTGCAATTTCTGCGGAAGATGAACAGGAATAGCGAGAACCAATGAGAGGCTAGCTGGAGGTGTCTGGACGGGCAAATTTAACTCTCATTTCCCAACAGGAAGAGGAAATAACCAAAGGCTCAGCGTGCCGTACCGGAACCAGATTAGGGCCTGAAGCCATCCTGCGGTGTTGCGGCCAGCTCAAAAGAAACCGAGTTGAAGAAAGGAGCTCAGGGGCACTGTAATTCACAAACCTGCAGAGTTATAAATGACAGCTATCGTCCAAAAATAGACTGAAGTAAGGCTGCCAAGAGGACTTGAAAGCGGGGCAGAATTGCAGGAAACCGATTTCAGGAGGTAGACTGGAATTGCATTGAAAGCATAGGAAAAGAGGCAGAACGTCCACAATGATGCACTTGGCCAAAAAGGGCGTATGCGTTTTTTCCTGAATATATTCAGGAAAAAACGCATACGCCCTTTTTGGCCAACCAAGCAAGCTTGCAAAGGAAATCTGCACTACAATGAAGTCTCACTTCCCCCCGGTCAAAAGGGCCATCTGAAAAAAGTGTAAAATCCAGAAAGGCAGGACAGGCCATGGAGAACTGGGAGCCTTGTTATGCTGATGGGCGGGATGTAAATTGCCAACAACCACTCGGGAGAAGTGTATGGTGTTTCCTGAAACATCTAAAAAACAAAGCAACAGAACCTAGGGCACTTGCACTTATGGTCCTATAGCTTAGGGAAATTAAAATCAAAAAGACACAGCCACCCCAAAGTTTGGGACGCCTCTGTTTACAAGAACCTCGTTTACAGTACAAGTTCAACATCGCAGAAAGTGAAAAATGGATAAAGAAGTTGTGGTATTTACTTACAAAGCAATATCACTCAGCAATGAAATCTGTGTCATCAGGCCCTTAGCAGCACAATGAGTGGATTCAGGTATGATGATTCTAACTGAAATAAGTCACACAGAAAAAGAAACATCATAAGATATCAGTAATACACGGAATGGAAACTTGGCTACACAGGAACTGAATTACAGAACAGAACAGGGTCTCAAATTTAGAAAAACAACTTATGCTTGCTTAAGGGTAAAGGTGAGTTGGGGTGCTGCATAAAACCAGAGATTGAAATGAGCACAGATAAAGTTCCTTAAGCCAAATATGGAATAGACAAGAGCTACTCCTTGCTCAACGAAATGGACTCAACACTGCATATTAAACGCCTAAGAATGTACCTGACTTGTAAGTATCTTAAAACCTATGGATTGCTATGTCTCCGAAAGAGAATCAAGCATGTGTACAGGGGCATAAACGCAGCAGTGATAGGATTGGAGAGGTTCGGTGAGCAAATGAAGACCCTTTGAAGTCATATTGCATGGTACCCATTCCACGGGTTTCAACTACCCAGGTTTAAGGTATTCTTCCTTCAGCTAAAACATGCATGTGGAACCTAGAGTATGATCAACCATGTGATCGGGAGACGTGTTCAAATATGAATCAGTTTTCCTCCCCTGGTACTCGGGTGCAACATTCCAGACGCTTTACTAACACTCTCCCCACTTGGAGAGTCAGTGCCTTTAACCTCCTGTTTGGCCCAGTTTGCAATTTCTGCGGAAGATGAACAGGAATAGCGAGAACCAATGAGAGGCTAGCTGGAGGTGTCTGGACGGGCAAATTTAACTCTCATTTCCCACCAGGAAGAGGAATTAACCAAAGGCTCAGCATGCCGGGCCGGAACCAGATTAGGGCCTGAAGCCATCCTGCGGTGTTGCGGCCAGGTCACAAGAAAGCGAGTTGAAGAAAGGAGCTCAGGGGCACTGTAATTCACAAACCTGCAGAGTTATAAATGACAGCTATCGTCCAAAAATAGACTGAAGTAAGGCTGCCAAGAGGACTTGAAAGCGGGGCAGAATTGCAGGAAACCGAATTCAGGAGGTAGACTGGAATTGCATTGAAAGCATAGGAAAAGAGGCAGAACGTCCACAATGATGCACTTGGCCAAAAAGGGCGTATGCGTTTTTTCCTGAATATATTCAGGAAAAAACGCATACGCCCTTTTTGGCCAACCAAGCAAGCTTGCAAAGGAAATCTGCACTACAATGAAGTCTCACTTCCCCCCGGTCAAAAGGGCCATCTGAAAAAAGTGTAAAATCCAGAAAGGCAACAGGCTATTGAGAACTGGGAGCCTTGTTATGCTGATGGGCGGGATGTAAATTGCCAACAGACACTCGGGAGAAGTGTATGGTGTTTCCTGAAACATCTAAAAAACAAAGCAACAGAGCCTAGGGCACTTCCACTTATGGTCCTATAGCTTAGGGAAATTAAAATCAAAAAGACACAGCCACCCCAAAGTTTGGAACGGCTCTGTTTACAAGAACCTCGTTTACAGTACAAGTTCAACATAGCAGAAAGTGAAAAATGGATAAAGGAGTTGTGGTATTCACTTACAAAGCAATATCACTCAGCAATGAAATCTGTGTCATCAGGACCTTAGCAGCACAATGAGTGGATTCAGGTATGATGATTCTAACTGAAATAAGTCACACAGAAAAAGAAACATCATAAGATATCAGTAATACACGGAATGTAAACTTGGCTACACAGGAACTGAATTACAGAACAGAACAGGGTCTCAAATTTAGAAAACCAACTTATGCTTGCTTAAGGGGAAAGGTGAGTTGGGGTGCTGCATAAAACCAGAGATTGAAATGAGCACAGATAAAGTTCCTTAAGTCAAATATGGAATAGACAAGAGCTACTCCTTGCTCCACGAAATGGACTCAACACCGCATATTAAACGCCTAAGAATGTACCTGACTAGTAAGTATCGTAAAACCTATGGATTGCTATGTCTCCGAAAGAGAATCAAGCATGTTTACAGGGGCATAAACGCAGCAGTGATAGGATTGGAGAGGTTCGGTGAGCAAATGAAGACCCTTTGAAGTCATATTGCATGGTACCCATTCCACGGGTTTCAACTACCCAGGTTTAAGGTATTCTTCCTTCAGCTAAAACATGCATGTGGAACCCAAGTATGATCAACCATGTGATCGGGAGACGTGTTCAAATATGTCTCAGTTTTCCTCCCCTGGTACTCGGGTGCAACATTCCAGACGCTTTACTAACACTCTCCCCACTTGGAGAGTCAGCGCCTTTAACCTCCTGTTTGGCCCAGTTTGCAATTTCTGCGGAAGATGAACAGGAATAGCGAGAACCAATGAGAGGCTAGCTGGAGGTGTCTGGACGGGCAAATTTAACTCTCATTTCCCAACAGGAAGAGGAAATAACCAAAGGCTCAGCGTGCCGTACCGGAACCAGATTAGGGCCTGAAGCCATCCTGCGGTGTTGCGGCCAGCTCAAAAGAAACCGAGTTGAAGAAAGGAGCTCAGGGGCACTGTAATTCACAAACCTGCAGAGTTATAAATGACAGCTATCGTCCAAAAATAGACTGAAGTAAGGCTGCCAAGAGGACTTGAAAGCGGGGCAGAATTGCAGGAAACCGATTTCAGGAGGTAGACTGGAATTGCATTGAAAGCATAGGAAAAGAGGCAGAACGTCCACAATGATGCACTTGGCCAAAAAGGGCGTATGCGTTTTTTCCTGAATATATTCAGGAAAAAACGCATACGCCCTTTTTGGCCAACCAAGCAAGCTTGCAAAGGAAATCTGCACTACAATGAAGTCTCACTTCCCCCCGGTCAAAAGGGCCATCTGAAAAAAGTGTAAAATCCAGAAAGGCAGGACAGGCCATGGAGAACTGGGAGCCTTGTTATGCTGATGGGCGGGATGTAAATTGCCAACAACCACTCGGGAGAAGTGTATGGTGTTTCCTGAAACATCTAAAAAACAAAGCAACAGAGCCTAGGGCACTTGCACTTATGGTCCTATAGCTTAGGGAAATTAAAATCAAAAAGACACAGCCACCCCAAAGTTTGGGACGCCTCTGTTTACAAGAACCTCGTTTACAGTACAAGTTCAACATCGCAGAAAGTGAAAAATGGATAAAGAAGTTGTGGTATTTACTTACAAAGCAATATCACTCAGCAATGAAATCTGTGTCATCAGGCCCTTAGCAGCACAATGAGTGGATTCAGGTATGATGATTCTAACTGAAATAAGTCACACAGAAAAAGAAACATCATAAGATATCAGTAATACACGGAATGGAAACTTGGCTACACAGGAACTGAATTACAGAACAGAACAGGGTCTCAAATTTAGAAAAACAACTTATGCTTGCTTAAGGGTAAAGGTGAGTTGGGGTGCTGCATAAAACCAGAGATTGAAATGAGCACAGATAAAGTTCCTTAAGCCAAATATGGAATAGACAAGAGCTACTCCTTGCTCAACGAAATGGACTCAACACCGCATATTAAACGCCTAAGAATGTACCTGACTTGTAAGTATCTTAAAACCTATGGATTGCTATGTCTCCGAAAGAGAATCAAGCATGTGTACAGGGGCATAAACGCAGCAGTGATAGGATTGGAGAGGTTCGGTGAGCAAATGAAGACCCTTTGAAGTCATATTGCATGGTACCCATTCCACGGGTTTCAACTACCCAGGTTTAAGGTATTCTTCCTTCAGCTAAAACATGCATGTGGAACCTAGAGTATGATCAACCATGTGATCGGGAGACGTGTTCAAATATGAATCAGTTTTCCTCCCCTGGTACTCGGGTGCAACATTCCAGACGCTTTACTAACACTCTCCCCACTTGGAGAGTCAGTCCCTTTAACCTCCTGTTTGGCCCAGTTTGCAATTTCTGCGGAAGATGAACAGGAATAGCGAGAACCAATGAGAGGCTAGCTGGAGGTGTCTGGACGGGCAAATTTAACTCTCATTTCCCACCAGGAAGAGGAATTAACCAAAGGCTCAGCATGCCGGGCCGGAACCAGATTAGGGCCTGAAGCCATCCTGCGGTGTTGCGGCCAGGTCACAACAAAGCGAGTTGAAGAAAGGAGCTCAGGGGCACTGTAATTCACAAACCTGCAGAGTTATAAATGACAGCTATCGTCCAAAAATAGACTGAAGTAAGGCTGCCAAGAGGACTTGAAAGCGGGGCAGAATTGCAGGAAACCGAATTCAGGAGGTAGACTGGAATTGCATTGAAAGCATAGGAAAAGAGGCAGAACGTCCACAATGATGCACTTGGCCAAAAAGGGCGTATGCGTTTTTTCCTGAATATATTCAGGAAAAAACGCATACGCCCTTTTTGGCCAACCAAGCAAGCTTGCAAAGGAAATCTGCACTACAATGAAGTCTCACTTCCCCCCGGTCAAAAGGGCCATCTGAAAAAAGTGTAAAATCCAGAAAGGCAACAGGCTATTGAGAACTGGGAGCCTTGTTATGCTGATGGGCGGGATGTAAATTGCCAACAGACACTCGGGAGAAGTGTATGGTGTTTCCTGAAACATCTAAAAAACAAAGCAACAGAGCCTAGGGCACTTCCACTTATGGTCCTATAGCTTAGGGAAATTAAAATCAAAAAGACACAGCCACCCCAAAGTTTGGAACGGCTCTGTTTACAAGAACCTCGTTTACAGTACAAGTTCAACATAGCAGAAAGTGAAAAATGGATAAAGGAGTTGTGGTATTCACTTACAAAGCAATATCACTCAGCAATGAAATCTGTGTCATCAGGACCTTAGCAGCACAATGAGTGGATTCAGGTATGATGATTCTAACTGAAATAAGTCACACAGAAAAAGAAACATCATAAGATATCAGTAATACACGGAATGTAAACTTGGCTACACAGGAACTGAATTAAAGAACAGAACAGGGTCTCAAATTTAGAAAACCAACTTATTCTTGCTTAAGGGTAAAGGTGAGTTGGGGTGCTGCATAAAACCAGAGATTGAAATGAGCACAGATAAAGTTCCTTAAGCCAAATATGGAATAGACAAGAGCTACTCCTTGCTCAACGAAATGGACTCAACACCCCATATTAAACGCCTAAGAATGTACTTGACTAGTAAGTATCTTAAAACCTATGGATTGCTATGTCTCCGAAAGAGAATCAAGCATGTGTACAGGGGCATAAACGCAGCAGTGATAGGATTGGAGAGGTTCGGTGAGCAAATGAAGACCCTTTGAAGTCATATTGCATGGTACCCATTCCACGGGTTTCAACTACCCAGGTTTAAGGTATTCTTCCTTCAGCTAAAACATGCATGTGGAACCTAGAGTATGATCAACCATGTGATCGGGAGACGTGTTCAAATATGTCTCAGTTTTCCTCCCCTGGTACTCGGGTGCAACATTCCAGACGCTTTACTAACACTCTCCCCACTTGGAGAGTCAGTCCCTTTAACCTCCTGTTTGGCCCAGTTTGCAATTTCTGCGGAAGATGAACAGGAATAGCGAGAACCAATGAGAGGCTAGCTGGAGGTGTCCGGACGGGCAAATTTAACTCTCATTTCCCACCAGGAAGAGGAATTAACCAAAGGCTCAGCATGCCGGGCCGGAACCAGATTAGGGCCTGAAGCTATCCTGCGGTGTTGCGGCCAGGTCACAAGAAAGCGAGTTGAAGAAAGGAGCTCAGGGGCACTGTAATTCACAAACCTGCAGAGTTATAAATGACAGCTATCGTCCAAAAATAGACTGAAGTAAGGCTGCCAAGAGGACTTGAAAGCGGGGCAGAATTGCAGGAAACCGATTTCAGGAGGTAGACTGGAATTGCATTGAAAGCATAGGAAAAGAGGCAGAACGTCCACAATGATGCACTTGGCCAAAAAGGGCGTATGCGTTTTTTCCTGAATATATTCAGGAAAAAACGCATACGCCCTTTTTGGCCAACCAAGCAAGCTTGCAAAGGAAATCTGCACTACAATGAAGTCTCACTTCCCCCCGGTCAAAAGGGCCATCTGAAAAAAGTGTAAAATCAAGAAAGGCAGGACAGGCCATGGAGAACTGGGAGCCTTGTTATGCTGATGGGCGGGATGTAAATTGCCAACAGACACTCGGGAGAAGTGTATGGTGTTTCCTGAAACATCTAAAAAACAAAGCAACAGAGCCTAGGGCACTGCCACTTATGGTCCTATAGCTTAGGGAAATTAAAATCAAAAAGACACAGCCACCCCAAAGTTTGGGACACCTCCGTTTACAAGAACCTCGTTTACCGTACAAGTTCAATATCACAGAAAGTGAAAAATGGATAAAGAACTTGTGGTACTTACGTACAATGCAGTATCACTCAGCAATGAAATCTGTGTCATCAGGCCCGTAGCAGCATAATGAGTAGATTCAGATACGATGATTCTAACTGAAATAAGTCACACAGAAAAAGAAACATCATAAGATATCACTAATACACGGAATGTAAACTTGGCTACACAGGAACTGAATTCCAAAACAGAACAGGTTCTCAAATTTAGAAAACCAACTTATGCTTGCTTAAGGGGAAAGGTGAGTTGGGTTGCTGCATAAAACCAGAGATTGAAATGAGCACAGATAAAGTTCCTTAAGCCAAATATGGAATAGACAAGAGCTACTCCTTGCTCAACGATATGGACTCAACACCGCGTATTAAACGCCTAAGAATGTACCTGACTAGTAAGTATCTTAAAACCTATGGATTGCTATGTCTCCGAAAGAGAATCAAGCATGTGTACAGGGGCATAAACGCAGCAGTGATAGGATTGGAGAGGTTCGGTGAGCAAATGAAGACCCTTTGAAGTCATATTGCATGGTACCCATTCCACGGGTTTCAACTACCCAGGTTTTAGGTATTCTTCCTTCAGCTAAAATATGCATGTGGAACCCAGAGTATGATCAACCATGTGATCGGGAGACGTGTTCAAATATGTCTCAGTTTTCCTCCCCTGGTACTCGGGTGCAACATTCCAGACGCTTTACTAACACTCTCCCCACTTGGAGAGTCAGCGCCTTTAACCTCCTGTTTGGCCCAGTTTGCAATTTCTGCGGAAGATGAACAGGAATAGCGAGAACCAATGAGAGGCTAGCTGGAGGTGTCTGGACGGGCAAATTTAACTCTCATTTCCCACCAGGAAGAGGAAATAACCAAAGGCTCAGCGTGCCGTACCGGAACCAGATTAGGGCCTGAAGCCATCCTGCGGTGTTGCGGACAGCTCAAAAGAAAGCGAGTTGAAGAAAGGAGCTCAGGGGCACTGTAATTCACAAACCTGCAGAGTTATAAATGACAGCTATCGTCCAAAAATACACTGAAGTAAGGCTGCCAAGAGGACTTGAAAGCGGGGCAGAATTGCAGGAAACCGATTTCAGGAGGTAGACTGGAATTGCATTGAAAGCATAGGAAAAGAGGCAGAACGTCCACAATGATGCACTTGGCCAAAGAGGGCGTATGCGTTTTTTCCTGAATATATTCAGGAAAAAACGCATACGCCCTTTTTGGCCAACCAAGCAAGCTTGCAAAGGAAATCTGCACTACAATGAAGTCTCACTTCCCCCCGGTCAAAAGGGCCCTCTGAAAAAAGTGTAAAATCCAGAAAGGCAGGACAGGCCATGGAGAACTGGGAGCCTTGTTATGCTGATGGGCGGGATGTAAATTGCCAACAACCACTCGGGAGAAGTGTATGGTGTTTCCTGAAACATCTAAAAAACAAAGCAACAGAATCTAGGGCACTTCCACTTATGCTCCTATAGCTTAGGGAAATTAAAATCAAAAAGACACAGCCACCCCAAAGTTTAAACGGCTCTGTTTACAACAACCTCGATTACAGTACAAGTTCAACATCGCAGAAAGTGAAAAATGGATAAAGAAGTTGTGGTATTTACTTACAAAGCAATATCACTCAGCAATGAAATCTATGTCATCAGGCCCGTAGCAGCATAATGAGTGGATTCAGGTACGATGATTCTAACTGAAATAAGTCACACAGAAAAAGAAACATCATAAGATATCAGTAATACACGGAATGTAAACTTGGCTACACAGGAACTGAATTACAGAACAGAACAGGGTCTCAAATTTAGAAAACCAACTTATGCTTGCTTAAGGGGAAAGGTGAGTTGGGGTGCTGCATAAAACCAGAGATTGAAATGAGCACAGATAAAGTTCCTTAAGCCAAATATGGAATAGACAAGAGCTACTCCTTGCTCAACGAAATGGACTCAACACCGCATATTAAACGCCTAAGAATGTACCTGACTAGTAAGTATCTTAAAACCTACGGATTGCTATGTCTCCGAAAGAGAATCAAGCATGTGTACAGGGGCATAAACGCAGCAGTGATAGGATTGGAGAGGTTCGGTGAGCAAATGAAGACCCTTTGAAGTCATATTGCATGGTACCCATTACACGGGTCTTAACTCTCCAGGTTTAAGGTATTCTTCCTTCAGCTAAAACATGCATGTGGAACCCAAGTATGATCCACAATGTGAACGGGAGACGTGTTCAAATATGTCTCAGTTTTCCTCCCCTGGTACTCGGGTGCAACATTCCAGACGCTTTACTAACACTCTCCCCACTTGGAGAGTCAGCGCCTTTAACCTCCTGTTTGGCCCAGTTTGCAATTTCTGCGGAAGATGAACAGGAATAGCGAGAACCAATGAGAGGCTAGCTGGAGGTGTCTGGACGGGCAAATTTAACTCTCATTTCCCACCAGGAAGAGGAATTAACCAAAGGTTCAGCATGCCGGGCCGGAACCAGATTAGGGCCTGAAGCCATCCTGCGGTGTTGCGGCCAGGTCACAAGAAAGCGAGTTGAAGAAAGGAGCTCAGGGGCACTGTAATTCACAAACCTGCAGAGTTATAAATGACAGCTATCGTCCAAAAATAGACTGAAGTAAGGCTGCCAAGAGGACTTGAAAGCAGGGCAGAATTGCAGGAAACCGATTTCAGGAGGTAGACTGGAATTGCATTGAAAGCATAGGAAAAGAGGCAGAACGTCCACAATGATGCACTTGGCCAAAAAGGGCGTATGCGTTTTTTCCTGAATATATTCAGGAAAAAAACGCATACGCCCTTTTTGGCCAACCAAGCAAGCTTGCAAAGGAAATCTGCACTACAATGAAGTCTCACTTCCCCCTGGTCAAAAGGGCCATCTGAAAAAAGTGTAAAATCCAGAAAGGCAACAGGCCATTGAGAACTGGGAGCCTTGTTATGCTGATGGGCGGGATGTAAATTGCCAACAACCACTCGGGAGAAGTGTATGGTGTTTCCTGAAACATCTAAAAAACAAAGCAACAGAGCCTAGGGCACTTCCACTTATGGTCCTATAGCTTAGGGAATTTAAAATCAAAAAGACACAG
Organism: Delphinus delphis; assembly: GCF_949987515.2. Taxonomy (NCBI): domain Eukaryota; kingdom Metazoa; phylum Chordata; class Mammalia; order Artiodactyla; family Delphinidae; genus Delphinus; species Delphinus delphis. The sequence goes on from NW_027192722.1 coordinate 411,173, forward strand.
CCACCCCAAAGTTTGGAACGGCTCTGTTTACAAGAACCTCGTTTACAGTACAAGTTCAACATCGCAGAAAGTGAAAAATGGATAAAGAAGTTGTGGTATTTACTTACAAAGCAATATCACTCAGCAATGAAATCTGTGTCATCAGGCCCTTAGCAGCACAATTAGTGGATTCAGGTATGATGATTCTAACTGAAATAAGTCACACAGAAAAAGAAACATCATAAGATATCAGTAATACACGGAATGGAAACTTGGCTACACAGGAACTGAATTACAGAACAGAACAGGGTCTCAAATTTAGAAAACCAACTTATGCTTGCTTAAGGGGAAAGGTGAGTTGGGGTGCTGCATGAAACCAGAGATTGAAATGAGCACAGATAAAGTTCCTTAAGCCAAATATGGAATAGACAAGAGCTACTCCTTGCTCAACGAAATGGACTCAACACCGCATATTAAACGCCTAAGAATGTACCTGACTTGTAAGTATCTTAAAACCTATGGATTGCTATGTCTCCAAAAGAGAATCAAGCATGTGTACAGGGGCATAAACGCAGCAGTGATAGGATTGGAGAGGTTCGGTGAGCAAATGAAGACCCTTTGAAGTCATATTGCATGGTACCCATTACACGGGTCTCAACTCTCCAGGTTTAAGGTATTCTTCCTTCAGCTAAAACATGCATGTGGAACCCAAGTATGATCAACCATGTGATCGGGAGACGTGTTCAAATATGTCTCAGTTTTCGTACCCTGGTACTCGGGTGCAACATTCCAGACGCTTTACTAACACTCTCCCGACTTAGAGAGTCAGTCCCTTTAACCTCCTGTTTGGCCCAGTTTGCAATTTCTGTGGAAGATGAACAGGAATAGCGAGAACCAATGGAGACTAGCTGGAGGTGTCTGGACGGGCAAATTTAACTCTCATTTCCCACCAGGAAGAGGAATTAACCAAAGGCTCAGCGTGCCATGCCGGAACCAGATTAGGGCCTGAAGCCATCCTGCGGTGTTGCGGCCAGGTCACAAGAAAGCGAGTTGAAGAAAGGAGCTCAGGGGCACTGTAATTCACAAACCTGCAGAGTTATAAATGACAGCTATCGTCCAAAAATAGACTGAAGTAAGGTTGCCAAGAGGACTTGAAAGCGGGGCAGAATTGCAGGAAACCGATTTCAGGAGGTAGACTGGAATTGCATTGAAAGCATAGGAAAAGAGGCAGAACGTCCACAATGATGCACTTGGCCAAAAAGGGCGTATGCGTTTTTTCCTGAATATATTCAGGAAAAAACGCATACGCCCTTTTTGGCCAACCAAGCAAGCTTGCAAAGGAAATCTGCACTACAATGAAGTCTCACTTTCCCCCGGTCAAAAGGGCCATCTGAAAAAAGTGTAAAATCCAGAAAGGCAGGACAGGCCATGGAGAACTGGGAGCCTTGTTATGCTGATGGGCGGGATGTAAATTGCCAACAGACACTCGGGAGAAGTGTATGGTGTTTCCTGAAACATCTAAAAAACAAAGCAACAGAGCCTAGGGCACTGCCACTTATGGTCCTATAGCTTAGGGAAATTAAAATCAAAAAGACACAGCCACCCCAAAGTTTGGGACGCCTCCGTTTAAAAGAACCTCGTTTACCGTACAAGTTCAATATCACAGAAAGTGAAAAATGGATAAAGAACTTGTGGTACTTACGTACAAGGCAGTATCACTCAGCAATGAAATCTATGTCATCAGGCCCATAGCAGCATAATGAGTGGATTCAGGTACGATGATTCTAACTGAAATAAGTCACACAGAAAAAGAAACATCATAAGATATCACTAATACACGGAATGTAAACTTGGCTACACAGGAACTGCATTCCAAAACAGAACAGGGTCTCAAATTTAGAAAACCAACTTATGCTTGCTTAAGGGTAAAGGTGAGTTGGGGTGCTGCATAAAACCAGGATTGAAATGAGCACAGATAAAGTTCCTTAAGCCAAATATGGAATAGACAAGAGCTACTCCTTGCTCAACGAAATGGACTCAACACCCCATATTAAACGCCTAAGAATGTACCTGACTAGTAAGTATCTTAAAACCTATGGATTGCTATGTCTCCAAAAGAGAATCAAGCATGTGTACAGGGGCATAAACGCAGCAGTGATAGGATTGGAGAGGTTTGGTGAGCAAATGAAGACCCTTTGAAGTCATATTGCATGGTACCCATTCCACGGGTCTCAACTCTCCAGGTTTAAGGTATTCTTCCTTCAGCTAAAACATGCATGTGGAACCCAGAGTATGATCAACCATGTGAACGGGAGACGTGTTCAAATATGTCTCAGTTTTCCTCCCCTGGTACTCGGGTGCAACATTCCAGACGCTTTACTAACACTCTCCCCACTTGGAGAGTCAGCGCCTTTAACCTCCTGTTTGGCCCAGTTTGCAATTTCTGCGGAAGATGAACAGGAATAGCGAGAACCAATGAGAGACTAGCTGGAGGTGTCTGGACGGGCAAATTTAACTCTCATTTCCCACCAGGAAGAGGAAATAACCAAAGGCTCAGCGTGCCGTACCGGAACCAGATTAGGGCCTGAAGGCATCCTGCGGTGTTGCGGCCAGCTCAAAAGAAAACGAGTTGAAGAAAGGAGCTCAGGGGCACTGTAATTCACAAACCTGCAGAGTTATAAATGACAGCTATCGTCCAAAAATAGACTGAAGTAAGGCTGCCAAGAGGACTTGAAAGCGGGGCAGAATTGCAGGAAACCGATTTCAGGAGGTAGACTGGAATTGCATTGAAAGCATAGGAAAAGAGGCAGAACGTCCACAATGATGCACTTGGCCAAAAAGGGCGTATGCGTTTTTTCCTGAATATATTCAGGAAAAAACGCATACGCCCTTTTTGGCCAACCAAGCAAGCTTGCAAAGGAAATCTGCACTACAATGAAGTCTCACTTCCCCCCGGTCAAAAGGGCCATCTGAAAAAAGTGTAAAATCCAGAAAGGCAGGACAGGCCATGGAGAACTGGGAGCCTTGTTATGCTGATGGGCGGGATGTAAATTGCCAACAACCACTCGGGAGAAGTGTATGGTGTTTCCTGAAACATCTAAAAAACAAAGCAACAGAACCTAGGGCACTTCCACTTATGGTCCTATAGCTTAGGGAAATTAAAATCAAAAAGACACAGCCACCCCAAAGTTTGGAACGGCTCTGTTTACAAGAACCTCGTTTACACTACAAGTTCAACATCGCAGAAAGTGAAAAATGGATAAAGAAGTTGTGGTATTTACTTACAAAGCAATATCACTCAGCAATGAAATCTGTGTCATCAGGCCCTTAGCAGCACAATGAGTGGATTCAGGTATGATGATTCTAACTGAAATAAGTCACACAGAAAAAGAAACATCATAAGATATCAGTAATACACGGAATGGAAACTTGGCTACACAGGAACTGAATTCCAAAACAGAACAGATTCTCAAATTTAGAAAACCAACTTATTCTTGCTTAAGGGTAAAGGTGAGTTGGGGTGCTGCATAAAACCAGAGATTGAAATGAGCACAGATAAAGTTCCTTAAGTCAAATATGGAATAGACAAGAGCTACTCCTTGCTCAACGAAATGGACTCAACACCCCATATTAAACGCCTAAGAATGTACCTGACTTATAAGTATCTTAAAACCTATGGATTGCTATGTCTCCGAAAGAGAATCAAGCAAGTGTACAGGGGCATAAACGCAGCAGTGATAGGATTGGAGAGGTTCGGTGAGCAAATGAAGACCCTTTGAAGTCATATTTCATGGTACCCATTCCACGGCTTTCAACTACCCAGGTTTAAGGTATTCTTCCTTCAGCTAAAACATGCATGTGGAACCTAGAGTATGATCAACCATGTGAACGGGAGACGTGTTCAAATATGTCTCAGTTTTCCTCCCCTGGTACTCGGGTGCAACATTCCAGACGCTTTCCTAACACTCTCCCCACTTGGAGAGTCAGCGCCTTTAACCTCCTGTTTGGCCCAGTTTGCAATTTCTGCGGAAGATGAACAGGAATAGTGAGAACCAATGAGAGGCTAGCTGAAGGTGTCTGGACGGGCAAATTTAACTCTCATTTCCCACCAGGAGGAGGAAATAACCAAAGGCTCAGCGTGCCGAGCCGGAACCAGATTAGGGCCTGAAGCCATCCTGCGGTGTTGCGGCCAGCTCACAAGAAAGCGAGTTGAAGAAAGGAGCTCAGGGGCACTGTAATTCACAAACCTGCAGAGTTATAAATGACAGCTATCGTCCAAAAATAGACTGAAGTAAGGCTGCCAAGAGGACTTGAAAGTGGGGCAGAATTGCAGGAAACCGATTTCAGGAGGTAGACTGGAATTGCATTGAAAGCATAGGAAAAGAGGCAGAACGTCCACAATGATGCACTTGGCCAAAAAGGGCGTATGCGTTTTTTCCTGAATATATTCAGGAAAAAACGCATACGCCCTTTTTGGCCAACCAAGCAAGCTTGCAAAGGAAATCTGCACTACAATGAAGTCTCACTTCCCCCCGGTCAAAAGGGCCATCTGAAAAAAGTGTAAAATCCAGAAAGGCAACAGGCCATTGAGAACTGGGAGCCTTGTTATGCTGATGGGCGGGATGTAAATTGCCAACAGACACTTGGGAGAAGTGTATGGTGTTTCCTGAAACATCTAAAAAACAAAGCAACAGAGCCTAGGGCACTTCCACTTATGGTCCTATAGCTTAGGGAAATTAAAATCAAAAAGACACAGCCACCCCAAAGTTTGGAACGGCTCTGTTTACAAGAACCTCGTTTACAGTACAAGTTCAACATCGCAGAAAGTGAAAAATGGATAAAGAAGTTGTCGTATTTACTTACAAAGCAATATCACTCAGCAATGAAATCTGTGTCATCAGGCCCTTAGCAGCACAATGAGTGGATTCAGGTATGATGATTCTAACTGAAATAAGTCACACAGAAAAAGAAACATCATAAGATATCAGTAATACACGGAATGGAAACTTGGCTACACAGGAACTGAATTACAGAACAGAACAGGGTCTCAAATTTAGAAAACCAACTTATTCTTGCTTAAGGGTAAAGGTGAGTTGGGGTGCTGCATAAAAACAGAGATTGAAATGAGCACAGATAAAGTTCCTTAAGCCAAATATGGAATAGACAAGAGCTACTCCTTGCTCAACGAAATGGACTCAACACCCCATATTAAACGCCTAAGAATGTACCTGACTAGTAAGTATCTTAAAACCTATGGATTGCTATGTCTCCGAAAGAGAATCAAGCATGTGTACAGGGGCATAAACGCAGCAGTGATAGGATTGGAGAGGTTCGGTGAGCAAATGAAGACCCTTTGATGTCATATTGCATGGTACCCATTCCACGGGTTTCAACTACCCAGGTTTAAGGTATTCTTCCTTCAGCTAAAACATGCATGTGGAACCTAGAGTATGATCAACCATGTGAACGGGAGACGTGTTCAAATATGTCTCAGTTTTCCTCCCCTGGTACTCGGGTGCAACATTCCAGACGCTTTACTAACACTCTCCCCACTTGGAGAGTCAGCGCCTTTAACCTCCTGTTTGGCCCAGTTTGCAATTTCTGCGGAAGATGAACAGGAATAGCGAGAACCAATGAGAGGCTAGCTGGAGGTGTCTGGACGGGCAAATTTAACTCTCATTTCCCACCAGGAAGAGGAAATAACCAAAGGCTCAGCGTGCCGTACCGGAACCAGATTAGGGCCTGAAGCCATCCTGCGGTGTTGCGGCCAGCTCAAAAGAAAGCGAGTTGAAGAAAGGAGCTCAGGGGCACTGTAATTCACAAACCTGCAGAGTTATAAATGACAGCTATCGTCCAAAAATAGACTGAAGTAAGGCTGCCAAGAGGACTTGAAAGCGGGGCAGAATTGCAGGAAACCGATTTCAGGAGGTAGACTGGAATTGCATTGAAAGCATAGGAAAAGAGGCAGAACGTCCACAATGATGCACTTGGCCAAAAAGGGCTTATGCGTTTTTTCCTGAATATATTCAGGAAAAAACGCATAAGCCCTTTTTGGCCAACCAAGCAAGCTTGCAAAGGAAATCTGCACTACAATGAAGTCTCACTTCCCCCCGGTCAAAAGGGCCATCTGAAAAAAGTGTAAAATCCAGAAAGGCAGGACAGGCCATGGAGAACTGGGAGCCTTGTTATGCTGATGGGCGGGATGTAAATTGCCAACAGACACTCCGGAGAAGTGTATGGTGTTTCCTGAAACATCTAAAAAACAAAGCAACAGAGCCTAGGGCACTGCCACTTATGGTCCTATAGCTTAGGGAAATTAAAATAAAAAAGACACAGCCACCCCAAAGTTTGGGACGCCTCTGTTTACAAGAACCTCGTTTACAGTACAAGTTCAACATTGCAGAAAGTGAAAAATGGATAAAGAAGTTGTGGTATTTACTTACAAAGCAATATCACTCAGCAATGAAATCTATGTCATCAGGCCCTTAGCATCACAATGAGTGGATTCAGGTATGATGATTCTAACTGAAATAAGTCACACAGAAAAAGAAACATCATAAGATATCAGTAATACACGGAATGTAAACTTAGCTACACAGGAACTGAATTACAGAACAGAACAGGGTCTCAAATTTAGAAAACCAACTTATGCTTGCTTAAGGGTAAAGGTGAGTTGGGGTGCTGCATAACCAGAGATTGAAATGAGCACAGATAAAGTTCCTTAAGTCAAATATGGAATAGACAAGAGCTACTCCTTGCTCAACGAAATGGACTCAACACCGCATATTAATCGCCTAAGAATGTACCTGACTAGTAAGTATCGTAAAACCTAAGGATTGCTATGTCTCCAAAAGAGAATCAAGCATGTGTACAGGGGCATAAACGCAGCAGTGATAGGATTGGAGAGGTTCGGTGAGCAAATGAAGACCCTTTGAAGTCATATTGCATGGTACCCATTACACGGGTCTCAACTCTCCAGGTTTAAGGTATTCTTCCTTCAGCTAAAACATGCATGTGGAACCCAAGTATGATCAACCATGTGAACGGGAGACGTGTTCAAATATGTCTCAGTTTTCCTCCCCTGTACTCGGGTGCAACATTCCAGACGCTTTACTAACACTCTCCCCACTTGGAGAGTCAGCGCCTTTAACCTCCTGTTTGGCCCAGTTTGCAATTTCTGCGGAAGATGAACAGGAATAGTGAGAACCAATGAGAAGCTAGCTGGAGGTGTCTGGACGGGCAAATTTAACTCTCATTTCCCACCAGGAAGAGGAAATAACCAAAGGTTCAGCGTGCCGTACCGGAACCAGATTAGGGCCTGAAGCCATCCTGCGGTGTTGCGGCCAGGTCACAAGAAAGCGAGTTGAAGAAAGGAGCTCAGGGGCACTGTAATTCACAAACCTGCAGAGTTATAAATGACAGCTATCGTCCAAAAATAGACTGAAGTAAGGCTGCCAAGAGGACTTGAAAGCGGGGCAGAATTGCAGGAAACCGATTTCAGGAGGTAGACTGGAATTGCATTGAAAGCATAGGAAAAGAGGCAGAACGTCCACAATGATGCACTTGGCCAAAAAGGGCATATGCGTTTTTTCCTGAATATATTCAGGAAAAAACGCATACGCCCTTTTTGGCCAACCAAGCAAGCTTGCAAAGGAAATCTGCACTACAATGAAGTCTCACTTCCCCCCGGTCAAAAGGGCCATCTGAAAAAAGTGTAAAATCCAGAAAGGCAGGACAGGCCATGGAGAACTGGGAGCCTTGTTATGCTGATGGGCGGGATGTAAATTGCCAACAACCACTCGGGAGAAGTGTATGGTGTTTCCTGAAACATCTAAAAAACAAAGCAACAGAACCTAGGGCACTTCCACTTATGGTCCTATAGCTTAGGGAAATTAAAATCAAAAAGACACAGCCACCCCAAAGTTTGGAACGGCTCTGTTTACAAGAACCTCGTTTACACTACAAGTTCAACATCGCAGAAAGTGAAAAATGGATAAAGAAGTTGTGGTATTTACTTACAAAGCAATATCACTCAGCAATGAAATCTGTGTCATCAGGCCCTTAGCAGCACAATGAGTGGATTCAGGTATGATGATTCTAACTGAAATAAGTCACACAGAAAAAGAAACATCATAAGATATCAGTAATACACGGAATGGAAACTTGGCTACACAGGAACGCAATTCCAAAACAGAACAGATTCTCAAATTTAGAAAACCAACTTATTCTTGCTTAAGGGTAAAGGTGAGTTGGGGTGCTGCATAAAACCAGAGATTGAAATGAGCACAGATAAAGTTCCTTAAGTCAAATATGGAATAGACAAGAGCTACTCCTTGCTCAACGAAATGGACTCAACACCCCATATTAAACGCCTAAGAATGTACCTGACTTATAAGTATCTTAAAACCTATGGATTGCTATGTCTCCGAAAGAGAATCAAGCAAGTGTACAGGGGCATAAACGCAGCAGTGATAGGATTGGAGAGGTTCGGTGAGCAAATGAAGACCCTTTGAAGTCATATTTCATGGTACCCATTCCACGGCTTTCAACTACCCAGGTTTAAGGTATTCTTCCTTCAGCTAAAACATGCATGTGGAACCTAGAGTATGATCAACCATGTGAACGGGAGACGTGTTCAAATATGTCTCAGTTTTCCTCCCCTGGTACTCGGGTGCAACATTCCAGACGCTTTCCTAACACTCTCCCCACTTGGAGAGTCAGCGCCTTTAACCTCCTGTTTGGCCCAGTTTGCAATTTCTGCGGAAGATGAACAGGAATAGTGAGAACCAATGAGAGGCTAGCTGGAGGTGTCTGGACGGGCAAATTTAACTCTCATTTCCCACCAGGAGGAGGAAATAACCAAAGGCTCAGCGTGCCGTGCCGGAACCAGATTAGGGCCTGAAGCCATCCTGCGGTGTTGCGGCCAGCTCACAAGAAAGCGAGTTGAAGAAAGGAGCTCAGGGGCACTGTAATTCACAAACCTGCAGAGTTATAAATGACAGCTATCGTCCAAAAATAGACTGAAGTAAGGCTGCCAAGAGGACTTGAAAGTGGGGCAGAATTGCAGGAAACCGATTTCAGGAGGTAGACTGGAATTGCATTGAAAGCATAGGAAAAGAGGCAGAACGTCCACAATGATGCACTTGGCCAAAAAGGGCGTATGCGTTTTTTCCTGAATATATTCAGGAAAAAACGCATACGCCCTTTTTGGCCAACCAAGCAAGCTTGCAAAGGAAATCTGCACTACAATGAAGTCTCACTTCCCCCCGGTCAAAAGGGCCATCTGAAAAAAGTGTAAAATCCAGAAAGGCAACAGGCCATTGAGAACTGGGAGCCTTGTTATGCTGATGGGCGGGATGTAAATTGCCAACAGACACTTGGGAGAAGTGTATGGTGTTTCCTGAAACATCTAAAAAACAAAGCAACAGAGCCTAGGGCACTTCCACTTATGGTCCTATAGCTTAGGGAAATTAAAATCAAAAAGACACAGCCACCCCAAAGTTTGGAACGGCTCTGTTTACAAGAACCTCGTTTACAGTACAAGTTCAACATCGCAGAAAGTGAAAAATGGATAAAGAAGTTGTCGTATTTACTTACAAAGCAATATCACTCAGCAATGAAATCTGTGTCATCAGGCCCTTAGCAGCACAATGAGTGGATTCAGGTATGATGATTCTAACTGAAATAAGTCACACAGAAAAAGAAACATCATAAGATATCAGTAATACACGGAATGGAAACTTGGCTACACAGGAACTGAATTACAGAACAGAACAGGGTCTCAAATTTAGAAAACCAACTTATTCTTGCTTAAGGGTAAAGGTGAGTTGGGGTGCTGCATAAAAACAGAGATTGAAATGAGCACAGATAAAGTTCCTTAAGCCAAATATGGAATAGACAAGAGCTACTCCTTGCTCAACGAAATGGACTCAACACCCCATATTAAACGCCTAAGAATGTACCTGACTAGTAAGTATCTTAAAACCTATGGATTGCTATGTCTCCGAAAGAGAATCAAGCATGTGTACAGGGGCATAAACGCAGCAGTGATAGGATTGGAGAGGTTCGGTGAGCAAATGAAGACCCTTTGATGTCATATTGCATGGTACCCATTCCACGGGTTTCAACTACCCAGGTTTAAGGTATTCTTCCTTCAGCTAAAACATGCATGTGGAACCTAGAGTATGATCAACCATGTGAACGGGAGACGTGTTCAAATATGTCTCAGTTTTCCTCCCCTGGTACTCGGGTGCAACATTCCAGACGCTTTACTAACACTCTCCCCACTTGGAGAGTCAGCGCCTTTAACCTCCTGTTTGGCCCAGTTTGCAATTTCTGCGGAAGATGAACAGGAATAGCGAGAACCAATGAGAGGCTAGCTGGAGGTGTCTGGACGGGCAAATTTAACTCTCATTTCCCACCAGGAAGAGGAAATAACCAAAGGCTCAGCGTGCCGTCCCGGAACAAGATTAGGGCCTGAAGCCATCCTGCGGTGTTGCGGCCAGGTCACAAGAAAGCGAGTTGAAGAAAGGAGCTCAGGGGCACTGTAATTCACAAACCTGCAGAGTTATAAATGACAGCTATCGTCCAAAAATAGACTGAAGTAAGGCTGCCAAGAGGACTTGAAAGCGGGGCAGAATTGCAGGAAACCGATTTCAGGAGGTAGACTGGAATTGCATTGAAAGCATAGGAAAAGAGGCAGAACGTCCACAATGATGCACTTTGCCAAAAAGGGCGTATGCGTTTTTTCCTGAATATATTCAGGAAAAAACGCATACGCCCTTTTTGGCCAACCAAGCAAGCTTGCAAAGGAAATCTGCACTACAATGAAGTCTCACTTCCCCCCGGTCAAAAGGGCCATCTGAAAAAAGTGTAAAATCCAGAAAGGCAGGACAGGCCATGGAGAACTGGGAGCCTTGTTATGCAGATGGGCGGGATGTAAATTGCCAACAACCACTCGGGAGAAGTGTATGGTGTTTCCTGAAACATCTAAAAAACAAAGCAACAGAGCCTAGGGCACTGCCACTTATGGTCCTATAGCTTAGGGAAATTAAAATCAAAAAGACACAGCCACCCCAAAGTTTGGGACGCCTCTGTTTACAAGAACCTCGTTTACAGTACAAGTTCAATATCGCAGAAAGTGAAAAATGGATAAAGAACTTGTGGTATTTACTTACAACGCAGTATCACTCAGCAATGAAATCTATGTCATCAGGCCCGTAGCAGCATAATGAGTGGATACAGGTACGATGATTCTAACTGAAATAAGTCACACAGAAAAAGAAACATCATAAGATATCACTAATACACGGAATGTAAACTTGGCTACATAGGAACTTCATTCCAAAACAGAACAGGGTCTCAAATGTAGAAAACCAACTTATGCTTGCTTAAGGGGAAAGGTGAGTTGGGGTGCTGCATAAAACCAGAGATTGAAATGAGCACAGATAAAGTTCCTTAAGTCAAATATGGAATAGACAAGAGCTACTCCTTGCTCAACGAAATGGACTCAACACCCTATATTAAACGCCTAAGAATGTACCTGACTAGTAAGTATCGTAAAACCTATGGATTGCTATGTCTCCGAAAGAGAATCAAGCATGTGAACAGGGGCATAAACGCAGCAGTGATAGGATTGGAGAGGTTCGGTGAGCAAATGAAGACCCTTTGAAGTCATATTGCATGGTACCCATTCCACGGGTTTCAACTACCCAGGTTTTAGGTATTCTTCCTTCAGCTAAAACATGCATGTGGAACCCAAGTATGATCAACCATGTGAACGGGAGACGTGTTCAAATATGTCTCAGTTTTCCTCCCCTGGTACTCGGGTGCAACATTCCAGACGCTTTACTAACACTCTCCCCACTTGGAAAGTCAGCGCCTTTAACCTCCTGTTGGGCCCAGTTTGCAATTTCTGCGGAAGATGAACAGGAATAGCGAGAACCAATGAGAGGCTAGCTGGAGGTGTCTGGACGGGCAAATTTAACTCTCATTTCCCACCAGGAAGAGGAAATAACCAAAGGCTCAGCGTGCCGTGCCGGAACCAGATTAGGGCCTGAAGCCATCCTGCGGTGTTGCGGCCAGCTCACAAGAAAGCGAGTTGAAGAAAGGAGCTCAGGGGCACTGTAATTCACAAACCTGCAGAGTTATAAATGACAGCTATCGTCCAAAAATAGACTGAAGTAAGGCTGCCAAGAGGACTTGAAAGCGGGGCAGAATTGCAGGAAACCGATTTCAGGAGGTAGACTGGAATTGCATTGAAAGCATAGGAAAAGAGGCAGAACGTCCACAATGATGCACTTGGCCAAAAAGGGCGTATGCGTTTTTTCCTGAATATATTCAGGAAAAAACGCATACGCCCTTTTTGGCCAACCAAGCAAGCTTGCAAAGGAAATCTGCACTACAATGAAGTCTCACTTCCCCCCGGTCAAAAGGGCCATCTGAAAAAAGTGTAAAATCCAGAAAGGCAGGACAGGCCATGGAGAACTGGGAGCCTTGTTATGCTGATGGGCGGGATGTAAATTGCCAACAGACACTTGGGAGAAGTGTATGGTGTTTCCTGAAACATCTAAAAAACAAAGCAACAGAGCCTAGGGCACTTCCACTTATGGTCCTATAGCTTAGGGAATTTAAAATCAAAGAGACACAGCCACCCCAAAGTTTGGAACGGCTCTGTTTACAAGAACCTCGTTTACAGTAGAAGTTCAACATCGCAGAAAGTGAAAAATGGATAAAGAAGTTGTGGAATTTACTTACAAAGCAATATCACTCAGCAATGAAATCTGTGTCATCAGGCCCTTAGCAGCACAATGAGTGGATTCAGGTATGATGATTCTAACTGAAATAAGTCACACAGAAAAAGAAACATCATAAGATATCAGTAGTACACGGAATGTAAACTTGGCTACACAGGAACTGAATTACAGAACAGAACAGGGTCTCAAATTTCGAAAACCAACTTATGCTTGCTTAAGGGGAAAGGTGAGTTGGGGTGCTGCATAAAACCAGAGATTGAAATGAGCACAGATAAAGTTCCTTAAGCCAAATATGGAATAGACAAGAGCTACTCCTTGCTCAACGAAATGGACTCAACACCGCATATTAAACGCCTAAGAATGTACCTGACTAGTAAGTATCTTAAAACCTATGGTTTGCTATGTCTCCGAAAGAGAATCAAGCATGTGGACAGGGGCATAAACGCAGCAGTGATAGGATTGGAGAGGTTCGGTGAGCAAATGAAGACCCTTTGAAGTCATATTGCATGGTACCCATTCCACGGGTTTCAACTACCCAGGTTTTAGGTATTCTTCCTTCAGCTAAAACATGCATGTGGAACCGAAGTATGATCAACCATGTGAACGGGAGACGTGTTCAAATATGTCTCAGTTTTCTTCCCCTGGTACACGGGTGCAACATTCCAGACGCTTTACTAACACTCTCCCCACTTGGAAAGTGAGCGCCTTTAACCTCCTGTTTGGCCCAGTTTGCAATTTCTGCGGAAGATGAACAGGAATAGCGAGAACCAATGAGAGGCTAGCTGGAGGTGTCTGGACGGGCAAATTTAACTCTCATTTCCCACCAGGAAGAGGAAATAACCAAAGGCTCAGTCTGCCGTGCCGGAACCAGATTAGGGCCTGAAGCCATCCTGCGGTGTTGCGGCCAGCTCAAAAGAAAGCGAGTTGAAGAAAGCAGCTCAGGGGCACTGTAATTCACAAACCTGCAGAGTTATAAATGACAGCTATCATCCAAAAATAGACTGAAGTAAGGCTGCCAAGAGGACTTGAAAGCGGGGCAGAATTGCAGGAAACCGATTTCAGGAGGTAGACTGGAATTGCATTGAAAGCATAGGAAAAGAGGCAGAACGTCCACAATGATGCACTTGGCCAATAAGGGCGTATGCGTTTTTTCCTGAATATATTCAGGAAAAAACGCATACGCCCTTTCTGGCCAACCAAGCAAACTTGCAAAGGAAATCTGCACTACAATGAAGTCTCACTTCTCCCTGGTCAAAAGGGCCATCTGAAAAAAGTGTAAAATCCAGAAAGGCAGGACAGGCCATGGAGAACTGGGAGCCTTGTTATGCTGATGGGCGGGATGTAAATTGCCAACAGACACTCAGGAGAAGTGTATGGTGTTTCCTGAAACATCTAAAAAACAAAGCAAGAGAGCCTAGGGCACTTCCGCTTATGGTCCTATAGCTTAGGGAAATTAAAATAAAAAAGACACAGCCACCCCAAAGTTTGGGACGCCTCCGTTTACAAGAACCTCGTTTACCGTACAAGTTCAATATCACAGAAAGTGAAAAATGGATAAAGAACTTGTGGTACTTACGTACAATGCAGTATCACTCAGCAATGAAATCTATGTCATCAGGCCCGTAGCAGCATGATGAGTGGATTCAGCTACGATGATTCTAACTGAAATAAGTCACACAGAAAAAGAAACATCATAAGATATCACTAATACACGGAATGTAAACTTGGCTACACAGGAACTGCATTCCAAAACAGAACAGGGTCTCAAATTTAGAAAACCAACTTATGCTTGCTTAAGGGTAAAGGTGAGTTGGGGTGCTGCATAAAACCAGAGATTGAAATGAGCACAGATAAAGTTCCTTAAGCCAAATATGGAATAGACAAGAGCTACTCCTTGCTCAACGAAATGGACTCAACACCCCATATTAAACGCCTAAGAATGTACCTGACTAGTAAGTATCTTAAAACCTATGGATTGCTATGTCTCCAAAAGAGAATCAAGCATGTGTACAGGGGCATAAACGCAGCAGTGATAGGATTGGAGAGGTTCGGTGAGCAAATGAAGACCCTTTGAAGTCATATTGCATGGTACCCATTACACGGGTTTTAACTCTCCAGGTTTAAGGTATTCTTCCTTCAGCTAAAACATACATGTGGAACCCAGAGTATGATCAACCATGTGAACGGGAGACGTGTTCAAATATGTCTCAGTTTTCCTCCCCTGGTACTCGGGTGCAACATTCCAGACGCTTTACTAACACTCTCCCCACTTGGAGAGTCAGTCCCTTTAACCTCCTGTTTGGCCCAGTTTGCAATTTCTGCGGAAGATGAACAGGAATAGCGAGAACCAATGAGAGACTACCTGGAGGTGTCTGGACGGGCAAATTTAACTCTCATTTCCCACCAGGAAGAGGAATTAACCAAAGGCTCAGCGTGCCGTGCCGGAACCAGATTAGGGCCTAAAGCCATCCTGCGGTGTTGCGGCCAGGTCACAAGAAAGCGAGTTGAAGAAAGGAGCTCAGGGGCACTGTAATTCACAAACCTGCAGAGTTATAAATGACAGCTATCGTCCAAAAATACACTGAAGTAAGGCTGCCAAGAGGACTTGAAAGCGGGGCAGAATTGCAGGAAACCGATTTCAGGAGGTAGACTGGAATTGCATTGAAAGCATAGGAAAAGAGGCAGAACGTCCACAATGATGCACTTGGCCAAAAAGGGCGTATGCGTTTTTTCCTGAATATATTCAGGAAAAAACGCATACACCCTTTTTGGCCAACCAAGCAAGCTTGCAAAGGAAATCTGCACTACAATGAAGTCTCACTTCCCCCCGGTCAAAAGGGCCATCTGAAAAAAGTGTAAAATCCAGAAAGGCAGGACAGGCCATGGAGAACTGGGAGCCTTGTTATGCTGATGGGAGGGATGTAAATTGCCAACAACCACTTGGGAGAAGTGTATGGTGTTTCCTGAAACATCTAAAAAACAAAGCAACAGAAGCTAGGGCACTTCCACTTATGGTCCTATAGCTTAGGGAATTTAAAATCAAAAAGACACAGCCACCGCAAAGTTTGGAACGGCTCTGTTTACAAGAACCTCGTTTACAGTACAAGTTCAACATCGCAGAAAGTGAAAAATGGATAAAGAAGTTGTGGTATTTACTTACAAAGCAATATCACTCAGCAATGAAATCTGTGTCATCAGGCCCTTAGCAGCACAATGAGTGGATTCAGGTATGATGATTCTAACTGAAATAAGTCACACAGAAAAAGAAACATCATAAGATATCAGTAATACACGGAATGTAAACTTGGCTACACAGGAACTGAATTACAGAACAGAACAGGGTCTCAAATTTAGAAAACCAACTTATGCTTGCTTAAGGGTAAAGGTGAGTTGGGGTGCTGCATAAAACCAGAGATTGAAATGAGCACAGATAAAGTTCCTTAAGTCAAATATTGAATAGACAAGAGCTACTCCTTGCTCAACGAAATGGACTCAACACCGCATATTAAACGCCTAAGAATGTACCTGACTAGTAAGTATCTTAAAACCTATGGATTGCTATGTCTCCGAAAGAGAATCAAGCATGTGTACAGGGGCATAAATGCAGCAGTGATAGGATTGGAGAGGTTCGTGAGCAAATGAAGACCCTTTGAAGTCATATTGCATGGTACCCATTCCACGGGTTTCAACTACCCAGGTTTAAGGTATTCTTCCTTCAGCTAAAACATGCATGTGGAACCTAGAGTATGATCAACCATGTGATCGGGAGACGTGTTCAAATATGTCTCAGTTTTCGTACCCTGGTACTCGGGTGCAACATTCCAGACGCTTTACTAACACTCTCCCCACTTGGAGAGTCAGTCCCTTTAACTTCCTGTTTGGCCCAGTTTGCAATTTCTGTGGAAGATGAACAGGAATAGCGAGAACCAATGAAAGACTAGCTGGAGGTGTCTGGATGGGCAAATTTAACTCTCATTTCCCACCAGGAAGAGGAATTAACCAAAGGCTCAGCGTGCCGTGCCAGAACCAGATTAGGGCCTGAAGACATCCTGCGGTGTTGCGGCCAGGTCACAAGAAAGCGAGTTGAAGAAAGGAGCTCAGGGGCACTGTAATTCACAAACCTGCAGAGTTATAAATGACAGCTATCGTCCAAAAATAGACTGAAGTAAGGCTGCCAAGAGGACTTGAAAGCGGGGCAGAATTGCAGGAAACCGATTTCAGGAGGTAGACTGGAATTGCATTGAAAGCATAGGAAAAGAGGCAGAACGTCCACAATGATGCACTTGGCCAAAAAGGGCGTATGCGTTTTTTCCTGAATATATTCAGGAAAAAACGCATACGCCCTTTTTGGCCAACCAAGCAAGCTTGCAAAGGAAATCTGCACTACAATGAAGTCTCACTTCCCCCCGGTCAAAAGGGCCATCTGAGAAAAGTGTAAAATCCAGAAAGGCAGGACAGGCCATGGAGAACTGGGAGCCTTGTTATGCTGATGGGCGGGATGTAAATTGCCAACAACCACTTGGGAAAAGTGTATGGTGTTTCCTGAAATATCTAAAAAACAAAGCAAGAGAACCTAGGGCACTTCCACTTATGGTCTTATAGCTTAGGGAAAATAAAATCAAAAAGACACAGCCACCCCAAAGTTTGGAACGGCTCTGTTTACAAGAACCTCGTTTACAGTACAAGTTCAACATCGCAGAAAGTGAAAAATGGATAAAGAAGTTGTGGTATTTACTTACAAAGCAATATCACTCAGCAATGAAATCTGTGTCATCAGGCCCTTAGCATCACAATGAGTGGATTCAGGTATGATGATTCTAACTGAAATAAGTCACACAGAAAAAGAAACATCATAAGATATCAGTAATACACGGAATGTAAACTTGGCTACACAGGAACTGAATTACAGAACAGAACAGGGTCTCAAATTTAGAAAACCAACTTATGCTTGCTTAAGGGGAAAGGTGAGTTGGGGTGCTGCATAAAACCAGAGATTGAAATGAGCACAGATAAAGATCCTTAAGCCAAATATGGAATAGACAAGAGCTACTCCTTGCTCAACGAAATGGACTCAACACCGCATATTAAACGCCTAAGAATGTACCTGACTAGTAAGTATCTTAAAACCTATGGATTGCTATGTCTCCGAAAGAGAATCAAGCATGTGTACAGGGGCATAAACGCAGCAGTGATAGGATTGGAGAGGTTCCTGAGCAAATGAAGACCCTTTGAAGTCATATTGCATGGTACCCATTCCACGGATTTCAACTACCCAGGTGTAAGGTATTGTTCCTTCAGCTAAAACATGCATGTGGAACCTAGAGTATGATCAACCGTGTGATCGGGAGACGTGTTCAAATATGTCTCAGTTTTCCTCCCCTGGTACTCGGGTGCAACATTCCAGACGCTTTACTAACACTCTCCCCACTTGGAGAGTCAGTCCCTTTAACCTCCTGTTTGGCCCAGTTTGCAATTTCTGCGGAAGATGAACAGGAATAGCGAGAACCAATGAGAGACTAGCTGGAGGTGTCTGGACGGGCAAATTTAACTCTCATTTCCCACCAGGAGGAGGAAATAACCAAAGGCTCAGCGTGCCGTGCCAGAACCAGATTAGGGCCTGAACACATCCTGCGGTGTTGCGGCCAGGTTACAAGAAAGCGAGTTGAAGAAAGGAGCTCAGGGGCACTGTAATTCACAAAACTGCAGAGTTATAAATGACAGCTATCGTCCAAAAATAGACTGAAGTAAGGCTGCCAAGAGGACTTGAAAGCGGGGCAGAATTGCAGGAAACCGATTTCAGGAGGTAGACTGGAATTGCATTGAAAGCATAGGAAAAGAGGCAGAACGTCCACAATGATGCACTTGGCCAAAAAGGGCGTATGCGTTTTGTCCTGAATATATTCAGGAAAAAACGCATACGCCCTTTTTGGCCAACGAAGCAAACTTGCAAAGGAAATCTGCACTACAATGAAGTCTCACTTCTCCCCGGTCAAAAGGGCCATCTGAAAAAAGTGTAAACTCCAGAAAGGCAGGACAGGCCATGGAGAACTGGGAGCCTTGTTATGCTGATGGGCGGGATGTAAATTGCCAACAGACACTCAGGAGAAGTGTATGGTGTTTCCTGAAACATCTAAAAAACAAAGCATCAGAGCCTAGGGCACTTCCACTTATGGTCCTATAGCTTAGGGAAATTAAAATCAAAAAGACACAGCCACCCCAAAGTTTGGGACGCCTCCGTTTACAAGAACCTCGTTTACCGTACAAGTTCAATATCACAGAAAGTGAAAAATGGATAAAGAACTTGTGGTACTTACGTACAATGCAGTATCACTCAGCAATGAAATCTATGTCATCAGGCCCGTAGCAGCATAATGAGTGGATTCAGGTACGATGATTCTAACTGAAATAAGTGACACAGAAAAAGAAACATCATAAGATATCAGTAATACACGGAATGTAAACTTGGCTACACAGGAACTGCATTCCAAAACAGAACAGGGTCTCAAATTTAGAAAACCAACTTATGCTTGCTTAAGGGGAAAGGTGAGTTGGGGTGCTGCATAAAACCAGAGATTGAAATGAGCACAGATAATGTTCCTTAAGCCAAATATGGAATAGACAAGAGCTACTCCTTGCTCAACGAAATGGACTCAAAACCCCATATTAAACGCCTAAGAATGTACCTGACTAGTAAGTATCTTAAAACCTATGGATTGCTATGTCTCCGAAAGAGAATCAAGCATGTGTACAGGGGCATAAACGCAGCAGTGATAGGATTGGAGAGGTTCGGTGAGCAAATGAAGACCCTTTGAAGTCATATTGCATGGTACCCATTACACGGGTCTCAACTCTCCAGGTTTAAGGTATTCTTCCCTCAGCTAAAAGATGCATGTGGAACCCAAGTATGATCAACCATGTGAACGGGAGACGTGTTCAAATATGTCTCAGTTTTCCTCCCCTGGTACTCGGGTGCAACATTCCAGACACTTTACTAACACTCTCCCCACTTGGAGAGTCAGCGCCTTTAACCTCCTGTTTGGCCCAGTTTGCAATTTCTGCGGAAGATGAACAGGAATAGCGAGAACCAATGAGAGGCTAGCTGGAGGTGTCTGGACGGGCAAATTTAACTCTCATTTCCCACCAGGAAGAGGAAATAACCAAAGGCTCAGCGTGCCGTACCGGAACCAGATTAGGGCCTGAAGCCATCCTGCGGTGTTGCGGCCAGCTCAAAAGAAAGCGAGTTGAAGAAAGGAGCTCAGGGGCACTGTAATTCACAAACCTGCAGAGTTATAAATGACAGCTATCGTCCAAAAATAGACTGAAGTAAGGCTGCCAAGAGGACTTGAAAGCGGGGCAGAATTGCAGGAAACCGATTTCAGGAGGTAGACTGGAATTGCATTGAAAGCATAGGAAAAGAGGCAGAACGTCCACAATGATGCACTTGGCCAAAAAGGGCGTATGCGTTTTTTCCTGAATATATTCAGGAAAAAACGCATACGCCCTTTTTGGCCAACCAAGCAAGCTTGCAAAGGAAATCTGCACTACAATGAAGTCTCACTTCCCCCCGGTCAAAAGGGCCATCTGAAAAAAGTGTAAAATCCAGAAAGGCAGGACAGGCCATGGAGAACTGGGAGCCTTGTTATGCTGATGGGCGGGATGTAAATTGCCAACAGACACTTGGGAGAAGTATATGGTGTTTCCTGAAACATCTAAAAAACAAAGCAACAGAGCCTAGGGCACTTCCACTTATGGTCCTATAGCTTAGGGAAATTAAAATCAAAAAGACACAGCCACCCCAAAGTTTGGAAGGGCTCTGTTTACAAGAACCTCGTTTACACTACAAGTTCAACATCGCAGAAAGTGAAAAATGGATAAAGAAGTTGTGGTATTTACTTACAAAGCAATATCACTCAGCAATGAAATCTGTGTCATCAGGCCCTTAGCAGCACAATGAGTGGATTCAGGTATGATGATTCTAACTGAAATAAGTCACACAGAAAAAGAAACATCATAAGATATCAGTAATACACGGAATGTAAACTTGGCTACACAGGAACGGAATTACAGAACAGAACAGGGACTCAAATTTAGAAAACCAACTTATGCTTGCTTAAGGGGAAAGGTGAGTTGGGGTGCTGCATAAAACCAGAGATTGAAATGAGCACAGATAAAGATCCTTAAGCCAAATATGGAATAGACAAGAGCTACTCCTTGCTCAACGAAATGGACTCAACACCGCATATTAAACGCCTAAGAATGTACCTGACTAGTAAGTATCTTAAAACCTATGGATTGCTATGTCTCCGAAAGAGAATCAAGCATGTGTACAGGGGCATAAACGCAGCAGTGATAGGATTGGAGAGGTTCCTGAGCAAATGAAGACCCTTTGAAGTCATATTGCATGGTACCCATTCCACGGATTTCAACTACCCAGGTGTAAGGTATTGTTCCTTCAGCTAAAACATGCATGTGGAACCTAGAGTATGATCAACCGTGTGATCGGGAGACGTGTTCAAATATGTCTCAGTTTTCCTCCCCTGGTACTCGGGTGCAACATTCCAGACGCTTTACTAACACTCTCCCCACTTGGAGAGTCAGTCCCTTTAACCTCCTGTTTGGCCCAGTTTGCAATTTCTGCGGAAGATGAACAGGAATAGCGAGAACCAATGAGAGACTAGCTGGAGGTGTCTGGACGGGCAAATTTAACTCTCATTTCCCACCAGGAGGAGGAAATAACCAAAGGCTCAGCGTGCCGTGCCAGAACCAGATTAGGGCCTGAACACATCCTGCGGTGTTGCGGCCAGGTTACAAGAAAGCGAGTTGAAGAAAGGAGCTCAGGGGCACTGTAATTCACAAAACTGCAGAGTTATAAATGACAGCTATCGTCCAAAAATAGACTGAAGTAAGGCTGCCAAGAGGACTTGAAAGCGGGGCAGAATTGCAGGAAACCGATTTCAGGAGGTAGACTGGAATTGCATTGAAAGCATAGGAAAAGAGGCAGAACGTCCACAATGATGCACTTGGCCAAAAAGGGCGTATGCGTTTTGTCCTGAATATATTCAGGAAAAAACGCATACGCCCTTTTTGGCCAACGAAGCAAACTTGCAAAGGAAATCTGCACTACAATGAAGTCTCACTTCTCCCCGGTCAAAAGGGCCATCTGAAAAAAGTGTAAACTCCAGAAAGGCAGGACAGGCCATGGAGAACTGGGAGCCTTGTTATGCTGATGGGCGGGATGTAAATTGCCAACAGACACTCAGGAGAAGTGTATGGTGTTTCCTGAAACATCTAAAAAACAAAGCATCAGAGCCTAGGGCACTTCCACTTATGGTCCTATAGCTTAGGGAAATTAAAATCAAAAAGACACAGCCACCCCAAAGTTTGGGACGCCTCCGTTTACAAGAACCTCGTTTACCGTACAAGTTCAATATCACAGAAAGTGAAAAATGGATAAAGAACTTGTGGTACTTACGTACAATGCAGTATCACTCAGCAATGAAATCTATGTCATCAGGCCCGTAGCAGCATAATGAGTGGATTCAGGTACGATGATTCTAACTGAAATAAGTGACACAGAAAAAGAAACATCATAAGATATCAGTAATACACGGAATGTAAACTTGGCTACACAGGAACTGCATTCCAAAACAGAACAGGGTCTCAAATTTAGAAAACCAACTTATGCTTGCTTAAGGGGAAAGGTGAGTTGGGGTGCTGCATAAAACCAGAGATTGAAATGAGCACAGATAATGTTCCTTAAGCCAAATATGGAATAGACAAGAGCTACTCCTTGCTCAACGAAATGGACTCAAAACCCCATATTAAACGCCTAAGAATGTACCTGACTAGTAAGTATCTTAAAACCTATGGATTGCTATGTCTCCGAAAGAGAATCAAGCATGTGTACAGGGGCATAAACGCAGCAGTGATAGGATTGGAGAGGTTCGGTGAGCAAATGAAGACCCTTTGAAGTCATATTGCATGGTACCCATTACACGGGTCTCAACTCTCCAGGTTTAAGGTATTCTTCCCTCAGCTAAAAGATGCATGTGGAACCCAAGTATGATCAACCATGTGAACGGGAGACGTGTTCAAATATGTCTCAGTTTTCCTCCCCTGGTACTCGGGTGCAACATTCCAGACACTTTACTAACACTCTCCCCACTTGGAGAGTCAGCGCCTTTAACCTCCTGTTTGGCCCAGTTTGCAATTTCTGCGGAAGATGAACAGGAATAGCGAGAACCAATGAGAGGCTAGCTGGAGGTGTCTGGACGGGCAAATTTAACTCTCATTTCCCACCAGGAAGAGGAAATAACCAAAGGCTCAGCGTGCCGTACCGGAACCAGATTAGGGCCTGAAGCCATCCTGCGGTGTTGCGGCCAGCTCAAAAGAAAGCGAGTTGAAGAAAGGAGCTCAGGGGCACTGTAATTCACAAACCTGCAGAGTTATAAATGACAGCTATCGTCCAAAAATAGACTGAAGTAAGGCTGCCAAGAGGACTTGAAAGCGGGGCAGAATTGCAGGAAACCGATTTCAGGAGGTAGACTGGAATTGCATTGAAAGCATAGGAAAAGAGGCAGAACGTCCACAATGATGCACTTGGCCAAAAAGGGCGTATGCGTTTTTTCCTGAATATATTCAGGAAAAAACGCATACGCCCTTTTTGGCCAACCAAGCAAGCTTGCAAAGGAAATCTGCACTACAATGAAGTCTCACTTCCCCCCGGTCAAAAGGGCCATCTGAAAAAAGTGTAAAATCCAGAAAGGCAGGACAGGCCATGGAGAACTGGGAGCCTTGTTATGCTGATGGGCGGGATGTAAATTGCCAACAGACACTTGGGAGAAGTATATGGTGTTTCCTGAAACATCTAAAAAACAAAGCAACAGAGCCTAGGGCACTTCCACTTATGGTCCTATAGCTTAGGGAAATTAAAATCAAAAAGACACAGCCACCCCAAAGTTTGGAACGGCTCTGTTTACAAGAACCTCGTTTACACTACAAGTTCAACATCGCAGAAAGTGAAAAATGGATAAAGAAGTTGTGGTATTTACTTACAAAGCAATATCACTCAGCAATGAAATCTGTGTCATCAGGCCCTTAGCAGCACAATGAGTGGATTCAGGTATGATGATTCTAACTGAAATAAGTCACACAGAAAAAGAAACATCATAAGATATCAGTAATACACGGAATGTAAACTTGGCTACACAGGAACGGAATTACAGAACAGAACAGGGACTCAAATTTAGAAAACCAACTTATGCTTGCTTAAGGGTAAAGGTGAGTTGGGGTGCTGCATAAAACCAGAGATTGAAATGAGCACAGATAAAGTTCCTTAAGCCAAATATGGAATAGACAAGAGCTACTCCTTGCTCAACGAAATGGACTCAACACCGCATATTAAACGCCTAAGAATGTACCTGACTTGTAAGTATCTTAAAACCTATGGATTGCTATGTCTCCAAAAGAGAATCAAGCATGTGTACAGGGGCATAAACGCAGCAGTGATAGGATGGGAGAGGTTCGGTGAGCAAATGAAGACCCTTTGAAGTCATATTGCATGGTACCCATTCCACGGGTTTCAAATACCCAGGTTTAAGGTATTCTTCCTTCAGCTAAAACATGCATGTGGAACCTAGAGTATGATCAACCATGTGATCGGGAGACGTGTTCAAATATGTCTCAGTTTTCGTACCCTGGTACTCGGGTGCAACATTCCAGACGCTTTACTAACACTCTCCCCACTTGGAGAGTCAGTCCCTTTAACCTCCTGTTTGGCCCAGTTTGCAATTTCTGCGGAAGATGAACAGGAATAGTGAGAACCAATGAGAGGCTAGCTGGAGGTGTCTGGACGGGCAAATTTAACTCTCATTTCCCACCAGGAAGAGGAAATAACCAAAGGCTCAGCGTGCCGTACCGGAACCAGATTAGGGCCTGAAGCCATCCTGCGGTGTTGCGGCCAGCTCAAAAGAAAGCGAGTTGAAGAAAGGAGCTCAGGGGCACTGTAATTCACAAACCTGCAGAGTTATAAATGACAGCTATCGTCCAAAAATAGACTGAAGTAAGGCTGCCAAGAGGACTTGAAAGCGGGGCAGAATTGCAGGAAACCGATTTCAGGAGGTAGACTGGAATTGCATTGAAAGCATAGGAAAAGAGGCAGAACGTCCACAATGATGCACTTGGCCAAAAAGGGCGTATGCGTTTTCTCCTGAATATATTCAGGAAAAAACGCATACGCCCTTTTTGGCCAACCAAGCAAGCTTGCAACGGATATCTGCACTACAATGAAGTCTCACTTCCCCCCGGTCAAAAGGGCCATCTGAAAAAAGTGTAAAATCCAGAAAGGCAGGACAGGCCATGGAGAACTGGGAGCCTTGTTATGCTGATGGGCGGGATGTAAATTGCCAACAACCACTCGGGAGAAGTGTATGGTGTTTCCTGAAACATCTAAAAAACAAAGCAACAGAACCTAGGGCACTTCCACTTATGGTCCTATAGCTTAGGGAAATTAAAATCAAAAAGACACAGCCACCCCAAAGTTTGGAACGGCTCTGTTTACAAGACCCTCGTTTACAGTACAAGTTCAACATCGCAGAAAGTGAAAAATGGATAAAGAAGTTGTGGTATTTACTTACAAAGCAATATCACTCAGCAATGAAATCTGTGTCATCAGGCCCTTAGCAGCACAATGAGTGGATTCAGGTATGATGATTCTAACTGAAATAAGTCACACAGAAAAAGAAACATCATAAGATATCACTAATACACGGAATGTAAACTTGGCTACACAGGAACTGCATTCCAAAACAGAACAGGGTCTCAAATTTAGAAAACCAACTTATGCTTGCTTAAGGGGAAAGGTGAGTTGGGGTGCTGCATAAAACCAGAGATTGAAATGAGCACAGATAAAGTTCCTTAAGCCAAATATGGAATAGACAAGAGCTACTCCTTGCTCAACGAAATGGACTCAACACCGCATATTAAACGCCTAAGAATGTACCTGACTACTAAGTATCTTAAAATCTATGGATTGCTATGTCTCCAAAAGAGAATCAAGCGTGTGTACAGGGGCATAAACGCAGCAGTGATAGGATTGGAGAGGTTCGGTGAGCAAATGAAGACCCTTTGAAGTCATATTGCATGGTACCCATAACACGGGTCTCAACTCTCCAGGTTTAAGGTATTCTTCCTTCAGCTAAAACATGCATGTGGAACCCAGAGTATGATCAACCATGTGAATGGGAGACGTGTTCAAATATGTCTCAGTTTTCCTCCCCTGGTACTCGGGTGCAACATTCCAGACGCTTTACTAACACTCTCCCGACTTGGAGAGTCAGTCCCTTTAACCTCCTGTTTGGCCCAGTTTGCAATTTCTGCGGAAGATGAACAGGAATAGCGAGAACCAATGAGAGGCTAGCTGGAGGTGTCTGGACGGGCAAATTTAACTCTCATTTCCCACCAGGAAGAGGAATTAACCAAAGGCTCAGCATGCCGTGCCGGAACCAGATTAGGGCCTGAAGCCATCCTGCGGTGTTGCGGCCAGCTCACAAGAAAGCGAGTTGAAGAAAGGAGCTCAGGGGCACTGTAATTCACAAACCTGCAGAGTTATAAATGACAGCTATCGTCCAAAAATAGACTGAAGTAAGGCTGCCAAGAGGACTTGAAAGCGGGGCAGAATTGCAGGAAACCGATTTCAGGAGGTAGACTGGAATTGCATTGAAAGCATAGGAAAAGAGGCAGAACGTCCACAATGATGCACTTGGCCAAAAAGGGCGTATGCGTTTTTTCCTGAATATATTCAGGAAAAAACGCATACGCCCTTTTTGGCCAACCAAGCAAGCTTGCAAAGGAAATCTGCACTACAATGAAGTCTCACTTCCCCCCGGTCAAAAGGGCCATCTGAAAAAAGTGTAAAATCCAGAAAGGCAGGACAGGCCATGGAGAACTGGGAGCCTTGTTATGCTGATGGGCGGGATGTAAATTGCCAACAACCACTCGGGAGAAGTGTATGGTGTTTCCTGAAACATCTAAAAAACAAAGCAACAGAAGCTAGGGCACTTCCACTTATGGTCCTATAGCTTAGGGAAATTAAAATCAAAAAGACACAGCCACCCCAAAGTTTGGAACGGCTCTGTTTACAAGAACCTCGTTTACAGTACAAGTTCAACATCGCAGAAAGTGAAAAATGGATAAAGAAGTTGTGGTATTTACTTACAAAGCAATATCACTCAGCAATGAAATCTGTGTCATCAGGCCCTTAGCAGCACAATGAGTGGATTCAGGTATGATGATTCTAACTGAAATAAGTCACACAGAAAAAGAAACATCATAAGATATCAGTAATACACGGAATGTAAACTTGGCTACACAGGAACTGAATTACAGAACAGAACAGGGTCTCAAATTTAGAAAACCAACTTATGCTTGCTTAAGGGTAAAGGTGAGTTGGGGTGCTGCATAACCAGAGATCGAAATGAGCACAGATAAAGTTCCTTAAGCCAAATATGGAATAGACAAGAGCTACTCCTTGCTCAATGAAATGGACTCAACACCGCATATTAAACGCCTAAGAATGTACCTGACTAGTAAGTATCTTAAAACCTATGGATTGCTATGTCTCCGAAAGAGAATCAAGCATGTGTACAGGGGCATAAACGCAGCAGTGATAGGATTGGAGAGGTTCGGTGAGCAAATGAAGACCCTTTGAAGTCATATTGCATGGTACCCATTCCACGGGTTTCAAATACCCAGGTTTAAGGTATTCTTCCTTCAGCTAAAAGATGCATGTGGAACCCAAGTATGATCAACCATGTGAACGGGAGACGTGTTCAAATATGTATCAGTTTTCCACCCCTGGTACTCGGGTGCAACATTCCAGACGCTTTACTAACACTCTCCCCACTTGGAAAGTCAGCGCCTTTAACCTCCTTTTTGTCCCAGTTTGCAATTTCTGCGGAAGATGAACAGGAATAGCGAGAACCAATGAGAGGCTAGCTGGAGGTGTCTGAACGGGCAAATTTAACTCTCATTTCCCACCAGGAAGAGGAAATAACCAAAGGCTCAGCGTGCCGTGCCGGAACCAGATTAGGGCCTGAAGCCATCCTGCGGTGTTGCGGCCAGGTCACAAGAAAGCGAGTTGAAGAAAGGAGCTCAGGGGCACTGTAATTCACAAACCTGCAGAGTTATAAATGACAGCTATCATCCAAAAATAGACTGAAGTAAGGCTGCCAAGAGGACTTGAAAGCGGGGCAGAATTGCAGGAAACCGATTTCAGGAGGTAGACTGGAATTGCATTAAAAGCATAGGAAAAGAGGCAGAACGTCCACAATGATGCACTTGGCCAAAAAGGGCGTATGCGTTTTTTCCTGAATATATTCAGGAAAAAACGCATACGCCCTTTTTGGCCAACCAAGCAAACTTGCAAAGGAAATCTGCACTACAATGAAGTCTCACTTCCCCCCGGTCAAAAGGGCCATCTGAAAAAAGTGTAAAATCCAGAAAGGCAGGACAGGCCATGGAGAACTGGGAGCCTTGTTATGCTGATGGGCGGGATGTAAATTGCCAACAGACACTCGGGAGAAGTGTATGGTGTTTCCTGAAACATCTAAAAAACAAAGCAACAGAACCTAGGGCACTTCCACTTATGGTCCTATAGCTTAGGGAAATTAAAATCAAAAAGACACAGCCACCCCAAAGTTTGGAACGGCTCTGTTTACAAGAACCTCGTTTACAGTACAAGTTCAACATCGCAGAAAGTGAAAAATGGATAAAGAACTTGTGGTACTTACGTACAATGCAGTATCACTCAGCAATGAAATCTATGTCATCAGGCCCGTAGCAGCATAATGAGTAGATTCAGGTACGATGATTCTAACTGAAATAAGTCACACAGAAAAAGAAACATCATAAGATATCACGAATACACGGAATGTAAACTTGGCTACACAGGAACTGAATTACAGAACAGAACAGGGTCTCAAATTTAGAAAACCAACTTATGCTTGCTTAAGGGTAAAGGTGAGTTGGGGTGCTGCATAAAACCAGAGATTGAAATGAGCACAGATAAAGTTCCTTAAGCCAAATATGGAATAGACAAGAGCTACTCCTTGCTCAACGAAATGGACTCAACACCGCATATTAAACGCCTAAGAATGTACCTGACTAGTAAGTATCTTAAAACCTATGGATTGCTATGTCTCTGAAAGAGAATCAAGCATGTGTACAGGGGCATAAACGCAGCAGTGATAGGATTGGAGAGGTTCGGTGAGCAAATGAAGACCCTTTGAAGTCATATTGCATGGTACCCATTCCACGGGTTTCAAATACCCAGGTTTAAGGTATTCTTCCTTCAGCTAAAACATGCATGTGGAACCTAGAGTATGATCAACCATGTGATCGGGAGACGTGTTCAAATATGTCTCAGTTTTCGTACCCTGGTACTCGGGTGCAACATTCCAGACGCTTTACTAACACTCTCCCGACTTGGAGAGTCAGTCCCTTTAACCTCCTGTTTGGCCCAGTTTGCAATTTCTGCAGAAGATGAACAGGAATAGCGAGAACCAATGAGAGACTAGCTGGAGGTGTCTGGACGGGCAAATTTAACTCTCATTTCCCACCAGGAAGAGGAATTAACCAAAGGCTCAGCGTGCCGTGCCAGAACCAGATTAGGGCCTGAAGCCATCCTGCGGTGTTGCGGCCAGCTCACAAGAAAGCGAGTTGAAGAAAGGAGCTCAGGGGCACTGTAATTCACAAACCTGCAGAGTTATAAATGACAGCTATCGTCCAAAAATAGACTGAAGTAAGGCTGCCAAGAGGACTTGAAAGCGGGGCAGAATTGCAGGAAACCGATTTCAGGAGGTAGACTGGAATTGCATTGAAAGCATAGGAAAAGAGGCAGAACGTCCACAATGATGCACTTGGCCAAAAAGGGCGTATGCGTTTTTTCCTGAATATATTCAGGAAAAAACGCATACGCCCTTTTTGGCCAACCAAGCAAGCTTGCAAAGGAAATCTGCACTACAATGAAGTCTCACTTCCCCCCGGTCAAAAGGGCCATCTGAAAAAAGTGTAAAATCCAGAAAGGCAGGACAGGCCATGGAGAACTGGGAGCCTTGTTATGCTGATGGGCGGGATGTAAATTGCCAACAACCACTCGGGAGAAGTGTATGGTGTTTCCTGAAACATCTAAAAAACAAAGCAACAGAACCTAGGGCACTTCCACTTATGGTCCTATAGCTTAGGGAAATTAAAATCAAAAAGACACAGCCACCCCAAAGTTTGGAACGGCTCTGTTTACAAGAACCTCGTTTACAGTACAAGTTCAACATCGCAGAAAGTGAAAAATGGATAAAGAAGTTGTGGTATTTACTTACAAAGCAATATCACTCAGCAATGAAATCTGTGTCATCAGGCCCTTAGCAGCACAATGAGTGGATTCAGGTATGATGATTCTAACTGAAATAAGTCACACAGAAAAAGAAACATCATAAGATATCAGTAATACACGGAATGTAAACTTGGCTACACAGGAACTGAATTACAGAACAGAACAGGGTCTCAAATTTAGAAAACCAACTTATGCTTGCTTAAGGGGAAAGGTGAGTTGGGGTGCTGCATAAAACCAGAGATTGAAATGAGCACAGATAAAGTTCCTTAAGCCAAATATGGAATAGACAAGAGCTACTCCTTGCTCAACGAAATGGACTCAACACCGCATATTAAACGCCTAAGAATGTACCTGACTAGTAAGTATCTTAAAACCTATGGATTGCTATGTCTCCGAAAGAGAATCAAGCATGTGTACAGGGGCATAAACGCAGCAGTGATAGGATTGGAGAGGTTCGGTGAGCAAATGAAGACCCTTTGAAGTCATATTGCATGGTACCCATTCCACGGGTTTCAAATACCCAGGTTTAAGGTATTCTTCCTTCAGGTAAAAGATGCATGTGGAACCCAAGTATGATCAACCATGTGAACGGGAGACGTGTTCAAATATGTCTCAGTTTTCCTCCCCTGGTACTCGGGTGCAACATTCCAGACGCTTTACTAACACTCTCCCCACTTGGAGAGTCAGCGCCTTTAACCTCCTGTTTGGCCCAGTTTGAAATTTCTTGGAAGATGAACAGGAATAGCGAGAACCAATGAGAGACTAGCTGGAGGTGTCTGAACGGGCAAATTTAACTCTCATTTCCCACCAGGAGGACGAAATAACCAAAGGCTCAGCATGCCGTGCCGGAACCAGATTAGGGCCTGAAGACATCCTGCGGTGTTGCGGCCAGGTCACAAGAAAGCGAGTTGAAGAAAGGAGCTCAGGGGCACTGTAATTCACAAACCTGCAGAGTTATAAATGACAGCTATCGTCCAAAAATAGACTGAAGTAAGGCTGCCAAGAGGACTTGAAAGCGGGGCAGAATTGCAGGAAACCGATTTCAGGAGGTAGACTGGAATTGCATTGAAAGCATAGGAAAAGAGGCAGAACGTCCACAATGATGCACTTGGCCAAAAAGGGCGTATGCGTGTTTTCCTGAATATATTCAGGATAAAACGCATACGCCCTTTTTGGCCAACCAAGCAAGCTTGCAAAGGAAATCTGCACTACAATGAAGTCTCACTATCCCCCGGTCAAAAGGGCCATCTGAAAAAAGTGTAAAATCCAGAAAGGCAGGACAGGCCATGGAGAACTGGGAGCCTTGTTATGCTGATATGCGGGATGTAAATTCCCAACAACCACTCGGGAGAAGTGTATGGTGTTTCCTGAAACATCTAAAAAACAAATTAACAGAGCCTAGGGCACTTCCACTTATGGTCCTATAGCTTAGGGAAATTAAATTCAAAAAGACACAGCCACCCCAAAGTTTGGAACGGCTCTGTTTACAAGAACCTCGTTTACAGTACAAGTTCAACATCGCAGAAAGTGAAAAATGGATAAAGAACTTGTGGTACTTACGTACAATGCAGTATCACTCAGCAATGAAATCTATGTCATCAGGCCCGTAGCAGCATAATGAGTGGATTCAGGTACGATGATTCTAACTGAAATAAGTCACACAGAAAAAGAAACATCATAAGATATCACTAATACACGGAATGTAAACTTGGCTACACAGGAACTGAATTACAGAACAGAACAAGGTCTCAAATTTAGAAAACCAACTTATGCTTGCTTAAGGGGAAAGGTGAGTTGGGGTGCTGCATAAAACCAGAGATTGAAATGAGCACAGATAAAGTTCCTTAAGCCAAATATGGAATAGACAAGAGCTACTCCTTGCTCAACGAAATGGACTCAACACCGCATATTAAACGCCTAAGAATGTACCTGACTAGTAAGTATCTTAAAACCTATGGATTGCTATGTCTCCGAAACAGAATCAAGCATGTGTACAGGGGCATAAACGCAGCAGTGATAGGATTGGAGAGGTTCGGTGAGCAAATGAAGACCCTTTGAAGTCATATTGCATGGTACCCATTCCACGGGTTTCAACTACCCAGGTTTTAGGTATTCTTCCTTCAGCTAAAACATGCATGTGGAACCCAAGTATGATCAACCATGTGAACGGGAGACGTGTTCAAATATGTCTCAGTTTTCCTCCCCTGGTACTCGGGTGCAACATTCCAGACGCTTTACTAACACTCTCCCCACTTGGAAAGTCAGCGCCTTTAACCTCCTGTTTGTCCCAGTTTGCAATTTCTGCGGAAGATGAACAGGAATAGCGAGAACCAATGAGAGGCTAGCTGGAGGTGTCTGAACGGGCAAATTTAACTCTCATTTCCCACCAGGAAGAGGAATTAACCAAAGGCTCACCGTGCCGGGCCGGAACCAGTTTAGGGCCTGAAGCCATCCTGTGGTGTTGCGGCCAGGTCACAAGAAAGCAAGTTGATGAAAGGAGCTCAGGGGCACTGTAATTCGCAAACCTGCAGAGTTATAAATGACAGCTATCGTCCAAAAATAGACTGAAGTAAGGCTGCCAAGAGGACTTGAAAGCGGGGCAGAATTGCAGGAAACCGATTTCAGGAGGTAGACTGGAATTGCATTGAAAGCATAGGAAAAGAGGCAGAACGTCCACAATGATGCACTTGGCCAAAAAGGGCGTAGGCGTTTTTACCTGAATATATTCAGGAAAAAACGCATACGCCCTTTTTGGCCAACCAAGCAAGCTTGCAAAGGAAATCTGCACTACAATGAAGTCTCACTTCCCCCCGGTCAAAAGGGCCATCTGAAAAAAGTGTAAAATCCAGAAAGGCAGGACAGGCCATTGAGAACTGGGAGCCTTGTTATGCTGATGGGCGGGATGTAAATTGCCAACAGACACTTGGGAGAAGTGTATGGTGTTTCCTGAAACATCTAAAAAACAAAGCAACAGAGCCTAGGGCACTTCCACTTATGGTCCTATAGCTTAGGGAAATTAAAATCAAAAAGACACAGCCACCCCAAAGTTTGGGACGCCTCTGTTTACAAGAACCTCGTTTACAATACAAGTTCAACATCGCAGAAAGTGAAAAATGGATAAAGAAGTTGTGGTATTCACTTACAAAGCAATATCACTCAGCAATGAAATCTATGTCATCAGGCCCTTAGCAGCACAATGAGTGGATTCAGGTATGATGATTCTAACTGAAATAAGTCACACAGAAAAAGAAACATCATAAGATATCACTAATACACGGAATGTAAACTTGGCTACACAGGAACTGAATTACAGAACAGAACAGGGTCTCAAATTTAGAAAACCAACTTATGCTTGCTTAAGGGGAAAGGTGAGTTGGGGTGCTGCATAAAACCAGAGATTGAAATGAGCACAGATAAAGTTCCTTAAGCCAAATATGGAATAGACAAGAGCTACTCCTTGCTCAACGAAATGGACTCAACACCGCATATTAAACGCCTAAGAATGTACCTGACTAGTAAGTATCTTAAAACCTATGGATTGCTATGTCTCCGAAAGAGAATCAAGCATGTGTACAGGGGCAAAAACGCAGCAGTGATAGGATTGGAGAGGTTCGGTGAGCAAATGAAGACCCTTTGAAGTCATATTGCATCGTACCCATTCCACGGGTTTCAAATACACAGGTTTAAGGTATTCTTCCTTCAGCTAAAACATGCATGTGGAACCCAAGTATGATCAACCATGTGAACGGGAGACGTGTTCAAATATGTCTCAGTTTTCCTCCCCTGGTACTCGGGTGCAACATTCCAGACGCTTTACTAACACTCTCCCCACTTGGAAAGTCAGCGCCTTTAACCTCCTGTTTGGCCCAGTTTGCAATTTCTGCGGAAGATGAACAGGAATAGCGAGAACCAATGAGAGACTAGCTGGAGGTGTCTGGACGGGCAAATTTAACTCTCATTTCCCACCAGGAAGAGGAAATAACCAAAGGCTCAGCATGCCGTGCCAGAACCAGATTAGGGCCTGAAGACATCCTGCGGTGTTGCGGCCAGGTCACAAGAAAGCGAGTTGAAGAAAGGAGCTCAGGGGCACTGTAATTCACAAACCTGCAGAGTTATAAATGACAGCTATCGTCCAAAAATAGACTGAAGTAAGGCTGCCAAGAGGACTTGAAAGCGGGGCAGAATTGCAGGAAACCGATTTCAGGAGGTAGACTGGAATTGCATTGAAAGCATAGGAAAAGAGGCAGAACGTCCACAATGATGCACTTGGCCAAAAAGGGCGTATGCGTTTTTTCCTGAATATATTCAGGAAAAAACGCATACGCCCTTTTTGGCCAACCAAGCAAGCTTGCAAAGGAAATCTGCACTACAATGAAGTCTCACTTCCCCCCGGTCAAAAGGGCCATCTGAAAAAAGTGTAAAATCCAGAAAGGCAGGACAGGCCATGGAGAACTGGGAGCCTTGTTATGCTGATGGGCGGGATGTAAATTGCCAACAACCACTCGGGAGAAGTGTATGGTGTTTCCTGAAACATCTAAAAAAAAAAGCAACAGAGCCTAGGGCACTTCCACTTATGGTCCTATAGCTTAGGGAATTTAAAATCAAAAAGACACAGCCACCCCAAAATTTGGAACGGCTCTGTTTACAAGAAACTCGTTTACATTACAAGTTCAACATCGCAGAAATTGAAAAATGGATAAAGAAGTTGTGGTATTTACTTACAAAGCAATATCACTCAGCAATGAAATCTGTGTCATCAGGCCCTTAGCAGCACAATGAGTGGATTCAGGTATGATGATTCTAACTGAAATAAGTCACACAGAAAAAGAAACATCATAAGATATCAGTAATACACGGAATGTAAACTTGGCTACACAGGAACTGAATTACAGAACAGAACACGGTCTCAAATTTAGAAAACCAACTTATGCTTGCTTAAGGGGAAAGGTGAGTTGGGGTGCTGCATAAAACCAGAGATTGAAATGAGCACAGATAAAGTTCCTTAAGCCAAATATGGAATAGACAAGAGCTACTCCTTGCTCAACGAAATGGACTCAACACCGCATATTAAACGCCTAAGAATGTACCTGACTAGTAAGTATCTTAAAACCTATGGATTGCTATGTCTCCGAAACAGAATCAAGCATGTGTACAGGGGCATAAACGCAGCAGTGATAGGATTGGAGAGGTTCGGTGAACAAATGAAGACCCTTTGAAGTCATATTGCATGGTACCCATTCCACGGGTTTCAACTACCCAGGTTTTAGGTATTCTTCCTTCAGCTAAAAGATGCATGTGGAACCCAAGTATGATCAACCATGTGAACGGGAGACGTGTTCAAATATGTCTCAGTTTTCCTCCCCTGGTACTCGGGTGCAACATTCCAGACGCTTTACTAACACTCTCCCCACTTGGAGAGTCAGCGCCTTTAACCTCCTGTTTGGCCCAGTTTGCAATTTCTGCGGAAGATGAACAGGAATAGCGAGAACCAATGAGAGGCTAGCTGGAGGTGTCTGGACGGGCAAATTTAACTCTCATTTCCCACCAGGAAGAGGAAATAACCAAAGGCTCAGCGTGCCGTGCCGGAACCAGATTAGGGCCTGAAGCCATCCTGCGGTGTTGCGGCCAGCTCAAAAGAAAGCGAGTTGAAGAAAGGAGCTCAGGGGCACTGTAATTCACAAACCTGCAGAGTTATAAATGACAGCTATCGTCCAAAAATAGACTGAAGTAAGGCTGCCAAGAGGACTTGAAAGCGGGGCAGAATTGCAGGAAACCGATTTCAGGAGGTAGACTGGAATTGCATTGAAAGCATAGGAAAAGAGGCAGAACGTCCACAATGATGCACTTGGCCAAAAAGGGCGTATGCGTTTTTTCCTGAATATATTCAGGAAAAAACGCATACGCCCTTTTTGGCCAACCAAGCAAGCTTGCAAAGGAAATCTGCACTACAATGAAGTCTCACTTCCCCCCGGTCAAAAGGGCCATCTGAAAAAAGTGTAAAATCCAGAAAGGCAACAGGCCATTGAGAACTGGGAGCCTTGTTATGCTGATGGGCGGGATGTAAATTGCCAACAGACACTCGGGAGAAGTGTATGGTGTTTCCTGAAACATCTAAAAAAGAAAGCAACAGAGCCTAGGGCACTTCCACTTATGGTCCTATAGCTTAGGGAAATTAAAATCAAAAAGACACAGCCACCCCAAAGTTTGGGACGCCTCCGTTTACAAGAACCTCGTTTACCGTACAAGTTCAATATCACAGAAAGTGAAAAATGGATAAAGAACTTGAGGTACTTACGTACAATGCAGTATCACTCAGCAATGAAATCTATGTCATCAGGCCCTTAGCAGCATAATGAGTGGATTCAGGTACGATGATTCTAACTGAAATAAGTCACACAGAAAAAGAAACATCATAAGATATCACTAATACACGGAATGTAAACTTGGCTACACAGGAACTGAATTACAGAACAGAACAGGGTCTCAAATTTAGAAAACCAACTTATGCTTGCTTAAGGGGAAAGGTGAGTTGGCGTGCTGCATAAAACCAGAGATTGAAATGAGCACAGGTAAAGTTCCTTAAGCCAAATATGGAATAGACAAGAGCTACTCCTTGCTCAACGAAATGGACTCAACACCCCATATTAAACGCCTAAGAATGTACCTGACTAGTAAGTATCTTAAAACCTATGGATTGCTATGTCTCCAAAAGAGAATCAAGTGTGTGTACAGGGGCATAAACGCAGCAGTGATAGGATTGGAGAGGTTCGGTGAGCAAATGAAGACCCTTTGAAGTCATATTGCATGGTACCCATTCCACGGGTTTCAACTACCCAGGTTTTAGGTATTCTTCCTTCAGCTAAAACATGCATGTGGAACCCAGAGTATGATCAACCATGTGAACGGGAGACGTGTTCAAATATGTCTCAGTTTTCCTCCCCTGGTACTCGGGTGCAACATTCCAGACGCTTTACGAACACTCTCCCCACTTGGAGAGTCAGTGCCTTTAACCTCCTGTTTGGCCCAGTTTGCAATTTCTGCGGAAGATGAACAGGAATAGCGAGAACCAATGAGAGGCTAGCTGGAGGTGTCTGAACGGGCAAATTTAACTCTCATTTCCCACCAGGAAGAGGAATTAACCAAAGGCTCAGCGTGCCGGGCCGGAACCAGATTAGGGCCTGAAGCCATCCTGCGGTGTTGCGGCGAGGTCACAAGAAAGCAAGTTGAAGAAAGGAGCTCAGGGGCACTGTAATTCACAAACCTGCAGAGTTATAAATGACAGCTATCGTCCAAAAATAGACTGAAGTAAGGCTGCCAAGAGGACTTGAAAGCGGGGCAGAATTGCAGGAAACCGATTTCAGGAGGTAGACTGGAATTGCATTGAAAGCATAGGAAAAGAGGCAGAACGTCCACAATGATGCACTTGGCCAAAAAGGGCGTATGCGTTTTTTCCTGAATATATTCAGGAAAAAACGCATACGCCCTTTTTGGCCAACCAAGCAAGCTTGCAAAGGAAATCTGCATTACAATGAAGTCTCACTTCCCCCCGGTCAAAAGGGCCATCTGAAAAAAGTGTAAAATCCAGAAAGGCAGGACAGGCCATTGAGAACTGGGAGCCTTGTTATGCTGATGGGCGGGATGTAAATTGCCAACAGACACTTGGGAGAAGTGTATGGTGTTTCCTGAAACATCTAAAAAACAAAGCAACAGAACCTAGGGCACTTCCACTTATGGTCCTATAGCTTAGGGAAATTAAAATCAAAAAGACACAGCCACCCCAAAGTTTGGGACGCCTCTGTTTACAAGAACCTCGTTTACAATACAAGTTCAACATCGCAGAAAGTGAAAAATGGATAAAGAAGTTGTGGTATTCACTTACAAAGCAATATCACTCAGCAATGAAATCTATGTCATCAGGCCCTTAGCAGCACAATGAGTGGATTCAGGTATGATGATTCTAACTGAAATAAGTCACACAGAAAAAGAAACATCATAAGATATCAGTAATACACGGAATGGAAACTTGGCTACACAGGAACTGAATTACAGAACAGAACAGGGTCTCAAATTTAGAAAACCAACTTATGCTTGCTTAAGGGGAAAGGTGAGTTGGGGTGCTGCATAAAACCAGAGATTGAAATGAGCACAGATAAAGTTCCTTAAGCCAAATATGGAATAGACAAGAGCTACTCCTTGCTCAACGAAATGGACTCAACACCGCATATTAAACGCCTAAGAATGTACCTGACTAGTAAGTATCTTAAAACCTATGGATTGCTATGTCTCCGAAAGAGAATCAAGCATGTGTACAGGGGCATAAACGCAGCAGTGATAGGATTGGAGAGGTTCAGTGAGCAAATGAAGACCCTTTGAAGTCATATTGCATGGTACCCATTCCACGGGTTTCAAATACACAGGTTTAAGGTATTCTTCCTTCAGCTAAAACATACATGTGGAACCCAAGTATGATCAACCATGTGAACGGGAGACGTGTTCAAATATGTCTCAGTTTTCCTCCCCTGGTACTCGGGTGCAACATTCCAGACGCTTTACTAACACTCTCCCCACTTGGAAAGTCAGTGCCTTTAACCTCCTGTTTGGCCCAGTTTGCAATTTCTGCGGAAGATGAACAGGAATAGTGAGAACCAATGAGAGACTAGCTGGAGGTGTCTGGACGGGCAAATTTAACTCTCATTTCCCACCAGGAAGAGGAAATAACCAAAGGCTCAGCATGCCGTGCCGGAACCAGATTAGGGCCTGAAGACATCCTGCGGTGTTGCGGCCAGGTCACAAGAAAGCGAGTTGAAGAAAGGAGCTCAGGGGCACTGTAATTCACAAACCTGCAGAGTTATAAATGACAGCTATCGTCCAAAAATAGACTGAAGTAAGGCTGCCAAGAGGACTTGAAAGCGGGGCAGAATTGCAGGAAACCGATTTCAGGAGGTAGACTGGAATAGCATTGAAAGCATAGGAAAAGAGGCAGAACGTCCACAATGATGCACTTGGCCAAAAAGGGCGTATGCGTTTTTTCCTGAATATATTCAGGAAAAAACGCATACGCCCTTTTTGGCCAACCAAGCAAGCTTGCAAAGGAAATCTGCACTACAATGAAGTCTCACTTCCCCCCGGTCAAAAGGGCCATCTGAAAAAAGTATAAAATCCAGAAAGGCAGGACAGGCCATGGAGAACTGGGAGCCTTGTTATGCTGATGGGCGGGATGTAAATTGCCAACAACCACTGGGGAGAAGTGTATGGTGTTTCCTGAAACATCTAAAAAACAAAGCAACAGAGCCTAGGGCACTTCCACTTATGGTCCTATAGCTTAGGGAAATTAAATTCAAAAAGACACAGCCACCCCAAAGTTTGGAACGGCTCTGTTTACAAGAACCTCGTTTACAGTACAAGTTCAACATCGCAGAAAGTGAAAAATGGATAAAGAACTTGTGGTACTTACGTACAATGCAGTATCACTCAGCAATGAAATCTATGTCATCAGGCCCGTAGCAGCATAATGAGTGGATTCAGGTACGATGATTCTAACTGAAATAAGTCACACAGAAAAAGAAACATCATAAGATATCACTAATACACGGAATGTAAACTTGGCTACACAGGAACTGAATTACAGAACAGAACAGGGTCTCAAATTTAGAAAACCAACTTATGCTTGCTTAAGGGAAAAGGTGAGTTGGGGTGCTGCATAAAACCAGAGATTGAAATGAGCACAGATAAAGTTCCTTAAGCCAAATATGGAATAGACAAGAGCTACTCCTTGCTCAACGAAATGGACTCAACACCGCATTTTAAATGCCTAAGAATGTACCTGACTAGTAAGTATCTTAAAACCTATGGATTGCTATGTCTCCGAAAGAGAATCAAGCATGTGTACAGGGGCATAAACGCAGCAGTGATAGGATTGGAGAGGTTCGGTGAGCAAATGAAGACCCTTTGAAGTCATATTGCATGGTACCCATTCCACGGGTTTCAACTACCCAGGTTTAAGGTATTCTTCCTTCAGCTAAAACATGCATGTGGGACCTAGAGTATGATCAACCATGTGATCGGGAGACGCGTTCAAATATGTCTCAGTTTTCGTACCCTGGTACTCGGGTGCAACATTCCAGACGCTTTACTAACACTCTCCCCACTTGGAGAGTCAGTCCCTTTAACCTCCTGTTTGGCCCAGTTTGCAATTTCTGTGGAAGATGAACAGGAATAGCGAGAACCAATGAGAGACTAGCTGGAGGTGTCTGGATGGGCAAATTTAACTCTCATTTCCCACCAGGAAGAGGAATTAACCAAAGGCTCAGCGTGCCGTGCCAGAACCAGATTAGGGCCTGAAGACATCCTGCGGTGTTGCGGCCAGGTCACAAGAAAGCGAGTTGAAGAAAGGAGCTCAGGGGCACTGTAATTCACAAACCTGCAGAGTTATAAATGACAGCTATCGTCCAAAAATAGACTGAAGTAAGGCTGCCAAGAGGACTTGAAAGCGGGGCAGAATTGCAGGAAACCGATTTCAGGAGGTAGACTGGAATTGCATTGAAAGCATAGGAAAAGAGGCAGAACGTCCACAATGATGCACTTGGCCAAAAAGGGCGTATGCGTTTTTTCCTGAATATATTCAGGAAAAAACGCATACGCCCTTTTTGGCCAACCAAGCAAGCTTGCAAAGGAAATCTGCACTACAATGAAGTCTCACTTCCCCCCGGTCAAAAGGGCCATCTGAAAAAAGTGTAAAATCCAGAAAGGCAGGACAGGCCATGGAGAACTGGGAGCCTTGTTATGCTGAAGGGCGGGATGTAAATTGCCAACAAACACTCGGGAGAAGTGTATGGTGTTTCCTGAAACATCTAAAAAAGAAAGCAACAGAGCCTAGGGCACTTCCACTTATGGTCCTATAGCTTAGGGAAATTAAAATCAAAAAGACACAGCCACCCCAAAGTTTTGAACGGCTCTGTTTACAAGAACCTCGTTTACAGTAGAAGTTCAACATCGCAGAAAGTGAAAAATGGATAAAGAACTTGTGGTACTTACGTACAATGCAGTATCACTCAGCAATGAAATCTATGTCATCAGGCCCTTAGCAGCATAATGAGTGGATTCAGGTACGATGATTCTAACTGAAATAAGTCACACAGAAAAAGAAACATCATAAGATATCACTAATACACGGAATGTAAACTTGGCTACACAGGAACTGAATTACAGAACAGAACAGGGTCTCAAATTTAGAAAACCAACTTATGCTTGCTTAAGGGGAAAGGTGAGTTGGGGTGCTGCATAAAACCAGAGATTGAAATGAGAACAGATAAAGTTCCTTAAGCCAAATATGGAATAGACAAGAGCTACTCCTTGCTCAACGAAATGGACTCAACACCGCATATTAAACGCCTAAGAATGTACCTGACTAGTAAGTATCTTAAAACCTATGGATTGCTATGTCTCCGAAACAGAATCAAGCATGTGTACAGGGGCATAAACGCAGCAGTGATAGGATTGGAGAGGTTCGGTGAGCAAATGAAGACCCTTTGAAGTCATATTGCATGGTACCCATTCCACGGGTTTCAACTACCCAGGTTTT
Source organism: Delphinus delphis (assembly GCF_949987515.2). Taxonomy (NCBI): domain Eukaryota; kingdom Metazoa; phylum Chordata; class Mammalia; order Artiodactyla; family Delphinidae; genus Delphinus; species Delphinus delphis. The sequence continues at coordinate 452,874 of NW_027192722.1, forward strand.
AGGTATTCTTCCTTCAGGTAAAACATGCATGTGGAACCCAAGTATGATCAACCATGTGAACGGGAGACGTGTTCAAATATGTCTCAGTTTTCGTACCCTGGTACTCGGGTGCAACATTCCAGACGCTTTACGAACACTCTCCCGACTTGGAGAGTCAGTCCCTTTAACCTCCTGTTTGGCCCAGTTTGCAATTTCTGTGGAAGATGAACAGGAATAGCGAGAACCAATGAGAGACTAGCTGGAGGTGTCTGGACGGGCAAATTTAACTCTCATTTCCCACCAGGAAGAGGAATTAACCAAAGGCTCAGCGTGCCGTGCCGGAACCAGATTAGGGCCTGAAGCCATCCTGCGGTGTTGCGGCCAGCTCACAAGAAAGCGAGTTGAAGAAAGGAGCTCAGGGGCACTGTAATTCACAAACCTGCAGAGTTATAAATGACAGCTATCGTCCAAAAATAGACTGAAGTAAGGCTGCCAAGAGGACTTGAAAGCGGGGCAGAATTGCAGGAAACCGATTTCAGGAGGTAGACTGGAATTGCATTGAAAGCATAGGAAAAGAGGCAGAACGTCCACAATGATGCACTTGGCCAAAAAGGGCGTATGCGTTTTTTCCTGAATATATTCAGGAAAAAACGCATACGCCCTTTTTGGCCAACCAAGCAAGCTTGCAAAGGAAATCTGCACTACAATGAAGTCTCACTTCCCCCCGGTCAAAAGGGCCATCTGAAAAAAGTGTAAAATCCAGAAAGGCAGGACAGGCCATGGAGAACTGGGAGCCTTGTTATGCTGAAGGGCGGGATGTAAATTGCCAACAACCACTCGGGAGAAGTGTATGGTGTTTCCTGAAACATCTAAAAAACAAAGCAACAGAGCCTAGGGCACTTCCACTTATGGTCCTATAGCTTAGGGAATTTAAAATCAAAAAGACACAGCCACCCCAAAGTTTGGAACGGCTCTGTTTACAAGAACCTCGTTTAAAACACAAGTTCAACATCGCAGAAAGTGAAAAATGGATTAAAAAGTTGTGGTATTTACTTACAAAGCAATATCACTCAGCAATGAAATCTGTGTCATCAGGCCCTTAGCAGCACAATGAGTGGATTCAGGTATGATGATTCTAACTGAAATAAGTCACACAGAAAAAGAAACATCATAAGATATCAGTAATACACGGAATGTAAACTTGGCTACACAGGAACTGAATTACAGAACAGAACAGGGTCTCAAATTTAGAAAACCAACTTATGCTTGCTTAAGGGGAAAGGTGAGTTGGGGTGCTGCATAAAACCAGAGATTGAAATGAGCACAGATAAAGTTCCTTAAGCCAAATATGGAATAGACAAGAGCTACTCCTTGCTCAACGAAATGGACTCAACACCGCATATTAAACGCCTAAGAATGTACCTGACTAGTAAGTATCTTAAAACCTATGGATTGCTATGTCTCCAAAAGAGAATCAAGCATGTGTACAGGGGCATAAACGCAGCAGTGATAGGATTGGAGAGGTTCGGTGAGCAAATGAAGACCCTTTGAAGTCATATTGCATGGTACCCATTCCACGGGTTTCAACTACCCAGGTTTTAGGTATTCTTCCTTCAGCTAAAACATGCATATGGAACCCAGAGTATGATCAACCATGTGATCGGGAGACGTGTTCAAATATGTCTCAGTTTTCGTCCCCTGGTACTCGGGTGCAACATTCCAGACGCTTTACTAACACTCTCCCGACTTGGAGAGTCAGTGCCTTTAACCTCCTGTTTGGCCCAGTTTGCAATTTCTGCGGAAAATGAACAGGAATAGCGAGAACCAATGAGAGACTAGCTGGAGGTGTCTGGACGGGCAAATTTAACTCTCATTTCCCACCAGGAAGAGGAATTAACCAAAGGCTCAGCGTGCCGTGCCAGAACCAGATTAGGGCCTGAAGCCATGCTGGGGTGTTGCGGCCAGCTCACAAGAAAGCGAGTTGAAGAAAGGAGCTCAGGGACACTGTAATTCACAAACCTGCAGAGTTATAAATGACAGCTATCGTCCAAAAATAGACTGAAGTAAGGCTGCCAAGAGGACTTGAAAGCAGGGCAGAATTGCAGGAAACCGATTTCAGGAGGTAGACTGGAATTGCATTGAAAGCATAGGAAAAGAGGCAGAACGTCCACAATGATGCACTTGGCCAAAAAGGGCGTATGCGTTTTTTCCTGAATATATTCAGGAAAAAACGCATACGCCCTTTTTGGCCAACCAAGCAAGCTTGCAAAGGAAATCTGCACTACAATGAAGTCTCACTTCCCCCCAGTCAAAAGGGCCATCTGAAAAAGGTGTAAAATCCAGAAAGGCAGGACAGGCCATGGAGAGCTGGGAGCCTTGTTATGCTGATGGGCGGGATGTAAATTGCCAACAGACACTCGGGAGAACTGTATGGTGTTTCCTGAAACATCTAAAAAACAAAGCAACAGAGCCTAGGGCACTTCCACTTATGGTCCTATAGCTTAGGGAAATTAAAATCAAAAAGACACAGCCACCCCAAAGTTTGGAACGGCTCTGTTTACAAGAACCTCGTTTACCGTACAAGTTCAATATCACAGAAAGTGAAAAATGGATAAAGAACTTGTGGTACTTACGTACAATGCAGTATCACTCAACAATGAAATCTATGTCATCAGGCCCGTAGCAGCATAATGAGTGGATTCAGGTACGATGATTCTAACTGAAATAAGTCACACAGAAAAAGAAACATCATAAGATATCACTAATACACGGAATGTAAACTTGGCTACACAGGAACTGAATTCCAAAACAGAACAGGGTCTCAAATTTAGAAAACCAACTTATGCTTGCTTAAGGGTAAAGGTCAGTTGGGGTGCTGCATAAAACCAGAGATTCAAATGAGCACAGATAACGTTCCTTAAGCCAAATATGGAATACACAAGAGCTACTCCTTGCTCAACGAAATGGACCCAAAACCCCATATTAAACGCCTAAGAATGTACCTGACTAGTAAGTATCTTAAAACCTATGGATTGCTATGTCTCCGAAGGAGAATCAAGCGCATGTACCGGGGCATAAACACAGCAGTGATAGGATTGGAGAGGTTCGGTGAGCAAATGAAGACCCTTTGAAGTCATATTGCATGGTACCCATTCCACGGGTCTCAACTCTCCAGGTTTAAGGTATTCTTCCTTCAGCTAAAACATGCATGTGGAACCCAAGTATGATCAACCATGTGAACGGGAGACGTGTTCAAATATGTCTCAGTTTTCCTCCCCTGGTACTCGGGTGCAACATTCCAGACGCTTTACTAACACTCCTCCCACTTGGAGAGTCAGCGCCTTTAACCTCCTGTTTGGCCCAGTTTGCAATTTCTGCGGAAGATGAACAGGAATAGCGAGGACCAATGAGAGACTAGCTGGAGGTGTCTGGACGGGCAAATTTAACTCTCATTTCCCACCAGGAAGAGGAAATAACCAAAGGCTAAGCGTGCCGTGCCGGAACCAAATTAGGGCCTGAAGCCATCCTGCGGTGTTGCGGCCAGCTCACAAGAAAGCGAGTTGAAGAAAGTAGCTCAGGGACACTCTAATTCACAAACCTGCAGAGTTATAAATGACAGCTATCGTCCAAAAATAGACTGAAGTAAGGCTGCCAAGAGGACTTGAAAGCGGGGCAGAATTGCAGGAAACCGATTTCAGGAGGTAGACTGGAATTGCATTGAAAGCATAGGAAAAGAGGCAGAACGTCCACAATGATGCACTTGGCTAAAAAGGGCGTATGCGTTTTTTCCTGAATATATTCAGGAAAAAACGCATACGCCCTTTTTGGCCAACCAAGCAAGCTTGCAAAGGAAATCTGCACTACAATGAAGTCTCACTTCCCCCCGGTCAAAAGGGCCATCTGAAAAAAGTGTAAAATCCAGAAAGGCAGGACAGGCCATGGATAACTGGGAGCCTTGTTATGCTGAAGGGCGGGATGTAAATTGCCAACAACTACTCGGGAGAAGTGTATGGTGTTTCCTGAAACATCTAAAAAACAAAGCAACAGAGCCTAGGGCACTTCCACTTATGGTCCTATAGCTTAGGGAATTTAAAATCAAAAAGACACAGCCACCCCAAAGTTTGGAACGGCTCTGTTTACAAGAACCTCGTTTAAAACACAAGTTCAACATCGCAGAAAGTGAAAAATGGATAAAAAAGTTGTGGTATTTACTTACAAAGCAATATCACTCAGCAATGAAATCTGTGTCATCAGGCCCTTAGCAGCACAATGAGTGGATTCAGGTATGATGATTCTAACTGAAATAAGTCACACAGAAAAAGAAACATCATAAGATATCAGTAATACACGGAATGGAAACTTGGCTACACAGGAACTGAATTACAGAACAGAACAGGGTCTCAAATTTAGAAAACCAACTTATGCTTGCTTAAGGGGAAAGGTGAGTTGGGGTGCTGCATAAAACCAGAGATTGAAATGAGCACAGATAAAGTTCCTTAAGCCAAATATGGAATAGACAAGAGCTACTCCTTGCTCAACGAAATGGACTCAACACCGCATATTAAACGCCTAAGAATGTACCTGACTAGTAAGTATCTTAAAACCTATGGATTGCTATGTCTCCGAAAGAGAATCAAGCATGTGTACAGGGGCATAAACGCAGCAGTGATAGGATTGGAGAGGTTCGGTGAGCAAATGAAGACCCTTTGAAGTCATATTGCATGGTACCCATTCCACGGGTTTCAACTACCCAGGTTTTAGGTATTCTTCCTTCAGCTAAAACATGCATATGGAACCCAGAGTATGATCAACCATGTGATCGGGAGACGTGTTCAAATATGTCTCAGTTTTCGTCCCCTGGTACTCGGGTACAACATTCCAGACGCTTTACTAACACTCTCCCGACTTGGAGAGTCAGTGCCTTTAACCTCCTGTTTGGCCCAGTTTGCAATTTCTGCGGAAAATGAACAGGAATAGCGAGAACCAATGAGAGACTAGCTGGAGGTGTCTGGATGGGCAAATTTAACTCTCATTTCCCACCAGGAAGAGGAATTAACCAAAGGCTCAGCGTGCCGTGCCAGAACCAGATTAGGGCCTGAAGCCATGCTGCGGTGTTGCGGCCAGCTCACAAGAAAGCGAGTTGAAGAAAGGAGCTCAGGGACACTGTAATTCACAAACCTGCAGAGTTATAAATGACAGCTATCGTCCAAAAATAGACTGAAGTAAGGCTGCCAAGAGGACTTGAAAGCAGGGCAGAATTGCAGGAAACCGATTTCAGGAGGTAGACTGGAATTGCATTGAAAGCATAGGAAAAGAGGCAGAACGTCCACAATGATGCACTTGGCCAATAAGGGCGTATGCGTTTTTTCCTGAATATATTCAGGAAAAAACGCATACGCCCTTTTTGGCCAACCAAGCAAGCTTGCAAAGGAAATCTGCACTACAATGAAGTCTCACTTCACCCCGGTCAAAAGGGCCATCTGAAAAAGGTGTAAATTCCAGAAAGGCAGGACAGGCCATGGAGAGCTGGGAGCCTTGTTATGCTGCTGGGCGGGATGTAAATTGCCAACAGACACTCGGGAGAACTGTATGGTGTCTCCTGAAACATCTAAAAAACAAAGCAACAGAGCCTAGGGCACTTCCACTTATGGTCCTATAGCTTAGGGAAATTAAAATCAAAAAGACACAGCCACCCCAAAATTTGGGACGCCTCTGTTTACAAGAACCTCGTTTACCGTACAAGTTCAATATCACAGAAAGTGAAAAATGGATAAAGAAATTGTGGTACTTACGTACAATGCAGTATCACTCAACAATGAAATCTATGTCATCAGGCCCGTAGCAGCATAATGAGTGGATTCAGGTACGATGATTCTAACTGAAATAAGTCACACAGAAAAAGAAACATCATAAGATATCACTAATACACGGAATGTAAACTTGGCTACACAGGAACTGAATTCCAAAACAGAACAGGGTCTCAAATTTAGAAAACCAACTTATGCTTGCTTAAGGGTAAAGGTCAGTTGGGGTGCTGCATAAAACCAGAGATTCAAATGAGCACAGATAACGTTCCTTAAGCCAAATATGGAATACACAAGAGCTACTCCTTGCTCAACGAAATGGACCCAACACCCCATATTAAACGCCTAAGAATGTACCTGACTAGTAAGTATCTTAAAACCTATGGATTGCTATGTCTCCGAAGGAGAATCAAGCGCATGTACCGGGGCATAAACACAGCAGTGATAGGATTGGAGAGGTTCGGTGAGCAAATGAAGACCCTTTGAAGTCATATTGCATGGTACCCATTCCACGGGTCTCAACTCTCCAGGTTTAAGGTATTCTTCCTTCAGCTAAAACATGCATGTGGAACCCAAGTATGATCAACCATGTGAACGGGAGACGTGTTCAAATATGTCTCAGTTTTCCTCCCCTGGTACTCGGGTGCAACATTCCAGACGCTTTACTAACACTCCTCCCACTTGGAGAGTCAGCGCCTTTAACCTCCTGTTTGGCCCAGTTTGCAATTTCTGCGGAAGATGAACAGGAATAGCGAGGACCAATGAGAGACTAGCTGGAGGTGTCTGGACGGGCAAATTTAACTCTCATTTCCCACCAGGAAGAGGAAATAACCAAAGGCTAAGCGTGCCGTGCCGGAACCAAATTAGGGCCTGAAGCCATCCTGCGGTGTTGCGGCCAGCTCACAAGAAAGCGAGTTGAAGAAAGTAGCTCAGGGACACTCTAATTCACAAACCTGCAGAGTTATAAATGACAGCTATTGTCCAAAAATAGACTGAAGTAAGGCTGCCAAGAGGACTTGAAAGCGGGGCAGAATTGCAGGAAACCGATTTCAGGAGGTAGACTGGAATTGCATTGAAAGCATAGGAAAAGAGGCAGAACGTCCACAATGATGCACTTGGCTAAAAAGGGCGTATGCGTTTTTTCCTGAATATATTCAGGAAAAAACGCATACGCCCTTTTTGGCCAACCAAGCAAGCTTGCAAAGGAAATCTGCACTACAATGAAGTCTCACTTCCCCCCGGTCAAAAGGGCCATCTGAAAAAAGTGTAAAATCCAGAAAGGCAGGACAGGCCATGGATAACTGGGAGCCTTGTTATGCTGAAGGGCGGGATGTAAATTGCCAACAACTACTCGGGAGAAGTGTATGGTGTTTCCTGAAACATCTAAAAAACAAAGCAACAGAGCCTAGGGCACTTCCACTTATGGTCCTATAGCTTAGGGAATTTAAAATCAAAAAGACACAGCCACCCCAAAGTTTGGAACGGCTCTGTTTACAAGAACCTCGTTTAAAACACAAGTTCAACATCGCAGAAAGTGAAAAATGGATAAAAAAGTTGTGGTATTTACTTACAAAGCAATATCACTCAGCAATGAAATCTGTGTCATCAGGCCCTTAGCAGCACAATGAGTGGATTCAGGTATGATGATTCTAACTGAAATAAGTCACACAGAAAAAGAAACATCATAAGATATCAGTAATACACGGAATGTAAACTTGGCTACACAGGAACTGAATTACAGAACAGAACAGGGTCTCAAATTTAGAAAACCAACTTATGCTTGCTTAAGGGGAAAGGTGAGTTGGGGTGCTGCATAAAACCAGAGATTGAAATGAGCACAGATAAAGTTCCTTAAGCCAAATATGGAATAGACAAGAGCTACTCCTTGCTCAACGAAATGGACTCAACACCGCATATTAAACGCCTAAGAATGTACCTGACTAGTAAGTATCTTAAAACCTATGGATTGCTATGTCTCCGAAAGAGAATCAAGCATGTGTACAGGGGCATAAACGCAGCAGTGATAGGATTGGAGAGGTTCGGTGAGCAAATGAAGACCCTTTGAAGTCATATTGCATGGTACCCATTCCACGGGTTTCAACTACCCAGGTTTTAGGTATTCTTCCTTCAGCTAAAACATGCATATGGAACCCAGAGTATGATCAACCATGTGATCGGGAGACGTGTTCAAATATGTCTCAGTTTTCGTCCCCTGGTACTCGGGTGCAACATTCCAGACGCTTTACTAACACTCTCCCGACTTGGAGAGTCAGTGCCTTTAACCTCCTGTTTGGCCCAGTTTGCAATTTCTGCGGAAAATGAACAGGAATAGCGAGAACCAATGAGAGACTAGCTGGAGGTGTCTGGATGGGCAAATTTAACTCTCATTTCCCACCAGGAAGAGGAATTAACCAAAGGCTCAGCGTGCCGTGCCAGAACCAGATTAGGGCCTGAAGCCATGCTGCGGTGTTGCGGCCAGCTCACAAGAAAGCGAGTTGAAGAAAGGAGCTCAGGGACACTGTAATTCACAAACCTGCAGAGTTATAAATGACAGCTATCGTCCAAAAATAGACTGAAGTAAGGCTGCCAAGAGGACTTGAAAGCAGGGCAGAATTGCAGGAAACCGATTTCAGGAGGTAGACTGGAATTGCATTGAAAGCATAGGAAAAGAGGCAGAACGTCCACAATGATGCACTTGGCCAAAAAGGGCGTATGCGTTTTTTCCTGAATATATTCAGGAAAAAACGCATACGCCCTTTTTGGCCAACCAAGCAAGCTTGCAAAGGAAATCTGCACTACAATGAAGTCTCACTTCCCCCCGGTCAAAAGGGCCATCTGAAAAAGGTGTAAATTCCAGAAAGGCAGGACAGGCCATGGAGAGCTGGGAGCCTTGTTATGCTGCTGGGCGGGATGTAAATTGCCAACAGACACTCGGGAGAACTGTATGGTGTCTCCTGAAACATCTAAAAAACAAAGCAACAGAGCCTAGGGCACTTCCACTTATGGTCCTATAGCTTAGGGAAATTAAAATCAAAAAGACACAGCCACCCCAAAATTTGGGACGCCTCTGTTTACAAGAACCTCGTTTACCGTACAAGTTCAATATCACAGAAAGTGAAAAATGGATAAAGAAATTGTGGTACTTACGTACAATGCAGTATCACTCAACAATGAAATCTATGTCATCAGGCCCGTAGCAGCATAATGAGTGGATTCAGGTACGATGATTCTAACTGAAATAAGTCACACAGAAAAAGAAACATCATAAGATATCACTAATACACGGAATGTAAACTTGGCTACACAGGAACTGAATTCCAAAACAGAACAGGGTCTCAAATTTAGAAAACCAACTTATGCTTGCTTAAGGGTAAAGGTGAGTTGGGGTGCTGCATAAAACCAGAGATTCAAATGAGCACAGATAACGTTCCTTAAGCCAAATATGGAATACACAAGAGCTACTCCTTGCTCAACGAAATGGACCCAACACCCCATATTAAACGCCTAAGAATGTACCTGACTAGTAAGTATGTTAAAACCTATGGATTGCTATGTCTCTGAAGGAGAATCAAGCGCATGTACCGGGGCATAAACACAGCAGTGATAGGATTGGAGAGGTTCGGTGAGCAAATGAAGACCCTTTGAAGTCATATTGCATGGTACCCATTCCACGGGTCTCAACTCTCCAGGTTTAAGGTATTCTTCCTTCAGCTAAAACATGCATGTGGAACCCAAGTATGATCAACCATGTGAACGGGAGACGTGTTCAAATATGTCTCAGTTTTCCTCCCCTGGTACTCGGGTGCAACATTCCAGACGCTTTACTAACACTCCTCCCACTTGGAGAGTCAGCGCCTTTAACCTCCTGTTTGGCCCAGTTTGCAATTTCTGCGGAAGATGAACAGGAATAGCGAGAACCAATGAGAGACAAGCTGGAGTTGTCTGGACGGGCAAATTTAACTCTCATTTCCCACCAGGAAGAGGAAATAACCAAAGGCTAAGCGTGCCGTGCCGGAACCAGATTAGGGCCTGAAGCCATCCTGCGGTGTTGCAGCCAGCTCACAAGAAAGCGAGTTGAAGAAAGGAGCTCAGGGACACTCTAATTCACAAACCTGCAGAGTTATAAATGACAGCTATCGTCCAAAAATAGACTGAAGTAAGGCTGCCCAGAGGACTTGAAAGCGGGGCAGAATTGCAGGAACCCGATTTCAGGAGGTAGACTGGAATTGCATTGAAAGCATAGGAAAAGAGGCAGAACGTCCACAATGATGCACTTGGCCAAAAAGGGCGTATGCGTTTTTTCCTGAATATATTCAGGAAAAAACGCATACGCCCTTTTTGGCCAACCAACCAAGCTTGCAAAGGAAATCTGCACTACAATGAAGTCTCACTTCCCCCCGGTCAAAAGGGCCATCTGAGAAAAGTGTAAAATCCAGAAAGGCAGAACAGGCCATGGAGAACTGGGAGCCTTGTTATGCTGATGGGCGGGATGTAAATTGCCAACAACCACTCGGGAGAAGTGTATGGTGTTTCCTGAAACATCTAAAAAACAAAGCAACAGAGCCTAGGGCACTTCCACTTATGGTCCTATAGCTTAGGGAAATTAAAATGAAAACGACACAGCCACCCCAATGTTTGGAATGGCTCTGTTTACAAGAACCTCGTTTACAGTACAAGTTCAACATCGCAGAAAGTGAAAAATGGATAAAGAAGTTGTGGTATTTACTTACAAAGCAATATCACTCAGCAATGAAATCTGTGTCATCAGGCCCTTAGCAGCACAATGAGTGGATTCAGGTATGATGATTCTAACTGAAATAAGTCACACAGAAAAAGAAACATCATAAGATATCAGTAATACACGGAATGTAAACTTGGCTACACAGGAACTGAATTACAGAACAGAACAGGGTCTCAAATTTAGAAAACCAACTTATGCTTGCTTAAGGGGAAAGGTGAGTTGGGGTGCTGCATAAAACCAGAGATTGAAATGAGCACAGATAAAGTTCCTTAAGCGAAATATGGAATAGACAAGAGCTACTCCTTGCTCAACGAAATGGACTCAACACCGCATATTAAACACCTAAGAATGTACCTGACTAGTAAGTATCTTAAAACCTATGGATTGCTATTTCTCCGAAAGAGAATCAAGCATGTGTACAGGGGCATAAACGCAGCAGTGATAGGATTGGAGAGGTTCGGTGAGCAAATGAAGACCCTTTGAAGTCATATTGCATGGTACCCATTACACGGGTCTCAACTCTCCATGTTTAAGGTATTCTTCCTTCAGGTAAAACATGCATGTGGAACCCAGATTATGATCAACCATGTGAACGGGAGACGTGTTCAAATATGTCTCAGTTTTCCTCCCCTGGTACTCGGGTGCAACATTCCAGACGCTTTACTAACACTCTCCCGACTTGGAGAGTCAGTCCCTTTAACCTCCTGTTTGGCCCAGTTTGCAATTTCTGCGGAAGATGAACAGGAATAGCGAGAACCAATGAGAGGCTAGCTGGAGGTGTCTGGACGGGCAAATTTAACTCTCATTTCCCACCAGGAAGAGGAATTAACCAAAGGCTCAGCATGCCGGGCCGGAACCAGATTAGGGCCTGAAGCCATCCTGCGGTGTTGTGGCCAGGTCACAAGACAGCGAGTTGAAGAAAGGAGCTCAGGGGCACTGCAATTCACAAACCTGCAGAATTATAAATGACAGCTATCGTCCAAAAATAGACTGAAGTAAGGCTGCCAAGAGGACTTGAAAGCGGGGCAGAATTGCAGGAAACCGATTTCAGGAGGTAGACTGGAATTGCATTGAAAGAATAGGAAAAGAGGCAGAACGTCCACAATGATGCACTTGGCCAAAAAGGGCGTATGCGTTTTTTCCTGAATATATTCAGGAAAAAACGCATACGCCCTTTTTGGCAAACCAAGCAAGCTTGCAAAGGAAATCTGCACTACAATGAAGTCTCACTTCTCCCCGGTCAAAAGGGCCATCTGAAAAAAGTGTAAAATCCAGAAAGGCAGGACAGGCCATGGAGAACTGGGAGCCTTGTTATGCTGATGGGCGGGATGTAAATTGCCAACAGACACTCAGGAGAAGTGTATGGTGTTTCCTGAAACATCTAAAAAACAAAGCAACAGAGCCTAGGGCACTTCCGCTTATGGTCCTATAGCTTAGGGAAATTAAAATCAAAAAGACACAGCCACCCCAAAGTTTGGGACGCCTCCGTTTACAAGAACCTCGTTTACCGTACAAGTTCAATATCAAAGAAAGTGAAAAATGGATAAAGAACTTGTGGTACTTACGTACAATGCAGTATCACTCAGCAATGAAATCTATGTCATCAGGCCCGTAGCAGCATAATGAGTGGATTAAGGTATGATGATTCTAACTGAAATAAGTCACACAGAAAAAGAAACATCATAAGATATCACTAATACACGGAATGTAAACTTGGCTACACAGGAACTGCATTCCAAAACAGAACAGGGTCTCAAATTTAGAAAACCAACTTATGCTTTCTTAAGGTGAAAGGTGAGTTGGGGTGCTGCATAAAACCAGAGATTGAAATGAGCACAGATAAAGTTCCTTAAGCCAAATATGGAATAGACAAGAGCTACTCCTTGCTCAACGAAATGGACACAAAACCCATATTAAACGCCTAAGAATGCACCTGACTAGTAAGTATCTTAAAACCTATGGATTGCTATGTCTCCGAAAGAGAATCAAGCATGTGTACAGGGGCATAAACGCAGCAGTGATAGGATTGGAGAGGTTCGGTGAGCAAATGAAGACCCTTTGAAGTCATATTGCATGGTACCCATTCCACGGGTTTCAACTACCCAGGTTTAAGGTATTCTTCCTTCAGCTAAAACATGCATGTGGGACCTAGAGTATGATCAACCATGTGATCGGGAGACGTGTTCAAATATGTCTCAGTTTTCGTACCCTGGTACTCGGGTGCAACATTCCAGACGCTTTACTAACACTCTCCCCACTTGGAGAGTCAGTCCCTTTAACCTCCTGTTTGGCCCAGTTTGCAATTTCTGTGGAAGATGAACAGGAATAGCGAGAACCAATGAGAGACTAGCTGGAGGTGTCTGGATGGGCAAACTTAACTCTCATTTCCCACCAGGAAGAGGAATTAACCAAAGGCTCAGCGTGCCGTGCCAGAACCAGATTAGGGCCTGAAGACATCCTGCGGTGTTGCGGCCAGATCAAAAGAAAGCGAGTTGAAGAAAGGAGCTCAGGGGCACTGTAATTCACAAACCTGCAGAGTTATAAATGACAGCTATCGTCCAAAAATAGACTGAAGTAAGGCTGCCAAGAGGACTTGAAAGCGGGGCAGAATTGCAGGAAACCGATTTCAGGAGGTAGACTGGAATTGCATTGAAAGCATAGGAAAAGAGGCAGAACGTCCACAATGATGCACTTGGCCAAAAAGGGCGTATGCGTTTTTTCCTGAATATATTCAGGAAAAAACGCATACGCCCTTTTTGGCCAACCAAGCAAGCTTGCAAAGGAAATCTGCACTACAGTGAAGTCTCACTTCCCCCCGGTCAAAAGGGCCATCTGAAAAAAGTGTAAAATCCAGAAAGGCAGGACAGGCCATGGAGAACTGGGAGCCTTGTTATGCTGATGGGCGGGATGTAAATTGCCAACAACCACTCGGGAGAAGTGTATGGTGTTTCCTGAAACATCTAAAAAACAAAGCAACAGAGCCTAGGGCACTTCCACTTATGGTCCTATAGCTTAGGGAATTTAAAATCAAAAAGACACAGCCACCCCAAAGTTTGGAACGGCTCTGTTTACAAGAACCTCGTTTACAGTACAAGTTCAACATCGCAGAAATTGAAAAATGGATAAAGAAGTTGTGGTATTTACTTACAAAGCAATATCACTCAGCAATGAAATCTGTGTCATCAGGTCCTTAGCAGCACAATGAGTGGATTCAGGTATGATGATTCTAACTGAAATAAGTCACACAGAAAAAGAAACATCATAAGATATCAGTAATACACGGAATGTAAACTTGGCTACACAGGAACTGAATTACAGAACAGAACAGGGTCTCAAATTTAGAAAACCAACTTATGCTTGCTTAAGGGGAAAGGTGAGTTGGGGTGCTGCATAAAACCAGAGATTGAAATGAGCACAGATAAAGTTCCTTAAGCCAAATATAGAATAGACAAGAGCTACTCCTTGCTTAACGAAATGGACTCAACACCGCATATTAAACGCCTAAGAATGTACCTGACTAGTAAGTATCTTAAAACCTATGGATTGCTATGTCTCTGAAAGAGAATCAAGCATGTGTACAGGGGCATAAGCACAGCAGTGATAGGATTGGAGAGGTTCGGTGAGCAAATGAAGACCCTTTGAAGTCATATTGCATGGTACCCATTCCACGGGTTTCAACTACCCAGGTTTTAGGTATTCTTCCTTCAGCTAAAACATGCATGTGGAACCCAAGTATGATCAACCATGTGAACGGGAGACGTGTTCAAATATGTCTCAGTTCTCCTCCCCTGGTACTCGGGTGCAACATTCCAGACGCTTTACTAACACTCTCCCCACTTGGAAAGTCAACGCCTTTAACCTCCTGTTTGGCCCAGTTTGCAATTTCTGCGGAAGATGAACAGGAATAGCGAGAACCAATGAGAGGCTAGCTGGAGGTGTCTGGACGGGCAAATTTAACTCTCATTTCCCACCAGGAAGAGGAAATAACCAAAGGCTCAGCGTGCCGTGCCGGAACCAGATTAGGGCCTGAAGCCATCCTGCGGTGTTGCGGCCAGCTCAAAAGAAAGCGAGTTGAAGAAAGGAGCTCAGGGGCACTGTAATTCACAAACATGCAGAGTTATAAATGACAGCTATCGTCCAAAAATAGACTGAAGTAAGGCTGCCAAGAGGACTTGAAAGCGGGGCAGAATTGCAGGAAACCGATTTCAGGAGGTAGACTGGAATTGCATTGAAAGCATAGGAAAAGAGGCAGAACGTCCACAATGATGCACTTGGCCAAAAAGGGCGTATGCGTTTTTTCCTGAATATATTCAGGAAAAATCGCATACGCCCTTTTTGGCCAACCAAGCAAGCTTGCAAAGGAAATCTGCACTACAATGAAGTCTCACTTCCCCCCGGTCAAAAGGGCCATCTGAAAAAAGTGTAAAATCCAGAAAGGCAGGACAGGCCATGGAGAACTGGGAGCCTTGTTATGCTGATGGGCGGGATGTAAATTGCCAACAACCACTCGGGAGAAGTGTATGGTGTTTCCTGAAACATCTAAAAAACAAAGCAACAGAGCCTAGGGCACTTCCACTTATGGTCCTATAGCTTAGGGAATTTAAAATCAAAAAGACACAGCCACCCCAAAGTTTGGAACGGCTCTGTTTACAAGAACCTCGTTTACAGTACAAGTTCAACATCGCAGAAATTGAAAAATGGATAAAGAAGTTGTGGTATTTACTTACAAAGCAATATCACTCAGCAATGAAATCTGTGTCATCAGGCCCTTAGCAGCACAATGAGTGGATTCAGGTATGATGATTCTAACTGAAATAAGTCACACAGAAAAAGAAACATCATAAGATATCAGTAATACACGGAATGGAAACTTGGCTACACAGGAACTGAATTACAGAACAGAACAGGGTCTCAAATTTAGAAAACCAACTTATGCTTGCTTAAGGGTAAAGGTGAGTTGGGGTGCTGCATAAAACCAGAGATTGAAATGAGCACAGATAAAGTTCCTTAAGCCAAATATGGAATAGACAAGAGCTACTCCTTGCTCAACGAAATGGACTCAACACCCCATATTAAACGCCTAAGAATGTACCTGACTAGTAAGTATCTTAAAACCTATGGATTGCTATGTCTCCGAAAGAGAATCAAGCATGTGTACAGGGGCATAAGCGCAGCAGTGATAGGATTGGAGAGGTTCGGTGAGCAAATGAAGACCCTTTGAAGTCATATTGCATGGTACCCATTCCACGGGTTTCAACTACCCAGGTTTTAGGTATTCTTCCTTCAGCTAAAACATGCATGTGGAACCCAAGTATGATCAACCATGTGAACGGGAGACGTGTTCAAATATTTCTCAGTTCTCCTCCCCTGGTACTCGGGTGCAACATTCCAGACGCTTTACTAACACTCTCCCCACTTGGAAAGTCAACGCCTTTAACCTCCTGTTTGGCCCAGTTTGCAATTTCTGCGGAAGATGAACAGGAATAGCGAGAACCAATGAGAGGCTAGCTGGAGGTGTCTGGACGGGCAAATTTAACTCTCATTTCCCACCAGGAAGAGGAAATAACCAAAGGCTCAGCGTGCCGTGCCGGAACCAGATTAGGGCCTGAAGCCATCCTGCGGTGTTGCGGCCAGCTCAAAAGAAAGCGAGTTGAAGAAAGGAGCTCAGGGGCACTGTAATTCACAAACATGCAGAGTTATAAATGACAGCTATCGTCCAAAAATAGACTGAAGTAAGGCTGCCAAGAGGACTTGAAAGCGGGGCAGAATTGCAGGAAACCGATTTCAGGAGGTAGACTGGAATTGCATTGAAAGCATAGGAAAAGAGGCAGAACGTCCACAATGATGCACTTGGCCAAAAAGGGCGTATGCGTTTTTTCCTGAATATATTCAGGAAAAATCGCATACGCCCTTTTTGGCCAACCAAGCAAGCTTGCAAAGGAAATCTGCACTACAATGAAGTCTCACTTCTCCCCGGTCAAAAGGGCCATCTGAAAAAAGTGTAAAATCCAGAAAGGCAGGACAGGCCATGGAGAACTGGGAGCCTTGTTATGCTGATGGGCGGGATGTAAATTGCCAACAGACACTCAGGAGAAGTGTATGGTGTTTCCTGAAACATCTAAAAAACAAAGCAACAGAGCCTAGGGCAATTCCGCTTATGGTCCTATAGCTTAGGGAAATTAAAATCAAAAAGACACAGCCACCCCAAAGTTTGGGACGCCTCCGTTTACAAGAACCTCGTTTACCGTACAAGTTCAATATCAAAGAAAGTGAAAAATGGATAAAGAACTTGTGGTACTTACGTACAATGCAGTATCACTCAGCAATGAAATCTATGTCATCAGGCCCGTAGCAGCATAATGAGTGGATTAAGGTATGATGATTCTAACTGAAATAAGTCACACAGAAAAAGAAACATCATAAGATATCACTAATACACGGAATGTAAACTTGGCTACACAGGAACTGCATTCCAAAACAGAACAGGGTCTCAAATTTAGAAAACCAAGTTATGCTTTCTTAAGGTGAAAGGTGAGTTGGGGTGCTGCATAAAACCAGAGATTGAAATGAGCACAGATAAAGTTCCTTAAGCCAAATATGGAATAGACAAGAGCTACTCCTTGCTCAACGAAATGGACACAAAACCCATATTAAACGCCTAAGAATGCACCTGACTAGTAAGTATCTTAAAACCTATGGATTGCTATGTCTCCGAAAGAGAATCAAGCATGTGTACAGGGGCATAAACGCAGCAGTGATAGGATTGGAGAGGTTCGGTGAGCAAATGAAGACCCTTTGAAGTCATATTGCATGGTACCCATTCCACGGGTTTCAACTACCCAGGTTTAAGGTATTCTTCCTTCAGCTAAAACATGCATGTGGGACCTAGAGTATGATCAACCATGTGATCGGGAGACGTGTTCAAATATGTCTCAGTTTTCGTACCCTGGTACTCGGGTGCAACATTCCAGACGCTTTACTAACACTCTCCCCACTTGGAGAGTCAGTCCCTTTAACCTCCTGTTTGGCCCAGTTTGCAATTTCTGTGGAAGATGAACAGGAATAGCGAGAACCAATGAGAGACTAGCTGGAGGTGTCTGGATGGGCAAACTTAACTCTCATTTCCCACCAGGAAGAGGAATTAACCAAAGGCTCAGCGTGCCGTGCCAGAACCAGATTAGGGCCTGAAGACATCCTGCGGTGTTGCGGCCAGCTCAAAAGAAAGCGAGTTGAAGAAAGGAGCTCAGGGGCACTGTAATTCACAAACCTGCAGAGTTATAAATGACAGCTATCGTCCAAAAATAGACTGAAGTAAGGCTGCCAAGAGGACTTGAAAGCGGGGCAGAATTGCAGGAAACCGATTTCAGGAGGTAGACTGGAATTGCATTGAAAGCATAGGAAAAGAGGCAGAACGTCCACAATGATGCACTTGGCCAAAAAGGGCGTATGCGTTTTTTCCTGAATATATTCAGGAAAAAACGCATACGCCCTTTTTGGCCAACCAAGCAAGCTTGCAAAGGAAATCTGCACTACAATGAAGTCTCACTTCCTCCCGGTCAAAAGGGCCATCTGAAAAAAGTGTAAAATCCAGAAAGGCAGGACAGGCCATGGAGAACTGGGAGCCTTGTTATGCTGATGGGCGGGATGTAAATTGCCAACAACCACTCGGGAGAAGTGTATGGTGTTTCCTGAAACATCTAAAAAACAAAGCAACAGAGCCTAGGGCACTTCCACTTATGGTCCTATAGCTTAGGGAATTTAAAATCAAAAAGACACAGCCACCCCAAAGTTTGGAACGGCTCTGTTTACAAGAACCTCGTTTACAGTACAAGTTCAACATCGCAGAAATTGAAAAATGGATAAAGAAGTTGTGGTATTTACTTACAAAGCAATATCACTCAGCAATGAAATCTGTGTCATCAGGTCCTTAGCAGCACAATGAGTGGATTCAGGTATGATGATTCTAACTGAAATAAGTCACACAGAAAAAGAAACATCATAAGATATCAGTAATACACGGAATGTAAACTTGGCTACACAGGAACTGAATTACAGAACAGAACAGGGTCTCTCATTTAGAAAACCAACTTATGCTTGCTTAAGGGGAAAGGTGAGTTGGGGTGCTGCATAAAACCAGAGATTGAAATGAGCACAGATAAAGTTCCTTAAGCCAAATATAGAATAGACAAGAGCTACTCCTTGCTTAACGAAATGGACTCAACACCGCATATTAAACGCCTAAGAATGTACCTGACTAGTAAGTATCTTAAAACCTATGGATTGCTATGTCTCCGAAAGAGAATCAAGCATGTGTACAGGGGCATAAGCACAGCAGTGATAGGATTGGAGAGGTTCGGTGAGCAAATGAAGACCCTTTGAAGTCATATTGCATGGTACCCATTCCACGGGTTTCAACTACCCAGGTTTTAGGTATTCTTCCTTCAGCTAAAACATGCATGTGGAACCCAAGTATGATCAACCATGTGAACGGGAGACGTGTTCAAATATGTCTCAGTTCTCCTCCCCTGGTACTCGGGTGCAACATTCCAGACGCTTTACTAACACTCTCCCCACTTGGAAAGTCAACGCCTTTAACCTCCTGTTTGGCCCAGTTTGCAATTTCTGCGGAAGATGAACAGGAATAGCGAGAACCAATGAGAGGCTAGCTGGAGGTGTCTGGACGGGCAAATTTAACTCTCATTTCCCACCAGGAAGAGGAAATAACCAAAGGCTCAGCGTGCCGTGCCGGAACCAGATTAGGGCCTGAAGCCATCCTGCGGTGTTGCGGCCAGCTCAAAAGAAAGCGAGTTGAAGAAAGGAGCTCAGGGGCACTGTAATTCACAAACATGCAGAGTTATAAATGACAGCTATCGTCCAAAAATAGACTGAAGTAAGGCTGCCAAGAGGACTTGAAAGCGGGGCAGAATTGCAGGAAACCGATTTCAGGAGGTAGACTGGAATTGCATTGAAAGCATAGGAAAAGAGGCAGAACGTCCACAATGATGCACTTGGCCAAAAAGGGCGTATGCGTTTTTTCCTGAATATATTCAGGAAAAATCGCATACGCCCTTTTTGGCCAACCAAGCAAGCTTGCAAAGGAAATCTGCACTACAATGAAGTCTCACTTCCCCCCGGTCAAAAGGGCCATCTGAAAAAAGTGTAAAATCCAGAAAGGCAGGACAGGCCATGGAGAACTGGGAGCCTTGTTATGCTGAAGGGCGGGATGTAAATTGCCAACAAACACTCGGGAGAAGTGTATGGTGTTTCCTGAAACATCTAAAAAACAAAGCAACAGAGCCTAGGGCACTTCCACTTATGGTCCTATAGCTTAGGGAATTTAAAATCAAAAAGACACAGCCACCCCAAAGTTTCGAACGGCTCTGTTTACAAGAACCTCGTTTACAGTAGAAGTTCAACATCGCAGAAAGTGAAAAATGGATAAAGAACTTGTGGTACTTACGTACAATGCAGTATCACTCAGCAATGAAAAGTATGTCATCAGGCCCGTAGCAGCATAATGAGTGGATTCAGGTACGATGATTCTAACTGAAATAAGTCACACAGAAAAAGAAACATCATAAGATATCACTAATACACGGAATGAAAACTTGGCTACACAGGAACTGAATTACAGAACAGAACAGGGTCTCAAATTTAGAAAACCAACTTATGCTTGCTTAAGGGTAAAGGTGAGTTGGGGTGCTGCATAAAACCAGAGATTGAAATGAGCACAGATAAAGTTCCTTAAGCCAAATATGGAATAGACAAGAGCTACTCCTTGCTCAACGAAATGGACTCAACACCGCATTTTAAATGCCTAAGAATGTACCTGACTAGTAAGTATCTTAAAACCTATGGATTGCTATGTCTCCGAAAGAGAATCAAGCATGTGTACAGGGGCATAAACGCAGCAGTGATAGGATTGGAGAGGTTCAGTGAGCAAATGAAGACCCTTTGAAGTCATATTGCATGGTACCCATTCCACGGGTTTCAACTACCCAGGTTTAAGGTATTCTTCCTTCAGCTAAAACATGCATGTGGAACCTAGAGTATGATCAACCATGTGATCGGGAGACGTGTTCAAATATGTCTCAGTTTTCGTACCCTGGTACTCGGGTGCAACATTCCAGACGCTTTACTAACACTCTCCCCACTTGGAGAGTCGGTCCCTTTAACCTCCTGTTTGGCCCAGTTTGCAATTTCTGTGGAAGATGAACAGGAATAGCGAGAACCAATGAGAGACTAGCTGGAGGTGTCTGGATGGGCAAATTTAACTCTCATTTCCCACCAGGAAGAGGAATTAACCAAAGGCTCAGCGTGCCGTGCCAGAACCAGATTAGGGCCTGAAGACATCCTGCGGTGTTGCGGCCAGGTGACAAGAAAGCGAGTTGAAGAAAGGAGCTCAGGGGCACTGTAATTCACAAACCTGCAGAGTTATAAATGACAGCTATTGTCCAAAAATAGACTGAAGTAAGGCTGCCAAGAGGACTTGAAAGCGGGGCAGAATTGCAGGAAACCGATTTCAGGAGGTAGACTGGAATTGCATTGAAAGCATAGGAAAAGAGGCAGAACGTCCACAATGATGCACTTGGCCAAAAAGAGCGTATGCGTTTTTTCCTGAATATATTCAGGAAAAAACGCATACGCCCTTTTTTGCCAACCAAGCAAGCTTGCAAAGGAAATCTGCACTACAATGAAGTCTCACTTCCCCCCGGTCAAAAGGGCCATCTGAAAAAAGTGTAAAATCCAGAAAGGCAGGACAGGCCATGGAGAACTGGGAGCCTTGTTATGCTGATGGGCGGGATGTAAATTGCCAACAACCACTCGGGAGAAGTGTATGGTGTTTCCTGAAACATCTAAAAAACAAAGCAACAGAGCCTAGGGCACTTCCACTTATGGTCCTATAGCTTAGGGAATTTAAAATCAAAAAGACACAGCCACCCCAAAGTTTGGAACGGCTCTGTTTACAAGAACCTCGTTTACAGTACAAGTTCAACATCGCAGAAATTGAAAAATGGATAAAGAAGTTGTGGTATTTACTTACAAAGCAATATCACTCAGCAATGAAATCTGTGTCATCAGGCCCTTAGCAGCACAATGAGTGGATTCAGGTATGATGATTCTAACTGAAATAAGTCACACAGAAAAAGAAACATCATAAGATATCAGTAATACACGGAATGTAAACTTGGCTACACAGGAACTGAATTACAGAACAGAACAGGGTCTCAAATTTAGAAAACCAACTTATGCTTGCTTAAGGGGAAAGGTGAGTTGGGGTGCTGCATAAAACCAGAGATTGAAATGAGCACAGATAAAGTTCCTTAAGTCAAATATGGAATAGACAAGAGCTACTCCTTGCTCAACGAAATGGACTCAACACCGCATATTAAACGCCTAAGAATGTACCTGACTAGTAAGTATCTTAAAACCTATGGATTGCTATGTCTCCGAAAGAGAATCAAGCATGTGTAGAGGGGCATAAACGCAGCAGTGATAGGATTGGAGAGGTTCGGTGAGCAAATGAAGACCCTTTGAAGTCATATTGCATGGTACCCATTCCACGGGTTTCAACTACCCAGGTTTAAGGTATTCTTCCTTCAGCTAAAACATGCATGTGGGACCTAGAGTATGATCAACCATGTGATTGGGAGACGTGTTCAAATATGTCTCAGTTTTTGTACCCTGGTACTCGGGTGCAACATTCCAGACGCTTTACTAACACTCTGCCCACTTGGAGAGTCAGTCCCTTTAACCTCCTGTTTGGCCCAGTTTGCAATTTCTGTGGAAGATTAACAGGAATAGCAAGAACCAATGAGAGACTAGCTGGAGGTGTCTGGATGGGCAAATTTAACTCTCATTTCCCACCAGGAAGAGGAATTAACCAAAGGCTCAGCGTGCCGTGCCAGAACCAGATTAGGGCCTGAAGACATCCTGCGGTGTTGCGGCCAGGTCACAAGAAAGCGAGTTGAAGAAAGGAGCTCAGGGGCACTGTAATTCACAAACCTGCAGAGTTATAAATGACACCTATTGTCCAAAAATATACTGAAGTAAGGCTGCCAAGAGGACTTGAAAGCGGGGCAGAATTGCAGGAAACCGATTTCAGGAGGTAGACTGGAATTGCATTGAAAGCATAGGAAAAGAGGCAGAACGTCCACAATGATGCACTTGGCCAAAAAGGGCGTATGCGTTTTTTCCTGAATATATTCAGGAAAAAACGCATACGCACTTTTTGGCCAACCAAGCAAGCTTGCAAAGGAAATCTGCACTACAATGAAGTCTCACTTCCCCCCGGTCAAAAGGGCCATCTGAAAAAAGTGTAAAATCCAGAAAGGCAGGACAGGCCATGGAGAACTGAGAGCATTGTTATGCTGAAGGGCGGGATGTAAATTGCCAACAAACACTCGGGAGAAGTGTATGGTGTTTCCTGAAACATCTAAAAAACAAAGCAACAGAGCCTAGGGCACTTCCACTTATGGTCCTATAGCTTAGGGAATTTAAAATCAAAAAGACACAGCCACCCCAAAGTTTCGAACGGCTCTGTTTACAAGAACCTCGTTTACAGTACAAGTTCAACATCGCAGAAAGTGAAAAATGGATAAAAAAGTTGTGGTATTTACTTACAAAGCAATATAACTCAGCAATGAAATCTGTGTCATCAGGCCCTTAGCAGCACAATGAGTGGATTCAGGTATGATGATTCTAACTGAAATAAGTCACACAGAAAAAGAAACATCATAAGATATCACTAATACACGGAATGGCAACTTGGCTACACAGGAACTGAATTACAGAACAGAACAGGGTCTCAAATTTAGAAAACCAACTTATGCTTGCTTAAGGGTAAAGGTGAGTTGGGGTGCTGCATAAAACCAGAGATTGAAATGAGCACAGATAAAGTTCCTTAAGCCAAATATGGAATAGACAAGAGCTACTCCTTGCTCAACGAAATGGACTCAACACCGCATATTAAACGCCTAAGAATGTACCTGACTAGTAAGTATCTTAAAACCTATGGATTGCTATGTCTCCGAAAGAGAATCAAGCATGTGTACAGGGGCATAAACGCAGCAGTGATAGGATTGGAGAGGTTCGGTGAGCAAATGAAGACCCTTTGAAGTCATATTGCATGGTACCCATTCCACGGGTTTCAAATACACAGGTTTAAGGTATTCTTCCTTCAGCTAAAACATGCATGTGGAACCCAAGTATGATCAACCACGTGAACGGGAGACGTGTTCAAATATGTCTCAGTTTTCCTCCCCTGGTACTCGGGTGCAACATTCCAGACGCTTTACTAACACTCTCCCCACTTGGAAAGTCAGCGCCTTTAACCTCCTGTTTGGCCCAGTTTGCAATTTCTGCGGAAGATGAACAGGAATAGCGAGAACCAATGAGAGACTAGCTGGAGGTGTCTGGACGGGCAAATTTAACTCTCATTTCCCACCAAGAAGAGGAAATAACCAAAGGCTCAGCATGCCGTGCCGGAACCAGATTAGGGCCTGAAGACATCCTGCGGTGTTGCGGCCAGGTCACAAGAAAGCGAGTTGAAGAAAGGAGCTCAGGGGCACTGTAATTCACAAACCTGCAGAGTTATAAATGACAGCTATCGTCGAAAAATAGACTGAAGTAAGGCTGCCAAGAGGACTTGAAAGCGGGGCAGAATTGCAGGAAACCGATTTCAGGAGGTAGACTGGAATTGCATTGAAAGCATAGGAAAAGAGGCAGAACGTCCACAATGATGCACTTGGCCAAAAAGGGCGTATGCGTTTTTTCCTGAATATATTCAGGAAAAAACGCATACGCACTTTTTGGCCAACCAAGCAAGCTTGCAAAGGAAATCTGCACTACAATGAAGTCTCACTTCCCCCCGGTCAAAAGGGCCATCTGAAAAAAGTGTAAAATCCAGAAAGGCAGGACAGGCCATGGAGAACTGAGAGCATTGTTATGCTGAAGGGCGGGATGTAAATTGCCAACAAACACTCGGGAGAAGTGTATGGTGTTTCCTGAAACATCTAAAAAACAAAGCAACAGAGCCTAGGGCACTTCCACTTATGGTCCTATAGCTTAGGGAATTTAAAATCAAAAAGACACAGCCACCCCAAAGTTTCGAACGGCTCTGTTTACAAGAACCTCGTTTACAGTACAAGTTCAACATCGCAGAAAGTGAAAAATGGATAAAAAAGTTGTGGTATTTACTTACAAAGCAATATAACTCAGCAATGAAATCTGTGTCATCAGGCCCTTAGCAGCACAATGAGTGGATTCAGGTATGATGATTCTAACTGAAATAAGTCACACAGAAAAAGAAACATCATAAGATATCACTAATACACGGAATGGCAACTTGGCTACACAGGAACTGAATTACAGAACAGAACAGGGTCTCAAATTTAGAAAACCAACTTATGCTTGCTTAAGGGTAAAGGTGAGTTGGGGTGCTGCATAAAACCAGAGATTGAAATGAGCACAGATAAAGTTCCTTAAGCCAAATATGGAATAGACAAGAGCTACTCCTTGCTCAACGAAATGGACTCAACACCGCATATTAAACGCCTAAGAATGTACCTGACTAGTAAGTATCTTAAAACCTATGGATTGCTATGTCTCCGAAAGAGAATCAAGCATGTGTACAGGGGCATAAACGCAGCAGTGATAGGATTGGAGAGGTTCGGTGAGCAAATGAAGACCCTTTGAAGTCATATTGCATGGTACCCATTCCACGGGTTTCAAATACACAGGTTTAAGGTATTCTTCCTTCAGCTAAAACATGCATGTGGAACCCAAGTATGATCAACCACGTGAACGGGAGACGTGTTCAAATATGTCTCAGTTTTCCTCCCCTGGTACTCGGGTGCAACATTCCAGACGCTTTACTAACACTCTCCCCACTTGGAAAGTCAGCGCCTTTAACCTCCTGTTTGGCCCAGTTTGCAATTTCTGCGGAAGATGAACAGGAATAGCGAGAACCAATGAGAGACTAGCTGGAGGTGTCTGGACGGGCAAATTTAACTCTCATTTCCCACCAAGAAGAGGAAATAACCAAAGGCTCAGCATGCCGTGCCGGAACCAGATTAGGGCCTGAAGACATCCTGCGGTGTTGCGGCCAGGTCACAAGAAAGCGAGTTGAAGAAAGGAGCTCAGGGGCACTGTAATTCACAAACCTGCAGAGTTATAAATGACAGCTATCGTCGAAAAATAGACTGAAGTAAGGCTGCCAAGAGGACTTGAAAGCGGGGCAGAATTGCAGGAAACCGATTTCAGGAGGTAGACTGGAATTGCATTGAAAGCATAGGAAAAGAGGCAGAACGTCCACAATGATGCACTTGGCCAAAAAGGGCGTATGCGTTTTTTCCTGAATATATTCAGGAAAAAACGCATACGCCCTTTTTGGCCAACCAAGCAAGCTTGCAAAGGAAATCTGCACTACAATGAAGTCTCACTTCCCCCCGGTCAAAAGGGCCATCTGAAAAAAGTGTAAAATCCAGAAAGGCAGGACAGGCCATGGAGAACTGGGAGCCTTGTTATGCTGATGGGCGGGATGTAAATTGCCAACAACCACTCGGGAGAAGTGTATGGTGTTTCCTGAAACATCTAAAAAACAAAGCAACAGAGCCTAGGGCACTTCCACTTATGGTCCTATAGCTTAGGGAAATTAAATTCAAAAAGACACAGCCACCCCAAAGTTTGGAACGGCTCTGTTTACAAGAACCTCGTTTACAGTACAAGTTCAACATCGCAGAAAGTGAAAAATGGATAAAGAACTTGTGGTACTTACGTACAATGCAGTATCACTCAGCAATGAAATCTATGTCATCAGGCCCGTAGCAGCATAATGAGTGGATTCAGGTACGATGATTCTAACTGAAATAAGTCACACAGAAAGAGAAACATCATAAGATATCACTAATACACGGAATGGAAACTTGGCTACACAGGAACTGAATTACAGAACAGAACAGGGTCTCAAATTTAGAAAACCAACTTATGCTTGCTTAAGGGTAAAGGTGAGTTGGGGTGCTGCATAAAACCAGAGATTGAAATGAGCACAGATAAAGTTCCTTAAGCCAAATATGGAATAGACAAGAGCTACTCCTTGCTCAACGAAATGGACTCAACACTGCATATTAAATGCCTAAGAATGTACCTGACTAGTAAGTATCTTAAAACCTATGGATTGCTATGTCTCCGAAAGAGAATCAAGCATGTGTACAGGGGCATAAACGCAGCAGTGATAGGATTGGAGAGGTTCGGTGAGCAAATGAAGACCCTTTGAAGTCATATTGCATGGTACCCATTCCACGGGTTTCAACTACCCAGGTTTAAGGTATTCTTCCTTCAGCTAAAACATGCATGTGGGACCTAGAGTATGATCAACCATGTGATTGGGAGACGTGTTCAAATATGTCTCAGTTTTCGTACCCTGGTACTCGGGTGCAACATTCCAGACGCTTTTCTAACACTCTGCCCACTTGGAGAGTCAGTCCGTTTAACCTCCTGTTTGGCACAGTTTGCAATTTCTGTGGAAGATTAACAGGAATAGCGAGAACAAATGAGAGACTAGCTGGAGGTGTCTGGATGGGCAAATTTAACTCTCATTTCCCACCAGGAAGAGGAATTAACCAAAGGCTCAGCGTGCCGTGCCAGAACCAGATTAGGGCCTGAAGACATCCTGCGGTGTTGCGGCCAGGTCACAAGAAAGCGAGTTGAAGAAAGGAGCTCAGGGGCACTGTAATTCACAAACGTGCAGAGTTATAAATGACAGCTATCCTCCAAAAATAGACTGAAGTAAGGCTGCCAAGAGGACTTGAAAGCGGGGCAGAATTGCAGGAAACCGATTTCAGGAGGTAGACTGGAATTGCATTGAAAGCATAGGAAAAGAGGCAGAACGTCCACAATGATGCACTTGGCCAAAAAGGGCGTATGCGTTTTTTCCTGAATATATTCAGGAAAAAACGCATACGCCCTTTTTTGCAAACCAAGCAAGCTTGCAAAGGAAATCTGCACTACAATGAAGTCTCACTTCCCCCCGGTCAAAAGGGCCATCTGAAAAAAGTGTAAAATCCAGAAAGGCAGGACAGGCCATGGAGAACTGGGAGCCTTGTTATGCTGATGGGCGGGATGTAAATTGCCAACAACCACTCGGGAGAAGTGTATGGTGTTTCCTGAAACATCTAAAAAACAAAGCAACAGAGCCTAGGGCACTTCCACTTATGGTCCTATAGCTTAGGGAATTTAAAATCAAAAAGACACAGCCACCTCAAAGTTTGGAACGGCTCTGTTTACAAGAACCTCGTTTACAGTACAAGTTCAACATCGCAGAAAGTGAAAAATGGATAAAGAAGTTGTGGTATTTACTTACAAAGCAATATCACTCAGCAATGAAATCTGTGTCATCAGGCCCTTAACAGCACAATGAGTGGATTCAGGTATGATGATTCTAACTGAAATAAGTCACACAGAAAAAGAAACATCATAAGATATCAGTAATACACGGAATGTAAACTTGGCTACACAGGAACTGAATTACAGAAGAGAACAGGGTCTCAAATTTAGAAAACCAACTTATGCTTGCTTAAGGGGAAAGGTGAGTTGGGGTGCTGCATAAAACCAGAGATTTAAATGAACACAGATAAAGTTCCTTAAGCCAAATATGGAATAGACAAGAGCTACTCCTTGCTCAACGAAATGGACTCAACACCGCATATTAAACGCCTAAGAATGTACCTGACTAGTAAGTATCTTAAAACCTATGGATTGCTATGTCTCCGAAACAGAATCAAGCATGTGTACAGGGGCATAAACGCAGCAGTGATAGGATTGGAGAGGTTCGGTGAGCAAATGAAGACCCTTTGAAGTCATATTGCATGGTACCCATTCCACGGGTTTCAACTACCCAGGTTTTAGGTATTCTTCCTTCAGCTAAAACATGCATGTGGAACCCAAGTATGATCAACCATGTGATCGGGAGACGTGTTCAAATATGTCTCAGTTCTCCTCCCCTGGTACTCGGGTGCAACATTCCAGACGCTTTACTAACACTCTCCCCACTTGGAAAGTCAACGCCTTTAACCTCCTGTTTGGCCCAGTTTGCAATTTCTGCGGAAGATGAACAGGAATAGCGAGAACCAATGAGAGGCTAGCTGGAGGTGTCTGGACGGGCAAATTTAACTCTCATTTCCCACCAGGAAGAGGAAATAACCAAAGGCTCAGCGTGCCGTGCCGGAACCAGATTAGGGCCTGAAGACATCCTGCGGTGTTGCGGCCAGCTCAAAAGAAAGCGAGTTGAAGAAAGGAGCTCAGGGGCACTGTAATTCACAAACATGCAGAGTTATAAATGACAGCTATCGTCCAAAAATAGACTGAAGTAAGGCTGCCAAGAGGACTTGAAAGCGGGGCAGAATTGCAGGAAACCGATTTCAGGAGGTAGACTGGAATTGCATTGAAAGCATAGGAAAAGAGGCAGAACGTCCACAATGATGCACTTGGCCAAAAAGGGCGTATGCGTTTTTTCCTGAATATATTCAGGAAAAAACGCATACGCCCTTTTTGGCCAACCAAGCAAGCTTGCAAAGGAAATCTGCACTACAATGAAGTCTCACTTCCCCCCGGTCAAAAGGGCCATCTGAAAAAAGTGTAAAATCCAGAAAGGCAGGACAGGCCATGGAGAACTGGGAGCCTTGTTATACTGAAGGGCGGGATGTAAATTGCCAACAAACACTCCGGAGAAGTGTATGGTGTTTCCTGAAACATCTAAAAAACAAAGCAACAGAGCCTAGGGCACTTCCACTTATGGTCCTATAGCTTAGGGAAATTAAAATCAAAAAGACACAGCCACCCCAAAGTTTCGAACGGCTCTGTTTACAAGAACCTCGTTTACAGTAGAAGTTCAACATCGCAGAAAGTGAAAAATGGATAAAGAACTTGTGGTACTTACGTACAATGCAGTATCACTCAGCAATGAAAAGTATGTCATCAGGCCCGTAGCAGCATAATGAGTGGATTCAGGTACGATGATTCTAACTGAAATAAGTCACACAGAAAAAGAAACATCATAAGATATCAGTAATACACGGAATGTAAACTTGGCTACACAGGAACTGAATTACAGAACAGAACAGGGTCTCAAATTTAGAAAACCAACTTATGCTTGCTTAAGGGTAAAGGTGAGTTGGGGTGCTGCATAAAACCAGAGATTGAAATGAGCACAGATAAAGTTCCTTAAGCCAAATATGGAATAGACAAGAGCTACTCCTTGCTCAACGAAATGGACTCAACACCGCATATTAAACGCCTAAGAATGTACCTGACTAGTAAGTATCTTAAAACCTATGGATTGCTATGTCTCCGAAAGAGAATCAAGCATGTGTACAGGGGCATAAACGCAGCAGTGATAGGATTGGAGAGGTTCGGTGAGCAAATGAAGACCCTTTGAAGTCATATTGCATGGTACCCATTCCACGGGTTTCAACTACCCAGGTTTAAGGTATTCTTCCTTCAGCTAAAACATGCATGTGGAACCTAGAGTATGATCAACCATGTGATCGGGAGACGTGTTCAAATATGTCTCAGTTTTTGTACCCTGGTACTCGGGTGCAACATTCCAGACGCTTTACTAACACTCTCCCCACTTGGAGAGTCGGTCCCTTTAACCTCCTGTTTGGCCCAGTTTGCAATTTCTGCGGAAGATGAACAGGAATAGCGAGAACCAATGAGAGACTACCTGGAGGTGTCTGGACGGGCAAATTTAACTCTCATTTCCCACCAGGAAGAGGAATTAACCAAAGGCTCAGTATGCCGGGCCGGAACCAGATTAGGGCCTGAAGCCATCCTGCGGTGTTGCGGCCAGCTCAAAAGAAAGCGAGTTGAAGAAAGGAGCTCAGGGGCACTGTAATTCACAAACCTGCAGAGTTATAAATGACAGCTATCATCCAAAAATAGACTGAAGTAAGGCTGCCAAGAGGACTTGAAAGCGGGGCAGAATTGCAGGAAACCGATTTCAGGAGGTAGACTGGAATTGCATTGAAAGCATAGGAAAAGAGGCAGAACGTCCACAATGATGCACTTGGCCAAAAAGGGCGTATGCGTTTTTTCCTGAATATATTCAGGAAAAAACGCATACGCCCTTTTTGGCCAACCAAGCAAGCTTGCAAAGGAAATCTGCACTACAATGAAGTCTCACTTCCCCCCGGTCAAAAGGGCCATCTGAAAAATGTGTAAAATCCAGAAAGGCAGGACAGGCCATGGAGAACTGGGAGCCTTGTTATGCTGATGGGCGGGATGTAAATTGCCAACAGACACTCGGGAGAAGTGTATGGTGTTTCCTGAAACATCTAAAAAACAAAGCAACAGAGCCTAGGGCACTGCCACTTATGGTCCTATAGCTTAGGGAAATTAAAATCAAAAAGACACAGCCACCCCAAAGTTTGGGACGCCTCTGTTTACAAGAACCTCGCTTTCAGTACAAGTTCAACATCGCAGAAAGTGAAAAATGGATAAAGAAGTTGTGGTATTTACTTACAAAGCAATATCACTCAGCAATGAAATCTATGTCATCAGGCCCTTAGCATCACAATGAGTGGATTCAGGTATGATGATTCTAACTGAAATAAGTCATACAGAAAAAGAAACATCATAAGATATCAGTAATACACGGAATGTAAACTTGGCTACACAGGAACTGAATTACAGAACAGAACAGGGTCTCAAATTTAGAAAACCAACTTATGCTTGCTTAAGGGTAAAGGTGAGTTGGGTTGCTGCATAAAACCAGACATTGAAATGAGCACAGATA
Organism: Delphinus delphis; assembly: GCF_949987515.2. Classification (NCBI taxonomy): domain Eukaryota; kingdom Metazoa; phylum Chordata; class Mammalia; order Artiodactyla; family Delphinidae; genus Delphinus; species Delphinus delphis. Next base: position 484,192 of record NW_027192722.1, read on the forward strand.
AAGTTCCTTAAGTCAAATAGGAATAGACAAGACCTACTCCTTGCTCAACGAAATGGACTCAACACCGCATATTAAACGCCTAAGAATGTACCTGACTAGTAAGTATCTTAAAACCTATGGATTCCTATGTCTCCGAAAGAGAATCAAGCATGTGTACAGGGGCATAAACGCAGCAGTGATAGGATTGGAGAGGTTCGGTGAGCAAATGAAGACCCTTTGAAGTCATATTGCATGGTACCCATTACACGGGTCTCAACTCTCCAAGTTTAAGGTATTCTTCCTTCAGCTAAAACATGCATGTGGAACCCAAGTATGATCAACCATGTGAACGGGAGACGTGTTCAAATATGTCTCAGTTTTCCTCCCCTGGTACTCGGGTGCAACATTCCAGACGCTTTACTAACACTCTCCCCACTTGGAGAGTCAGCGCCTTTAACCTCCTGTTTGGCACAGTTTGCAATTTCTGCGGAAGATGAACAGGAATAGCGAGAACCAATGAGAGGCTAGCTGGAGGTGTCTGGACGGGCAAATTTAACTCTCATTTCCCACCAGGAAGAGGAAATAACCAAAGGCTCAGCGTGCCGTACCAGAACCAGATTAGGGCCTGAAGCCATCCTGCGGTGTTGCGGCCAGCTCAAAAGAAACCGAGTTGAAGAAAGGAGCTCAGGGGCACTGTAATTCACAAACCTGCAGAGTTATAAATGACAGCTATCATCCAAAAATAGACTGAAGTAAGGCTGCCAAGAGGACTTGAAAGCGGGGCAGAATTGCAGGAAACCGATTTCAGGAGGTAGACTGGAATTGCATTGAAAGCATAGGAAAAGAGGCAGAACGTCCACAATGATGCACTTGGCCAAAAAGGGCGTATGCGTTTTTTCCTGAATATATTCAGGAAAAAACGCATACGCCCTTTTTGGCCAACCAAGCAAGCTTGCAAAGGAAATCTGCACTACAATGAAGTCTCACTTCCCCCCGGTCAAAAGGGCCATCTGAAAAAAGTGTAAAATCCAGAAAGGCAGGACAGGCCATGGAGAACTGGGAGCCTTGTTATGCTGATGGGCGGGATGTAAATTGCCAACAGACACTTGGGAGAAGTGTATGGTGTTTCCTGAAACATCTAAAAAACAAAGCAACAGAACCTAGGGCACTTCCACTTATGGTCCTATAGTTTAGGGAAATTAAAATCAAAAAGACACAGCCACCCCAAAGTTTGGGACGCCTCTGTTTACAAGAACCTCGTTTACAGTACAAGTTCAACATCGCAGAAAGTGAAAAATGGATAAAGAACTTGTGGTACTTACGTACAATGCAGTATCACTCAGCAATGAAATCTATGTCATCAGGCCCGTAGCAGCATAATGAGTGGATTCAGGTACGATGATTCTAACTGAAATAAGTCACACAGAAAAAGAAACATCATAAGATATCACTAATACACGGAATGTAAACTTCGCTACACAGGAACTGAATTACAGAACAGAACAGGGTCTCAAATTTAGAAAACCAACTTATGCTTGCTTAAGGGTAAAGGTGAGTTGGGGTGCTGCATAAAACCAGAGATTGAAATGAGCACAGATAAAGTTCCTTAAGCCAAATATGGAATAGACAAGAGCTACTCCTTGCTCAACGAAATGGACTCAACACCGCATATTAAACGCCTAAGAATGTACCTGACTAGTAAGTATCTTAAAACCTATGGATTGCTATGTCTCCGAAAGAGAATCAAGCATGTGTACAGGGGCATAAACGCAGCAGTGATAGGATTGGAGAGGTTCGGTGAGCAAATGAAGACCCTTTGAAGTCATATTGCATGGTACCCATTCCACGGGTTTCAACTACCCAGGTTTAAGGTATTCTTCCTTCAGCTAAAACATGCATGTGGAACCTAGAGTATGATCAACCATGTGATCGGGAGACGTGTTCAAATATGTCTCAGTTTTTGTACCCTGGTACTCGGGTGCAACATTCCAGACGCTTTACTAACACTCTCCCCACTTGGAGAGTCGGTCCCTTTAACCTCCTGTTTGGCCCAGTTTGCAATTTCTGCGGAAGATGAACAGGAATAGCGAGAACCAATGAGAGACTACCTGGAGGTGTCTGGACGGGCAAATTTAACTCTCATTTCCCACCAGGAAGAGGAATTAACCAAAGGCTCAGTATGCCGGGCCGGAACCAGATTAGGGCCTGAAGCCATCCTGCGGTGTTGCGGCCAGCTCAAAAGAAAGCGAGTTGAAGAAAGGAGCTCAGGGGCACTGTAATTCACAAACCTGCAGAGTTATAAATGACAGCTATCATCCAAAAATAGACTGAAGTAAGGCTGCCAAGAGGACTTGAAAGCGGGGCAGAATTGCAGGAAACCGATTTCAGGAGGTAGACTGGAATTGCATTGAAAGCATAGGAAAAGAGGCAGAACGTCCACAATGATGCACTTGGCCAAAAAGGGCGTATGCGTTTTTTCCTGAATATATTCAGGAAAAAACGCATACGCCCTTTTTGGCCAACCAAGCAAGCTTGCAAAGGAAATCTGCACTACAATGAAGTCTCACTTCCCCCCGGTCAAAAGGGCCATCTGAAAAATGTGTAAAATCCAGAAAGGCAGGACAGGCCATGGAGAACTGGGAGCCTTGTTATGCTGATGGGCGGGATGTAAATTGCCAACAGACACTCGGGAGAAGTGTATGGTGTTTCCTGAAACATCTAAAAAACAAAGCAACAGAGCCTAGGGCACTGCCACTTATGGTCCTATAGCTTAGGGAAATTAAAATCAAAAAGACACAGCCACCCCAAAGTTTGGGACGCCTCTGTTTACAAGAACCTCGCTTTCAGTACAAGTTCAACATCGCAGAAAGTGAAAAATGGATAAAGAAGTTGTGGTATTTACTTACAAAGCAATATCACTCAGCAATGAAATCTATGTCATCAGGCCCTTAGCATCACAATGAGTGGATTCAGGTATGATGATTCTAACTGAAATAAGTCATACAGAAAAAGAAACATCATAAGATATCAGTAATACACGGAATGTAAACTTGGCTACACAGGAACTGAATTACAGAACAGAACAGGGTCTCAAATTTAGAAAACCAACTTATGCTTGCTTAAGGGTAAAGGTGAGTTGGGTTGCTGCATAAAACCAGACATTGAAATGAGCACAGATAAAGTTCCTTAAGTCAAATAGGAATAGACAAGACCTACTCCTTGCTCAACGAAATGGACTCAACACCGCATATTAAACGCCTAAGAATGTACCTGACTAGTAAGTATCTTAAAACCTATGGATTGCTATGTCTCCGAAAGAGAATCAAGCATGTGTACAGGGGCATAAACGCAGCAGTGATAGGATTGGAGAGGTTCGGTGAGCAAATGAAGACCCTTTGAAGTCATATTGCATGGTACCCATTACACGGGTCTCAACTCTCCAAGTTTAAGGTATTCTTCCTTCAGCTAAAACATGCATGTGGAACCCAAGTATGATCAACCATGTGAACGGGAGACGTGTTCAAATATGTCTCAGTTTTCCTCCCCTGGTACTCGGGTGCAACATTCCAGACGCTTTACTAACACTCTCCCCACTTGGAGAGTCAGCGCCTTTAACCTCCTGTTTGGCACAGTTTGCAATTTCTGCGGAAGATGAACAGGAATAGCGAGAACCAATGAGAGGCTAGCTGGAGGTGTCTGGACGGGCAAATTTAACTCTCATTTCCCACCAGGAAGAGGAAATAACCAAAGGCTCAGCGTGCCGTACCAGAACCAGATTAGGGCCTGAAGCCATCCTGCGGTGTTGCGGCCAGCTCAAAAGAAACCGAGTTGAAGAAAGGAGCTCAGGGGCACTGTAATTCACAAACCTGCAGAGTTATAAATGACAGCTATCATCCAAAAATAGACTGAAGTAAGGCTGCCAAGAGGACTTGAAAGCGGGGCAGAATTGCAGGAAACCGATTTCAGGAGGTAGACTGGAATTGCATTGAAAGCATAGGAAAAGAGGCAGAACGTCCACAATGATGCACTTGGCCAAAAAGGGCGTATGCGTTTTTTCCTGAATATATTCAGGAAAAAACGCATACGCCCTTTTTGGCCAACCAAGCAAGCTTGCAAAGGAAATCTGCACTACAATGAAGTCTCACTTCCCCCCGGTCAAAAGGGCCATCTGAAAAAAGTGTAAAATCCAGAAAGGCAGGACAGGCCATGGAGAACTGGGAGCCTTGTTATGCTGATGGGCGGGATGTAAATTGCCAACAGACACTTGGGAGAAGTGTATGGTGTTTCCTGAAACATCTAAAAAACAAAGCAACAGAACCTAGGGCACTTCCACTTATGGTCCTATAGTTTAGGGAAATTAAAATCAAAAAGACACAGCCACCCCAAAGTTTGGGACGCCTCTGTTTACAAGAACCTCATTTACAGTACAAGTTCAACATCGCAGAAAGTGAAAAATGGATAAAGAACTTGTGGTACTTACGTACAATGCAGTATCACTCAGCAATGAAATCTATGTCATCAGGCCCGTAGCAGCATAATGAGTGGATTCAGGTACGATGATTCTAACTGAAATAAGTCACACAGAAAAAGAAACATCATAAGATATCACTAATACACGGAATGTAAACTTCGCTACACAGGAACTGAATTACAGAACAGAACAGGGTCTCAAATTTAGAAAACCAACTTATGCTTGCTTAAGGAGAAAGGTGAGTTGTGGTGCTGCATAAAACCAGAGATTGAAATGAGCACAGATAAAGTTCCTTAAGCCAAATATGGAATAGACAAGAGCTACTCCTTGCTCAACGAAATGGACTCAACACCCCATATTAAATGCCTAAGAATGTACCTGACTAGTAAGTATCTTAAAACCTATGGATTGCTATGTCTCCAAAAGAGAATCAAGCGTGTGTACAGGGGCATAAACGCAGCAGTGATAGGATTGGAGAGGTTCGGTGAGCAAATGAAGACCCTTTGAAGTCATATTGCATGGTACCCATTACACGGGTCTTAACTCTCCAGGTTTAAGGTATTCTTCCTTCAGCTAAAACATGCATGTGGAACCCAAGTATGATCAACCGTGTGAACGGGAGACGTGTTCAAATATGTCTCAGTTTTCCTCCCCTGGTACTCGGGTGCAACATTCCAGACGCTTTACTAACACTCTCCCCACTTGGAGAGTCAGCGCCTTTAACCTCCTGTTTGGCCCAGTTTGCAATTTCTGCGGAAGATGAACAGGAATAGCGAGAACCAATGAGAGACTAGCTGGAGGTGTCTGGACGGGCAAATTTAACTCTCATTTCCCACCAGGAAGAGGAATTAACCAAAGGCTCAGCGTGCCGTGCCGGAACCAGATTAGGGCCTGAAGCCATCCTGCGGAGTTGCGGCCAGCTCACAAGAAAGCGAGTTGAAGAAAGGAGCTCAGGGGCACTGTAGTTCACAAACCTGCAGAGTTATAAATGACAGCTATCGTCCAAAAATAGACTGAAGTAAGGCTGCCAAGAGGACTTGAAAGCGGGGCAGAATTGCAGGAAACCGATTTCAGGAGGTAGACTGGAATTGCATTGAAAGCATAGGAAAAGAGGCAGAACGTCCACAATGATGCACTTGGCCAAAAAGGGCGTATGCGTTTTTTCCTGAATATATTCAGGAAAAAACGCATACGCCCTTTTTGGCCAACCAAGCAAGCTTGCAAAGGAAATCTGCACTACAATGAAGTCTCACTTCCCCCCGGTCAAAAGGGCCATCTGAAAAAAGTGTAAAATCCAGAAAGGCAGGACAGGCCATGGAGAACTGGGAGCCTTGTTATACTAAAGGGCGGGATGTAAATTGCCAACAAACACTCCGGAGAAGTGTATGGTGTTTCCTGAAACATCTAAAAAACAAAGCAACAGAGCCTAGGGCACTTCCACTTATGGTCCTATAGCTTAGGGAAATTAAAATCAAAAAGACACAGCCACCCCAAAGTTTCGAACGGCTCTGTTTACAAGAACCTCGTTTACAGTAGAAGTTCAACATCGCAGAAAGTGAAAAATGGATAAAGAACTTGTGGTACTTACGTACAATGCAGTATCACTCAGCAATGAAAAGTATGTCATCAGGCCCGTAGCAGCATAATGAGTGGATTCAGGTACGATGATTCTAACTGAAATAAGTCACACAGAAAAAGAAACATCATAAGATATCAGTAATACACGGAATGTAAACTTGGCTACACAGGAACTGAATTACAGAACAGAACAGGGTCTCAAATTTAGAAAACCAACTTATGCTTGCTTAAGGGGAAAGGTGAGTTGGGGTGCTGCATAAAACCAGAGATTGAAATGAGCACAGATAAAGTTCCTTAAGCCAAATATGGAATAGACAAGAGCTACTCCTTGCTCAACGAAATGGACTCAACACCGCATATTAAACGCCTAAGAATGTACCTGACTAGTAAGTATCTTAAAACCTATGGATTGCTATGTCTCCGAAAGAGAATCAAGCATGTGTACAGGGGCATAAACGCAGCAGTGATAGGATTGGAGAGGTTCGGTGAGCAAATGAAGACCCTTTGAAGTCATATTGCATGGTACCCATTCCACGGGTTTCAACTACCCAGGTTTAAGGTATTCTTCCTTCAGCTAAAACATGCATGTGGAACCTAGAGTATGATCAACCATGTGATCGGGAGACGTGTTCAAATATGTCTCAGTTTTTGTACCCTGGTACTCGGGTGCAACATTCCAGACGCTTTACTAACACTCTCCCCACTTGGAGAGTCGGTCCCTTTAACCTCCTGTTTGGCCCAGTTTGCAATTTCTGCGGAAGATGAACAGGAATAGCGAGAACCAATGAGAGACTACCTGGAGGTGTCTGGACGGGCAAATTTAACTCTCATTTCCCACCAGGAAGAGGAATTAACCAAAGGCTCAGTATGCCGGGCCGGAACCAGATTAGGGCCTGAAGCCATCCTGCGGTGTTGCGGCCAGCTCAAAAGAAAGCGAGTTGAAGAAAGGAGCTCAGGGGCACTGTAATTCACAAACCTGCAGAGTTATAAATGACAGCTATCATCCAAAAATAGACTGAAGTAAGGCTGCCAAGAGGACTTGAAAGCGGGGCAGAATTGCAGGAAACCGATTTCAGGAGGTAGACTGGAATTGCATTGAAAGCATAGGAAAAGAGGCAGAACGTCCACAATGATGCACTTGGCCAAAAAGGGCGTATGCGTTTTTTCCTGAATATATTCAGGAAAAAACGCATACGCCCTTTTTGGCCAACCAAGCAAGCTTGCAAAGGAAATCTGCACTACAATGAAGTCTCACTTCCCCCCGGTCAAAAGGGCCATCTGAAAAATGTGTAAAATCAAGAAAGGCAGGACAGGCCATGGAGAACTGGGAGCCTTGTTATGCTGATGGGCGGGATGTAAATTGCCAACAGACACTCGGGAGAAGTGTATGGTGTTTCCTGAAACATCTAAAAAACAAAGCAACAGAGCCTAGGGCACTGCCACTTATGGTCCTATAGCTTAGGGAAATTAAAATCAAAAAGACACAGCCACCCCAAAGTTTGGGACGCCTCTGTTTACAAGAACCTCGCTTTCAGTACAAGTTCAACATCGCAGAAAGTGAAAAATGGATAAAGAAGTTGTGGTATTTACTTACAAAGCAATATCACTCAGCAATGAAATCTATGTCATCAGGCCCTTAGCATCACAATGAGTGGATTCAGGTATGATGATTCTAACTGAAATAAGTCATACAGAAAAAGAAACATCATAAGATATCAGTAATACACGGAATGTAAACTTGGCTACACAGGAACTGAATTACAGAACAGAACAGGGTCTCAAATTTAGAAAACCAACTTATGCTTGCTTAAGGGTAAAGGTGAGTTGGGTTGCTGCATAAAACCAGACATTGAAATGAGCACAGATAAAGTTCCTTAAGTCAAATAGGAATAGACAAGACCTACTCCTTGCTCAACGAAATGGACTCAACACCGCATATTAAACGCCTAAGAATGTACCTGACTAGTAAGTATCTTAAAACCTATGGATTGCTATGTCTCCGAAAGAGAATCAAGCATGTGTACAGGGGCATAAACGCAGCAGTGATAGGATTGGAGAGGTTCGGTGAGCAAATGAAGACCCTTTGAAGTCATATTGCATGGTACCCATTACACGGGTCTCAACTCTCCAAGTTTAAGGTATTCTTCCTTCAGCTAAAACATGCATGTGGAACCCAAGTATGATCAACCATGTGAACGGGAGACGTGTTCAAATATGTCTCAGTTTTCCTCCCCTGGTACTCGGGTGCAACATTCCAGACGCTTTACTAACACTCTCCCCACTTGGAGAGTCAGCGCCTTTAACCTCCTGTTTGGCACAGTTTGCAATTTCTGCGGAAGATGAACAGGAATAGCGAGAACCAATGAGAGGCTAGCTGGAGGTGTCTGGACGGGCAAATTTAACTCTCATTTCCCACCAGGAAGAGGAAATAACCAAAGGCTCAGCGTGCCGTACCAGAACCAGATTAGGGCCTGAAGCCATCCTGCGGTGTTGCGGCCAGCTCAAAAGAAACCGAGTTGAAGAAAGGAGCTCAGGGACACTGTAATTCACAAACCTGCAGAGTTATAAATGACAGCTATCATCCAAAAATAGACTGAAGTAAGGCTGCCAAGAGGACTTGAAAGCGGGGCAGAATTGCAGGAAACCGATTTCAGGAGGTAGACTGGAATTGCATTGAAAGCATAGGAAAAGAGGCAGAACGTCCACAATGATGCACTTGGCCAAAAAGGGCGTATGCGTTTTTTCCTGAATATATTCAGGAAAAAACGCATACGCCCTTTTTGGCCAACCAAGCAAGCTTGCAAAGGAAATCTGCACTACAATGAAGTCTCACTTCCCCCCGGTCAAAAGGGCCATCTGAAAAAAGTGTAAAATCCAGAAAGGCAGGACAGGCCATGGAGAACTGGGAGCCTTGTTATGCTGATGGGCGGGATGTAAATTGCCAACAGACACTTGGGAGAAGTGTATGGTGTTTCCTGAAACATCTAAAAAACAAAGCAACAGAACCTAGGGCACTTCCACTTATGGTCCTATAGTTTAGGGAAATTAAAATCAAAAAGACACAGCCACCCCAAAGTTTGGGACGCCTCTGTTTACAAGAACCTCGTTTACAGTACAAGTTCAACATCGCAGAAAGTGAAAAATGGATAAAGAACTTGTGGTACTTACGTACAATGCAGTATCACTCAGCAATGAAATCTATGTCATCAGGCCCGTAGCAGCATAATGAGTGGATTCAGGTACGATGATTCTAACTGAAATAAGTCACACAGAAAAAGAAACATCATAAGATATCACTAATACACGGAATGTAAACTTCGCTACACAGGAACTGAATTACAGAACAGAACAGGGTCTCAAATTTAGAAAACCAACTTATGCTTGCTTAAGGAGAAAGGTGAGTTGTGGTGCTGCATAAAACCAGAGATTGAAATGAGCACAGATAAAGTTCCTTAAGCCAAATATGGAATAGACAAGAGCTACTCCTTGCTCAACGAAATGGACTCAACACCCCATATTAAATGCCTAAGAATGTACCTGACTAGTAAGTATCTTAAAACCTATGGATTGCTATGTCTCCAAAAGAGAATCAAGCGTGTGTACAGGGGCATAAACGCAGCAGTGATAGGATTGGAGAGGTTCGGTGAGCAAATGAAGACCCTTTGAAGTCATATTGCATGGTACCCATTACACGGGTCTTAACTCTCCAGGTTTAAGGTATTCTTCCTTCAGCTAAAACATGCATGTGGAACCCAAGTATGATCAACCGTGTGAACGGGAGACGTGTTCAAATATGTCTCAGTTTTCCTCCCCTGGTACTCGGGTGCAACATTCCAGACGCTTTACTAACACTCTCCCCACTTGGAGAGTCAGCGCCTTTAACCTCCTGTTTGGCCCAGTTTGCAATTTCTGCGGAAGATGAACAGGAATAGCGAGAACCAATGAGAGACTAGCTGGAGGTGTCTGGACGGGCAAATTTAACTCTCATTTCCCACCAGGAAGAGGAATTAACCAAAGGCTCAGCGTGCCGTGCCGGAACCAGATTAGGGCCTGAAGCCATCCTGCGGAGTTGCGGCCAGCTCACAAGAAAGCGAGTTGAAGAAAGGAGCTCAGGGGCACTGTAATTCACAAACCTGCAGAGTTATAAATGACAGCTATCGTCCAAAAATAGACTGAAGTAAGGCTGCCAAGAGGACTTGAAATCGGGGCAGAATTGCAGGAAACCGATTTCAGGAGGTAGACTGGAATTGCATTGAAAGCATAGGAAAAGAGGCAGAACGTCCACAATGATGCACTTGGCCAAAAAGGGCGTATGCGTTTTTTCCTGAATATATTCAGGAAAAAACGCATACGCCCTTTTTGGCCAACCAAGCACGCTTGCAAAGGAAATCTGCACTACAATGAAGTCTCACTTCCCCCCGGTCAAAAGGGCCATCTGAAAAAAGTGTAAAATCCAGAAAGGCAGGACAGGCCATGGAGAACTGGGAGCCTTGTTTTGCTGATGGGCGGGATGTAAATTGCCAACAACCACTAGGGAGAAGTGTATGGTGTTTCCTGAAACATCTAAAAAACAAAGCAACAGAGCCTAGGGCACTTCCACTTATGGTCCTATAGCTTAGGGAAATTAAAATCAAAAAGACACAGCCACCCCAAAGTTTGGATCGGCTCTGTTTACAAGAACCTCGTTTTCAGTACAAGTTCAACAGCTCAGAAAGTGAAAAATGGATAAAGAAGTTGCGGTATTTACTTACAAAGCAATATCACTCAGCAATGAAATCTATCTCACCAGGCCCTTAGCAGCACAATGACTGGATTCAGGTATGATAATTCTAACTGAAATAAGTCACACAGAAAAAGAAACATCATAAGATATCAGTAATACACGGAATGTAAACTTGGCTACACAGGAACTGAATTACAGAACAGAACAGGGACTGAAATTTAGAAAACCAACTTATGCTTGCTTAAGGGTAAAGGTGAGTAGGGGTGCTGCATAAAACCAGAGATTGAAATGAGCACAGATAAAGTTCCTTAAGCCAAATATGGAATACACAAGAGCTACTCCTTGCTCAACGAAATGGACTCAACACACCATATTAAACGCCTAAGAATGTACCTGACTAGTAAGTATCTTAAAACCTATGGATTGCTATGTCTCCAAAAGAGAATCAAGCGTGTGTACAGGGACATAAACGCAGCAGTGATAGGATTGCAGAGGTTCGGTGAGCAAATGAAGACCGTTTGAAGTCATATTGCATGGTACCCATTCCACGGGTCTCAACTCTCCAGGTTTAAGGTATTCTTCCTTCAGCTAAAACATGCATGTGGAACCCAGAGTATGATCAACCGTGTGAACGGGAGACGTGTTCAAATATGTCTCAGTTTTCCTCCCCTGGTACTCGGGTGCAACATTCCAGACGCTTTACTAACACTCTCCCCACTTGGAGAGTCAGCGCCTTTAACCTCCTGTTTGGCCCAGTTTGCAATTTCTGCGGAAGATGAACAGGAATAGCGAGAACCAATGAGAGACTAGCTGGAGGTGTCTGGACGGGCAAATTTAACTCTCATTTCCCACCAGGAAGAGGAAATAACCAAAGGCTAAGCGTGCCGTGCCGGAACCAGATTAGGGCCTGAAGACATCCTGCGGTGTTGCGGCCAGCTCACAAGAAAGCGAGTTGAAGAAAGGAGCTCAGGGACACTGTAATTCACAAAACTGCAGAGTTATAAATGACAGCTATCGTCCAAAAATAGACTGAAGTAAGGCTGCCAAGAGGACTTGAAAGCGGGGCAGAATTGCAGGAAACCGATTTCAGGAGGTAGACTGGAATTGCATTGAAAGCATAGGAAAAGAGGCAGAACGTCCACAATGATGCACTTGGCCAAAAAGGGCGTATGCGTTTTTTCCTGAATATATTCAGGAAAAAACGCATACGCCCTTTTTGGCCAACCAAGCAAGCTTGCAAAGGAAATCTGCACTACAATGAAGTCTCACTTCCCCACGGTCAAAAGGGCCATCTGAAAAAAGTGTAAAATCCAGAAAGGCAGGACAGGCCATGGAGAACTGGGAGCCTTGTTATGCTGATGGGCGGGATGTAAATTGCCAACAGACACTCGGGAGAAGTGTATGGTGTTTCCTGAAACATCTAAAAAACAAAGCAACAGAGCCTAGGGCACTTCCACTTATGGTCCTATAGCTTAGGGAAATTAAAATCAAAAAGACACAGCCACCCCAAAGTTTGGGACGCCTCTGTTTACAAGAACCTCGTTTACCGTACAAGTTCAATATCACAGAAAGTGAAAAATGGATAAAGAACTTGTGGTACTTACGTACAATGCAGTATCACTCAGCAATGAAATCTATGTCATCAGGCCCGTAGCAGCATAATGAGTGGATTCAGGTACGATGATTCTAACTGAAATAAGTCACACAGAAAAAGAAACATCATAAGATATCACTAATACACGGAATGTAAACTTGGCTACACAGGAACTGCATTCCAAAACAGAACAGGGTCTCAAATTTAGAAAACCAACTTATGCTTGCTTAAGGGGAAAGCTGAGTTGTGGTGCTGCATAAAACCAGAGATTGAAATGAGCACAGATAAAGTTCCTTAAGCCAAATATGGAATAGACAAGAGCTACTCCTTGCTCAACGAAATGGACTCAACACCCCATATTAAATGCCTAAGAATGTACCTGACTAGTAAGTATCTTAAAACCTATGGATTGCTATGTCTCCAAAAGAGAATCAAGCGTGTGTACAGGGGCATAAACGCAGCAGTGATAGGATTGGAGAGGTTCGGTGAACAAATGAAGACCCTTTGAAGACATATTGCATGGTACCCATTACACGGGTCTCAACTCTCCAGTTTTAAGGTATTCTTCCTTCAGCTAAAACATGCATGTGGAACCCAGAGTATGATCAACCATATGATCGGGAGACGTGTTCAAATATGTCTCAGTTTTCGTACCCTGGTACTCGGGTGCAACATTCCAGACGCTTTACTAACACTCTCCCCACTTGGAGAGTCAGTCCCTTTAACCTCCTGTTTGGCCCAGTTTGCAATTTCTGTGGAAGATGAACAGGAATAGCGAGAACCAATGAGAGGCTAGCTGGAGGTGTCTGGATGGGCAAATTTAACTCTCATTTCCCACCAGGAAGAGGAATTAACCAAAGGCTCAGTGTGCCGTGCCAGAACCAGATTAGAGCCTGAAGACATCCTGCGGTGTTGCGGCCAGCTCAAAAGAAAGCGAGTTGAAGAAAGGAGCTCAGGGTCTCTGTAATTCACAAACCTGCAGAGTTATAAATGACAGCTATCGTCCAAAAATAGACTGAAGTAAGGCTGCCAAGAGGATTTGAAAGCGGGGCAAAATTGCAGGAAACCGATTTCAGGAGGTAGACTGGAATTGCATTGAAAGCATAGGAAAAGAGGCAGAACGTCCACAATGATGCACTTGGCCAAAAAGGGCGTATGCGTTTCTTCCTGAATATATTCAGGAAAAAACGCATACGCCCTTTTTGGCCAACCAAGCAAACTTGCAAAGGAAATCTGCACTACAATGAAGTCTCACTTCCCCCCGGTCAAAAGGGCCATCTGAAAAAAGTGTAAAATCCAGAAAGGCAGGACAGGCCATGGAGAACTGGGAGCCTTGTTATGCTAATGGGCGGGATGTAAATTGCCAACAGACACTCAGGAGAAGTGTATGGTGTTTCCTGAAACATCTAAAAAACAAAGCAACAGAGCCTAGGGCACTTCCACTTATGGTCCTATAGCTTAGGGAAATTAAAATCAAAAAGACACAGCCACCCCAAAGTTTGGGACGCCTCTGTTTACAAGAACCTCGTTTACCGTACAAGTTCAATATCACAGAAAGTGAAAAATGGATAAAGAACTTGTGGTACTTACGTACAATGCAGTATCACTCAGCAATGAAATCTATGTCATCAGGCCCGTAGCAGCATAATGAGTGGATTCAGGTACGATGATTCTAACTGAAATAAGTCACACAGAAAAAGAAACATCATAAGATATCACTAATACACGGAATGTAAACTTGGCTACACAGGAACTGAATTACAGAACAGAACAGGGTCTCAAATTTAGAAAACCAACTTATGCTTGCTTAAGGGTAAAGGTGAGTTGGGGTGCTGCATAAAACCAGAGACTGAAATGAGCACAGATAAAGTTCCTTAAGCCAAATATGGAATAGACAAGAGCTACTCCTTGCTCAACGAAATGGACTCAACACCGCATATTAAATGCCTAAGAATGTACCTGACTAGTAAGTATCTTAAAACCTATGGATTGCTATGTCTCCGAAAGAGAATCAAGCATGTGTACAGGGGCATAAACGCAGCAGTGATAGGATTGGAGAGGTTCGGTGAGCAAATGAAGACCCTTTGAAGTCATATTGCATGGTACCCATTCCACGGGTTTCAACTACCCAGGTTTAAGGTATTCTTCCTTCAGCTAAAACATGCATGTGGAACCTAGAGTATGATCAACCATGTGATCGGGAGACGTGTTCAAATATGTCTCAGTTTTCGTACACCGGTACTCGGGTGCAACATTCCAGACGCTTTACTAACACTCTCCCCACTTGGAGAGTCAGTCCCTTTAACCTCCTGTTTGGCCCAGTTTGCAATTTCTGTGGAAGATGAACAGGAATAGCGAGAACCAATGAGAGGCTAGCTGGAGGTGTCTGGATGGGCAAATTTAACTCTCATTTCCCACCAGGAAGAGGAATTAACCAAAGGCTCAGTGTGCCGTGCCAGAACCAGATTAGGGCCTGAAGACATCCTGCGGTGTTGCGGCCAGCTCACAAGAAAGCGAGTTGAAGAAAGGAGCTCAGGGACACTGTAATTCACAAACCTGCAGAGTTATAAATGACAGCTATCATCCAAAAATAGACTGAAGTAAGGCTGCCAAGAGGACTTGAAAGCGGGGCAGAATTGCAGGAAACCGATTTCAGGAGGTAGACTGGAATTGCATTGAAAGCATAGGAAAAGAGGCAGAACGTCCACAATGATGCACTTGGCCAAAAAGGGCGTATGCGTTTTTTCCTGAATATATTCAGGAAAAAACACATACGCCCTTTTTGGCCAACCAAGCAAGCTTGCAAAGGAAATCTGCACTACAATGAAGTCTCACTTCCCCCCGGTCAAAAGGGCAATCTGAAAAAAGTGTAAAATCCAGAAAGGCAGGACAGGCCATGGAGAACTGGGAGCCTTGTTATGCTGAAGGGCGGGATGTGAATTGCCAACAAACACTCGGGAGAAGTGTATGGTGTTTCCTGAAACATCTAAAAAACAAAGCAACAGAGCCTAGGGCACTTCCACTTATGGTCCTATAGCTTAGGGAATTTAAAATCAAAAAGACACAGCCACCCCAAAGTTTGGAACGGCTCTGTTTACAAGAACCTCGTTTACAGTACAAGTTCAACATCGCAGAAATTGAAAAATGGATAAAGAAGTTGTGGTATTTACTTACAAAGCAATATCACTCAGCAATGAAATCTGTGTCATCAGGCCCTTAGCAGCACAATGAGTGGATTCAGGTATGATGATTCTAACTGAAATAAGTCACACAGAAAAAGAAACATCATAAGATATCAGTAATACAAGGAATGTAAACTTGGCTACACAGGAACTGAATTACAGAACAGAACAGGGTCTCAAATTTAGAAAACCAACTTATGCTTGCTTAAGGGGAAAGGTGAGTTGGGGTGCTGCATAAAACCAGAGATTGAAATGAGCACAGATAAAGTTCCTTAAGCCAAATATGGAATAGACAAGAGCTACTCCTTGCTCAACGAAATGGACTCAACACCGCATATTAAACGCCTAAGAATGTACCTGACTAGTAAGTATCTTAAAACCTATGGATTGCTATGTCTCCGAAACAGAATCAAGCATGTGTACAGGGGCATAAACGCAGCAGTGATAGGATTGGAGAGGTTCGGTGAGCAAATGAAGACCCTTTGAAGTCATATTGCATGGTACCCATTCCACGGGTTTCAAATACACAGGTTTAAGGTATTCTTCCTTCAGCTAAAACATGCATGTGGAACCCAAGTATGATCAACCATGTGAACGGGAGACGTGTTCAAATATGTCTCAGTTTTCCTCCCCTGGTACTCTAGTGCAACATTCCAGGCGCTTTACTAACACTCTCTCAACTTGGAAAGTCATCGCCTTTAACCTCCTGTTTGGCCCAGTTTGCAATTTCTGCGGAAGATGAACAGGAATAGCGAGAACCAATGAGAGACTAGCTGGAGGTGTCTGGACGGGCAAATTTAACTCTCATTTCCCACCAGGAAGAGGAAATAACCAAAGGCTCAGCTTGCCGTGCCGGAACCAGATTAGGGCCTGAAGACATCCTGCGGTGTTGCAGCCAGCTCAAAAGAAAGCGAGTTGAAGAAAGGAGCTCAGGGGCACTGTAATTCACAAACCTGCAGAGTTATAAATGACAGCTATCGTCCAAAAATAGACTGAAGTAAGGCTGCCAAGAGGACTTGAAAGCGGGGCAGAATTGCAGGAAACCGATTTCAGGAGGTAGACTGGAATTGCATTGAAAGCATAGGAAAAGAGGCAGAACGTCCACAATGATGCACTTGGCCAAAAAGGGCGTATGCGTTTTTTCCTGAATATATTCAGGAAAAAACGCATACGCCCTTTTTGGCCAACCAAGCAAGCTTGCAAAGGAAATCTGCACTACAATGAAGTCTCACTTCCCCCCGGTCAAAAGGGCCATCTGAAAAAAGTGTAAAATCCAGAAAGGCAGGACAGGCCATGGAGAACTGGGAGCCTTGTTATGCTGATGGGCGGGATGTAAATTGCCAACAACCACTCGGGAGAAGTGTATGGTGTTTCCTGAAACATCTAAAAAACAAAGCAACAGAGCCTAGGGCACTTCCACTTATGGTCCTATAGCTTAGGGAAATTAAAATCAAAAAGACACAGCCACCCCAAAGTTTGGGACGCCTCCGTTTACAAGAACCTTGTTTACCGTACAAGTTCAATATCACAGAAAGTGAAAAATGGATAAAGAACTTGTGGTACTTACGTACAATGCAGTATCACTCAGCAATGAAATCTATGTCATCAGGCCCGTAGCAGCATAATGAGTGGATTCAGGTACGATGATTCTAACTGAAATAAGTCACACAGAAAAAGAAACATCATAAGATATCACTAATACACGGAATGTAAACTTGGCTACACAGGAACTGAATTCCAAAACAGAACAGGGTCTCAAATTTAGAAAACCAACTTATGCTTGCTTAAGGGGAAAGGTGAGTTGGGGTGCTGCATAAAACCAGAGATTGAAATGAGCACAGATAAAGTTCCTTAAGCCAAATATGGAATAGACAAGAGCTACTCCTTGCTCAACGAAATGGACTCAAAACCCCATATTAAACGCCTAAGAATGTACCTGACTAGTAAGTATCTTAAAACCTATGGATTGCTATGTCTCCGAAAGAGAATCAAGCATGTGTACAGGGGCATAAACGCAGCAGTGATAGGATTGGAGAGGTTCGGTGAGCAAATGAAGACCCTTTGAAGTCATATTGCATGGTACCCATTCCACGGGTTTCAACTACCCAGGTTTAAGGTATTCTTCCTTCAGCTAAAACATGCATGTGGAACCTAGAATATGATCAACCATGTGATCGGGAGACGTGTTCAAATATGTCTCAGTTTTCGTACTCTGGTACTCGGGTGCAACATTCCAGACGCTTTTCTAACACTCTCCCCACTTGGAGAGTCAGCGCCTTTAACCTCCTGTTTGGCCCAGTTTGCAATTTCTGCGGAAGATGAACAGGAATAGCGAGAACCAATGAGAGACTAGCTGGAGGTGTCTGGACGGGCAAATTTAACTCTCATTTCCCACCAGGAAGAGGAATTAACCAAAGGCTCAGCATGCCGGGCCGGAACCATATTAGGGCCTGAAGCCATCCTGCGGTGTTGCGGCCAGCTCACAAGAAAGCGAGTTGAAGAAAGGAGCTCAGGGGCACTGTAATTCACAAACCTGCAGAGTTATAAATGACAGCTATCGTCCAAAAATAGACTGAAGTAAGGCTGCCAAGAGGACTTGAAAGCGGGGCAGAATTGCAGGAAACCGATTTCAGGAGGTAGACTGGAATTGCATTGCAAGCATAGGAAAAGAGGCAGAACGTCCACAATGATGCACTTGGCCAAAAAGGGCGTATGCGTTTTTTCCTGAATATATTCAGGAAAAAACGCATACGCCCTTTTTGGCCAACCAAGCAAGCTTGCAAAGGAAATCTGCACTACAATGAAGTCTCACTTCCACCCGGTCAAAAGGGCCATCTGAAAAAAGTGTAAAATCCAGAAAGGCAGGACAGGCCATGGAGAACTGGGAGCCTTGTTATGCTGATGGGCGGGATGTAAATTGCCAACAGACACTCGGGAGAAGTGTATGGTGTTTCCTGAAACATCTAAAAAACAAAGCAACAGAGCCTAGGGCACTTCCACTTATGGTCCTATAGCTTAGGGAAATTAAAATCGAAAAGACACAGCCACCCCAAAGTTTGGAACGGCTCTGTTTACAAGAACCTCGTTTTCAGTACAAGTTCAACAGCTCAGAAAGTGAAAAATGGATAAAGAAGTTGCGGTATTTACTTACAAAGCAATATCACTCAGCAATGAAATCTATCTCACCAGGCCCTTAGCAGCACAATGACTGGATTCAGGTATGATAATTCTAACTGAAATAAGTCACACAGAAAAAGAAACATCATAAGATATCAGTAATACACGGAATGTAAACTTGGCTACACAGGAACTGAATTACAGAACAGAACAGGTACTCAAATTTAGAAAACCAACTTATGCTTGCTTAAGGGTAAAGGTGAGTAGGGGTGCTGCATAAAACCAGAGATTGAAATGAGCACAGATAAAGTTCCTTAAGCCAAATATGGAATACACAAGAGCTACTCCTTGCTCAACGAAATGGACTCAACACCCCATATTAAACGCGTAAGAATGTACCTGACTAGTAAGTATCTTAAAACCTATGGATTGCTATGTCTCCAAAAGAGAATCAAGCGTGTGTACAGGGGCATAAACGCAGCAGTGATAGGATTGGAGAGGTTCGGTGAGCAAATGAAGACCATTTGAAGTCATATTGCATGGTACCCATTCCACGGGTTTCAACTACCCAGGTTTAAGGTATTCTTCCTTCAGCTAAAACATGCATGTGGAACCCAGAGTATGATCAACCGTGTGAACGGGAGACGTGTTCAAATATGTCTCAGTTTTCGTACCCTGGTACTCGGGTGCAACATTCCAGACGCTTTACTAACACTCTCGCCACTTGGAGAGTCAGCGCCTTTAACCTCCTGTTTGGCACAGTTTGCAATTTCTGCGGAAGATGAACAGGAATAGCGAGAACCAATGAGAGACTAGCTGGAGGTGTCTGGACGGGCAAATTTAACTCTCATTTCCCACCAGGAAGAGGAAATAACCAAAGGCTAAGCGTGCCGTGCCGGAACCAGATTAGGGCCTGAAGACATCCTGCGGTGTTGCGGCCAGCTCACAAGAAAGCGAGTTGAAGAAAGGAGCTCAGGGACACTGTAATTCACAAAACTGCAGAGTTATAAATGACAGCTATCGTCCAAAAATAGACTGAAGTAAGGCTGCCAAGAGGACTTGAAAGCGGGGCAGAATTGCAGGAAACCGATTTCAGGAGGTAGACTGGAATTGCATTGAAAGCATAGGAAAAGAGGCAGAACGTCCACAATGATGCACTTGGCCAAAAAGGGCGTATGCGTTTTTTCCTGAATATATTCAGGAAAAAACGCATACGCCCCTTTTGGCCAACCAAGCAAGCTTGCAAAGGAAATCTGCACTACAATGAAGTCTCACTTCCCCCCGGTCAAAAGGGCCATCTGAAAAAAGTGTAAAATCCAGAAAGGCAGGACAGGCCATGGAGAACTGGGAGCCTTGTTATGCTGATGGGCGGGATGTAAATTGCCAACAGACACTCGGGAGAAGTGTATGGTGTTTCCTGAAACATCTAAAAAACAAAGCAACAGAGCCTAGGGCACTTCCACTTATGGTCCTATAGCTTAGGGAAATTAAAATCAAAAAGACACAGCCACCCCAAAGTTTGGGACGCCTCTGTTTACAAGAACCTCGTTTACCGTACAAGTTCAATATCACAGAAAGTGAAAAATGGATAAAGAACTTGTGGTACTTACGTACAATGCAGTATCACTCAGCAATGAAATCTATGTCATCAGGCCCGTAGCAGCATAATGAGTGGATTCAGGTACGATGATTCTAACTGAAATAAGTCACACAGAAAAAGAAACATCATAAGATATCACTAATACACGGAATGTAAACTTGGCTACACAGGAACTGCATTCCAAAACAGAACAGGGTCTCAAATTTAGAAAACCAACTTATGCTTGCTTAAGGGGAAAGCTGAGTTGTGGTGCTGCATAAAACCAGAGATTGAAATGAGCACAGATAAAGTTCCTTAAGCCAAATATGGAATAGACAAGAGCTACTCCTTGCTCAACGAAATGGACTCAACACCCCATATTAAATGCCTAAGAATGTACCTGACTAGTAAGTATCTTAAAACCTATGGATTGCTATGTCTCCAAAAGAGAATCAAGCGTGTGTACAGGGGCATAAACGCAGCAGTGATAGGATTGGAGAGGTTCGGTGAACAAATGAAGACCCTTTGAAGACATATTGCATGGTACCCATTACACGGGTCTCAACTCTCCAGTTTTAAGGTATTCTTCCTTCAGCTAAAACATGCATGTGGAACCCAGAGTATGATCAACCATATGATCGGGAGACGTGTTCAAATATGTCTCAGTTTTTGTACCCTGGTACTCGGGTGCAACATTCCAGACGCTTTACTAACACTCTCCCCACTTGGAGAGTCAGTCCCTTTAACCTCCTGTTTGGCCCAGTTTGCAATTTCTGTGGAAGATGAACAGGAATAGCGAGAACCAATGAGAGGCTAGCTGGAGGTGTCTGGATGGGCAAATTTAACTCTCATTTCCCACCAGGAAGAGGAATTAACCAAAGGCTCAGTGTGCCGTGCCAGAACCAGATTAGAGCCTGAAGACATCCTGCGGTGTTGCGGCCAGCTCAAAAGAAAGCGAGTTGAAGAAAGGAGCTCAGGGTCTCTGTAATTCACAAACCTGCAGAGTTATAAATGACAGCTATCGTCCAAAAATAGACTGAAGTAAGGCTGCCAAGAGGATTTGAAAGCGGGGCAAAATTGCAGGAAACCGATTTCAGGAGGTAGACTGGAATTGCATTGAAAGCATAGGAAAAGAGGCAGAACGTCCACAATGATGCACTTGGCCAAAAAGGGCGTATGCGTTTCTTCCTGAATATATTCAGGAAAAAACGCATACGCCCTTTTTGGCCAACCAAGCAAACTTGCAAAGGAAATCTGCACTACAATGAAGTCTCACTTCCCCCCGGTCAAAAGGGCCATCTGAAAAAAGTGTAAAATCCAGAAAGGCAGGACAGGCCATGGAGAACTGGGAGCCTTGTTATGCTGAAGGGCGGGATGTGAATTGCCAACAAACACTCGGGAGAAGTGTATGGTGTTTCCTGAAACATCTAAAAAACAAAGCAACAGAGCCTAGGGCACTTCCACTTATGGTCCTATAGCTTAGGGAATTTAAAATCAAAAAGACACAGCCACCCCAAAGTTTGGAACGGCTCTGTTTACAAGAACCTCGTTTACAGTACAAGTTCAACATCGCAGAAATTGAAAAATGGATAAAGAAGTTGTGGTATTTACTTACAAAGCAATATCACTCAGCAATGAAATCTGTGTCATCAGGCCCTTAGCAGCACAATGAGTGGATTCAGGTATGATGATTCTAACTGAAATAAGTCACACAGAAAAAGAAACATCATAAGATATCAGTAATACAAGGAATGTAAACTTGGCTACACAGGAACTGAATTACAGAACAGAACAGGGTCTCAAATTTAGAAAACCAACTTATGCTTGCTTAAGGGGAAAGGTGAGTTGGGGTGCTGCATAAAACCAGAGATTGAAATGAGCACAGATAAAGTTCCTTAAGCCAAATATGGAATAGACAAGAGCTACTCCTTGCTCAACGAAATGGACTCAACACCGCATATTAAACGCCTAAGAATGTACCTGACTAGTAAGTATCTTAAAACCTATGGATTGCTATGTCTCCGAAACAGAATCAAGCATGTGTACAGGGGCATAAACGCAGCAGTGATAGGATTGGAGAGGTTCGGTGAGCAAATGAAGACCCTTTGAAGTCATATTGCATGGTACCCATTCCACGGGTTTCAAATACACAGGTTTAAGGTATTCTTCCTTCAGCTAAAACATGCATGTGGAACCCAAGTATGATCAACCATGTGAACGGGAGACGTGTTCAAATATGTCTCAGTTTTCCTCCCCTGGTACTCTAGTGCAACATTCCAGGCGCTTTACTAACACTCTCCCAACTTGGAAAGTCATCGCCTTTAACCTCCTGTTTGGCCCAGTTTGCAATTTCTGCGGAAGATGAACAGGAATAGCGAGAACCAATGAGAGACTAGCTGGAGGTGTCTGGACGGGCAAATTTAACTCTCATTTCCCACCAGGAAGAGGAAATAACCAAAGGCTCAGCTTGCCGTGCCGGAACCAGATTAGGGCCTGAAGACATCCTGCGGTGTTGCAGCCAGCTCAAAAGAAAGCGAGTTGAAGAAAGGAGCTCAGGGGCACTGTAATTCACAAACCTGCAGAGTTATAAATGACAGCTATCGTCCAAAAATAGACTGAAGTAAGGCTGCCAAGAGGACTTGAAAGCGGGGCAGAATTGCAGGAAACCGATTTCAGGAGGTAGACTGGAATTGCATTGAAAGCATAGGAAAAGAGGCAGAACGTCCACAATGATGCACTTGGCCAAAAAGGGCGTATGCGTTTTTTCCTGAATATATTCAGGAAAAAACGCATACGCCCTTTTTGGCCAACCAAGCAAGCTTGCAAAGGAAATCTGCACTACAATGAAGTCTCACTTCCCCCCGGTCAAAAGGGCCATCTGAAAAAAGTGTAAAATCCAGAAAGGCAGGACAGGCCATGGAGAACTGGGAGCCTTGTTATGCTGATGGGCGGGATGTAAATTGCCAACAACCACTCGGGAGAAGTGTATGGTGTTTCCTGAAACATCTAAAAAACAAAGCAACAGAGCCTAGGGCACTTCCACTTATGGTCCTATAGCTTAGGGAAATTAAAATCAAAAAGACACAGCCTCCCCAAAGTTTGGGACGCCTCCGTTTACAAGAACCTTGTTTACCGTACAAGTTCAATATCACAGAAAGTGAAAAATGGATAAAGAACTTGTGGTACTTACGTACAATGCAGTATCACTCAGCAATGAAATCTATGTCATCAGGCCCGTAGCAGCATAATGAGTGGATTCAGGTACGATGATTCTAACTGAAATAAGTCACACAGAAAAAGAAACATCATAAGATATCACTAATACACGGAATGTAAACTTGGCTACACAGGAACTGAATTCCAAAACAGAACAGGGTCTCAAATTTAGAAAACCAACTTATGCTTGCTTAAGGGGAAAGGTGAGTTGGGGTGCTGCATAAAACCAGAGATTGAAATGAGCACAGATAAAGTTCCTTAAGCCAAATATGGAATAGACAAGAGCTACTCCTTGCTCAACGAAATGGACTCAAAACCCCATATTAAACGCCTAAGAATGTACCTGACTAGTAAGTATCTTAAAACCTATGGATTGCTATGTCTCCGAAAGAGAATCAAGCATGTGTACAGGGGCATAAACGCAGCAGTGATAGGATTGGAGAGGTTCGGTGAGCAAATGAAGACCCTTTGAAGTCATATTGCATGGTACCCATTCCACGGGTTTCAACTAACCAGGGTTAAGGTATTCTTCCTTCAGCTAAAACATGCATGTGGAACCTAGAATATGATCAACCATGTGATCGGGAGACGTGTTCAAATATGTCTCAGTTTTCGTACCCTGGTACTCGGGTGCAACATTCCAGACGCTTTTCTAACACTCTCCCCACTTGGAGAGTCAGCGCCTTTAACCTCCTGTTTGGCCCAGTTTGCAATTTCTGCGGAAGATGAACAGGAATAGCGAGAACCAATGAGAGGCTAGCTGGAGGTGTCTGGACGGGCAAATTTAACTCTCATTTCCCACCAGGAAGAGGAATTAACCAAAGGCTCAGCATGCCGGGCCGGAACCATATTAGGGCCTGAAGCCATCCTGCGGTGTTGCGGCCAGCTCACAAGAAAGCGAGTTGAAGAAAGGAGCTCAGGGGCACTGTAATTCACAAACCTGCAGAGTTATAAATGACAGCTATCGTCCAAAAATAGACTGAAGTAAGGCTGCCAAGAGGACTTGAAAGCGGGGCAGAATTGCAGGAAACCGATTTCAGGAGGTAGACTGGAATTGCATTGAAAGCATAGGAAAAGAGGCAGAACGTCCACAATGATGCACTTGGCCAAAAGGGCGTATGCGTTTTTTCCTGAATATATTCAGGAAAAAACGCATACGCCCTTTTTGGCCAACCAAGCAAGCTTGCAAAGGAAATCTGCACTACAATGAAGTCTCACTTCCCCCGGTCAAAAGGGCCATCTGAAAAAAGTGTAAAACCCAGAAAGGCAGGACAGGCCATGGAGAACTGGGAGCCTTGTTATGCTGATGGGCGGGATGTAAATTGCCAACAGACACTCGGGAGATGTGTATGGTGTTTCCTGAAACATCTAAAAAACAAAGCAACAGAGCCTAGGGCACTTCCACTTATGGTCCTATAGCTTAGGGAAATTAATATCAAAAAGACACAGCAACCCCAAAATTTGGGATGGCTCTTTTTACAGAAATCTCTTCTACGGCACAAGTTAAATATCCCAGAGAGCAAATAATGGATAAAGAAGTTGCGGTACTTATGTACAACAGAATACCACTCAGCAATGAAATCTATGTCACCAGGCCCGTACCAGCATAATGAGTGCATTGAGGCACGATGATTCTAAGTGAAATAAATCACACAGAAAAAGAAACATCATAAGGTATCACTAATACACGGAATGTGAACTTGGCTACACATGAACTGAATTACAAAACAGAACAGGGTCTCAAGTTTAGAAAACCAACTTATGCCTGCTTAAGGGGGAAGGTGAGTTGGGGTGCTGCATAAAAGCAGAGTTTGAAATTAGCACAGATACCGTTCCATAAGCCAAATATGTAATAGACAAGAGCTACCCCTTGCTCAACGAAATGGATTCAACAATGAGGTATCACCTCACACCTGGTAGAATAGGCATCATTGAAAATCTACAAACAAAAAATGCTGGAAAGGGTGTGGAGAAAAGGAACCCTCTTCCACTATTGTTGGGAATATAAATTGATACAGTCATTATGGAGAACAATATGGAATTTCTTAAGAAACTAACAATAGAATTACCATATGATACAGCAATCCCAGTACTGGACATATACCCAGACAAAACCATAAATCAAAAAGAGTCATTCACCGCAATGTTCATTGCATCACTATTTACAATATCGAGGTAATGGAAGCAACCTAAATGCCCACAGACAGACGAATGCATAAAGCTGTGGTACATATATAAAATGGAATATTACTAAGCCATGAAAAGGAATGAAATTGGGTCATTTGTAGAGACGTCGATGGATCTAGAGACTGTCATACAGAGTGAAGTAAGTCAGAAAGAGAAAAACAAATCTTGTATATTCATGCATATATGTGGAACCTAGAAAAACTGTACAGATTAACCATTTTGCAAGGCATAAATAGAGCAACAGATGTAGACAACAAACGTATGGACAACAAGGGGGGAAAGCTGTTGGGGGGGTGGTGGTGGGAGGAGTTGAGAGACTGGGATTGGCATGTATACATTTATATGTATAAAATAGATAACCAATAAGAACCTGCTGTATAAAAATATAAAATAAAATTCAAAATTAAAAAGAAATAAAATTTAAAAAATAAAACAGAAAAAACAATTATTCCCTGCACATACATGTATTTATATGAATAAATTATTTCCATGCTTATATCTGTAAATACAAAAAAGAGGAATAAAATCTACCTTGAACCAAAAACGAAAAAGAGAAAAAAAACACAGAACCCACCAGTTACACAGAGGAAAACCGTATCAGGGCACTTGCTCCAGTTGTAAACAATTCTGAAGTTGGTCAGTGGTGGGGAATCGTCTCCCATTCAGCCAGCAGCCCCCACGCAACAAGCGTCCTCATTGCAAAGCTGGGGCACCGTGCCGAGGCATCTGTGAGTAAACGTGAGCTGAGCCCCAGGCCAGTTGCTGCTGAACTATTCCCACCCGTCCCAGGTAAAACACCTGAATATATACAAGGACTTGAAAGCCTAGAGGAAGGGCCATAGAGCCACACGAGTGACAGCATGCCGGCCGACTTGGTGCCTGCAGGCCAGCCAGGATGGTCCTGGCCCTGGGTGCTCTTCTGGAAGATTTCCATTTCCCTGCCTGAGATACCTGTCCTGTCCCTGCCCCCACTGCTTTTTTCCTTCCTCACCTCTGCCCAGGGAGAAATTCCAGCAGCAGGTATGGGTGACACATCCTCTTCTTTAGCAGGTGGCAGCCTGGCAACTGCTGCAGAAAGTCCAGCAGAGCCCCACTCACACTGGGCCACCCACAAAGCCGTGGCCTCTCACTCCCTCCCACCAGCCCAGCCCCGAGACTGCTGACAGGGCAGAGAAAATGGCGTCAGGCACGGCTGCAGGGGCTCTTGCTGCCTGGAGTGGTATTTATATTGATCTCAACCCAGGCACACCTGGGGAGGGCTGGCCGGCACGGTAAGGCTGCCCAGGTCAGCCAATCATCACCCCTCAGGGGCTCACAGTTGCAGAAAATGGAACTTGCTGAACCGGCCAGGTCCAAGGAACAGGTGTGGGCTCCTGAGAGTCAGGATAGACAAGGGGCTGCAGCTTTGGCTTGTTTTCTAATCATTTTATCTGGCCCATGAGTGGGAGACAACTTCAAGAAAACCCTCTCCTAATGAGAGGAACCCAGGAGTCAGGCAGAGGAGGGGTGGGTGGTGGTTGGAGACAGAGGCCTGGTGCCCCGGGTGCAGTGGAAGTCTCTGGAAGACCAGGTGGAGGGAGGCCTCACGGAGTGATGCCCAGGGTCACAGACCTGTCGCAGCTGCTGTTTGTTAGTTCAAGTCCTGCTCTGAGGTGCTCTGTGTCAGCTCTGAGCGACAGGTGAGCTGGGGGTGCTCTGCAATGAGGGCTATGTGCACGGTTCCTGTGTGCCCAGCCCTGCCACGGTACCTGCAAGGGTAGCTCTGTATCCTGGGAGGGGCCTGCCCCGTGGGCTGGGGTGGGGG
Source organism: Delphinus delphis (assembly GCF_949987515.2). Taxonomy (NCBI): domain Eukaryota; kingdom Metazoa; phylum Chordata; class Mammalia; order Artiodactyla; family Delphinidae; genus Delphinus; species Delphinus delphis. The sequence goes on from NW_027192722.1 coordinate 511,622, forward strand.
TGGGGTACCTGCCCAGGTGAGCTCCATATTCTGGGATTGGTCTGACCACGAGAGCCCCATGGGCTGCTGGGGACCTGGTAAAGGATGTCAGGACAGTCAGTGAAGCCACCGAGGATATACCTCCAGTTGCTCCTAATTCCTACACCCTGCTGGTCATTCTACCAACCACCAGGACATGGTATTCTGTATTAGTCTTCAATGATGCCTTCTTTTGTATTCCATTAGTCCCAGAGTCACAAGAAATTTTGGCTTGTGAGTGGCAGGACTCAACATACAACTAAAACAATACTTCCGGGCCGTCTGGCCCCAAGGGTGCAAAAATTCCCACACCATCTTTGGGGAAAGCTTAGCTAAAGACCTAAAAGTTCTACCTCTGGAAAAGGAAACCCTCCTTCAATATGCAGACGACATTCTGATCACCAGCCCTACTAAGGAGGCCTCTGAACTACCAAGCCAATAAAGGATAGAAGTTGTCCAAGAAAAAGCTCAAATATCACAGACTGCGGTGACCTGCCTGGGCTTCATTCTCACAGAAGGTCAGAGAAGCCCATCCCAGGAAAGGGAAGAAACCATTTTCAGCCTTACCCCTTTCTAAAACTAGAAGACAGCTTAGGGGTTCCTGGGGAGGCCAGGGTTTGCTGCTTCTGGATCCCTAGCTACAGTCTACTAGCTGGGCCTCTATATGAAACACTGAAAGGAAAAGATGATGATCCTTTTGAATAGAATCCAGAAGTGGCCTTTCAAGAATGGAAAGAGCAGTCAATTCAGACCCTTGCCCTGGAACTCCCTAATTTAGCTAAACCCTTTGACCTTTACATTCCCGGTGAAAGGTGAATCGCCATTGGAGAATTAGTGCAAAAACTGGGACCACTTGAAATGGAACAATGCAAGAATGCCATCCAGGTAGGATAAACTACGGTCACTAAGGGGCTTGGCCCACTGCCACATCTGGCCAAGATACTGGCGGTATCTAAAAACCTGGAAATCAGCAGCCCAAAAGGCCACCTCCCTCCTAAGGGAAAAGGACCCCACGTGGTGATCCTAACCACCAACCATGCCCTGAAGTTGCAGGGTTCGCTCCGTGGGCACACCGACCTCGAGTGAGGAGGCCCTCCAACTCCAACATCCAGAGAGATAACCGGGGGCAACAGGGCACCATGACGACTCGTGTGAACATCACTTGACCTGGAGTTTCTCTCATAAAACAACAAGAGTGTGTCCCAAAAGAGTAGACTACTGCTTGCAGGACTTACTGCACCCAGAGGGGAGCTAATAATCTTGGCGGGGGAACAGTATACCACACTGTCACCATAGAAAAGCCTACAGACACCGTGATGATGGTGGCCAATAAGACCGGCTGGACTCCTGTTTACTTCAAAAGGCTGTTGACTCAGTAGCCATCATGGTCCTTGATCACCACTGACCCTGGACTGTCTGGGAGTTGAGCGGGCAGGGCTCTGACACCTGGTGCTGTTTGTACGTTAATTCAGGGGCCTAACTGAAGAAAGCACAGACTACTGGTCAGAGCATCTAGGCTGGCAGAGACGGTCAGCCTAAGGTGGCCGAACAAATGTGGGGCGGGGTGAAACCGGCCCCCACAGCGTCTCTGCACATCTCTTTCCTGGACCCTTAAAGGTCATTAGAATCTATAACACTTCCAATGCTGGTGCTCAGGTGGACGAGCAGGGAGGCAGGGGTCCTGGGGACAATCAACGTCACCGGGAGGCTGCTGGGGAGAAGCTCTGACCCTCGCCCCAGGGTATGAGGGCTCCCAACTCAGCACTCAGCAGTTACAGAAGAAGGGTCTGCACCCTCAGCACTCCAAGAATGAGGAACGGGACAAAAGGCAGAGGAGGGGTTTGTCCCCAGCAAAGCCCATTAAAAATCCCTGGGAGATAAAAATAGAATCTGGGCAATAAAGTCAAGTCTAACCTTTTTTATCCTTTGTGCTTTGTCTAATTTCACGTGCTCCTAGGGTCCCGCATGCAGAGGTTCCACACCCGGCACTTCAGACCAGATTTCCTAGTGCAGAATGGCTGGGTCGACACCTCAGCTCCTGGGGCCCAGTGCAGACTCCACGATATAGAGCCTGAGCTACAGCCAACCCGGCCCTCGAGAGCTCCGCCGCCTCCCTCCCTCCCGCTGACTCTGACAGGATCTCTACACAGCAGCCCAGCCCACAGCCCACGGGGTAGTGCATGCTCTCACCTCTCCATTCTCTGATCAAAATATAAAGTTTCCTTTGCTTGTGAGCCAAACTCAGTCTCGATCTGTTGGCCCCAATGACACTGGGCAGGGGGACACTTGTTGGGGTCCACTCTGGAGGATCAGTAACAGAAATTGAGACTATTGTAACCTCAATGAACAGATGTGTGAGCCAAACTGTAGTTAACATAGAACAGTGTATAAGGCTCGGGTAAAATAAGATGTTTTTAACACTTCCATTTGATATTTCCATCACTTTTTATAAGCAAGTTCAGTGAAAAGGTTTGTCTTATTTGTCAGGTCAATATTAGAGAAACGAAGTGATTTCTTTCCAAGGATGTACAGCTAATAATCTTGGTTAAACCTTCAATCTTGTTTTAAATGCTTTTCCATTGAAAATGATACCTCTCTTTCAGCTCCCCCATTTCTGAGAAGTATAAAATCTTATAATTTATTATTACCAAAGGGGAAAGGTGGGAGGAGGGATAAATTAACAGTTTGGAATGAACACATACACACTGCTATGTATAAAATAGATCATCAACAAGGAACTACTGTATAGCACAGGGAACTACACTCAACATTTTGCAATAACCTATAAGGGGAAATAATCTGAAAAAGAATAGATATTTTTATTGACATCATCTATCAATGACAGTTAAAGTGTAGCCTAAGGGAAGCTGGTGGTGAGTGCTTCTGACCCTGAAGACTTCAATCATCTAAAGTTTGGACTCTGCCTACTTCCCAAGGCCCTTAATGAACATATGTGTAGCCGTAGCTTAAAAACTTCCCCAGTTTGGGTTTCGGGGAGACACTGATTTTGAAAAAGCCCTGGTGTTCTCCTTACATGAATGGGACTCTTCCTACTGCTAAAACATGTCTGTCACACCCAGAGGATGGTATACCGTCTGATCGGGAAGAGTTTGGAAAAGGCATCTCATCTCCTCATCTCCTGGTGCTCGGGTTCACCCCTCCAGCGTCTTTACTAACAGTCTCCCCACTTGGAGATGTCAGCACTGTCAACATCCTGTTGCGTACAGTTTGGAATTTGTCCAGAGGATGAAGCGGAAGGATGAGGAACAATGAGAGACAAGTCCTAGGTGTTCAGACAGGCACATGTCACTCTAATTTCCAATCAGGAAGACGAATTGACCAAAGGCTAGGGTTGCCCATGGAAACAGTATAGGGCTTGAGGAAATCCCGCTGCTTTGTGGCCAGTTCCCATAAACACGAGTTGAACAATGGAACTCAGGGGCAGTAAAATTCACAAAACTGCAGAGTTGAAAATATCCATCACTGAAAAATGTCTTGAGGAAAGTCAGAGAAAAGGACTTGTAAGCAAGGGAGAATGGCAGGAAAGGGATTTGAGGAGGTAGAAAGGACTCGCCATTAAGCACAAGAAAAGGAGCTGAACATTGCCAACATTGCAGTTGGCCAAAAAGGGTGTATGCGTTCTTTTCTGTATATATTCAAGAAAAGGGCATACACTTTTTTAGCCAACCAAACAGGTGGGCACTGGAAGTCAATACTACAAAAGATATCACTTCGCATCAGTCAGAAGAGCCATCCTCATAAAGCGTAAACAACAGAAATGCAGGACAGGGCAACGAGAAGAGGGAGCCCTGTGAGACTTATAGTGGAAATGTATATTGCCAACGGCCATTCTGGAGAAGTGTATTGTGTTTACTAAAGCATCTAAAAAATGAGCTACAGAGCATAGGGCACTTGCACTCATGGGCGTATATCTTGGGAAAAACAAAAATCGAGAGGACACAGGCACCCCAATGTTTACCCCCTCTCTGTTTAAAAGATCCTCGACTAGGATATAACTTAAATGTCTCTGGAGGGAAAAAATGGATAGAGATGTGGTACTTAGGTAGAGTGGAATATTATTCAGCCTGGAAATCAATGAAATATGGCCAGTTGTAACAACTCCGGAGGAGTTACGTATGATCATTCTAAGTGACAGAATTCAAAAAGAAAAAGACACATATCATAAGATATCACTTAAAGGTGGAATCCAAAATGGCTACACATGAAATAAATTACAAAACAAAAACATAGTCAAATATGTAGAAAACACGCATAAGGCTGCTAAACGGGAAAGGTGGGGAGGGGTGAGGCATCATCCAGGAGGTTGAAATTAGCAAAGATACCATTCCAAATACCAAACTGATAATCAACAAGGCCTACACGGTAGCTAAAAGAACTGCACTCAGCACACTCAAGTCACCGGAAAAGAATATATACGACTGGTAAGAATCTGAAAAAGAATTTATTGATGTCTCTCTGTACGCGAATCAAGTGGATGTACAGCAGCAAGAAACAGAGCTTTGAAAATCAGCTGTAACCAATATAGTAATAAATTGAAAAAAATAAACGACAGAGAGACAGAGAAAACCTCTTACAACTTTTCCTCAGGGACGGTGATGCAACATGGATTGAACACATCTAGACCCACAGCAGGATGAGACATAAGGCTGGAAACTGTTTGCGCTAAGAGAAATGTGAGGTTGGGTGAGGAAATGCACACCCTTTAAAGTAATACTACCTGGTACCCATTCAATGGGTCCCAAATCTGCAGGTTCAAGGGATCTTCCTACAGCTAAAACATGCATGGAAAACCCAGAGGACTGTACACCATGTGATCGGGAGATGTGTCTAAAATGCACCTCATTTATCCTCTCCTGGTGCTCCTGTTCACCATTCCAGCCACGCTACTTAGAATCTCCCCACTTGGAGAATCAGCACATTTAAACTTCTGTTTCACACATTTTGCAAATTGTGAGGAGGATGAACGGGAAGAGGGGGAACCAATGAGAGAAGAGTTGTAGGGGTTTGGACGGGCACATATCACTCTAATTTCCCATTAAGAATAAGAATTAAAGAAAGGCTCAGCCTGCCTCGCCGGAGCCAAAATAGGGCCTGAAGCAATCCTGCGGGTTTGAGGCCAGCTCACAAAAGAGCAACTTAAAAAATGGAGCTCAGGGTCACTGCAATTCACAAACCTGCAGAGTTATAAATGAAAACTAACGTCCAAAAATATGTTGAGGTAAGGCAAAGAAGAGGATCTGAATGCAAGACAGAATTGCAAGAAACAGATTTCAAGAGATAGATTGGACTCGTCTTTAACGCACATGAAAAGCGGCAGAATTTCGACAATGATGCAGTTGGCCCAAAAGGGCGTATGCGTTTTTTCCTGATTATATCCAGGAAAAAACGCATACGCACTTTATGGGCAACGAAGCAAGCAAGCAATGCAAATGTGCACAACAAAGAAGTCTCACTTCCCACCGGTCAAAAGGGCCATCCTAAAAAATTGTAAAAACCAGAAATGCAGGACAGGCCATGGAGAACAGGGAGCCTTTATATGCTGATGGGCAGTGTGTGAACTGCCGAGAGCCACTCTGGAGAAGTGTATGGTGGTTCCTAAATCATCTAAAAAACAGAGCTACAGAGCATAGGACACTTCCAATCATGGGAGTATATCTAGGGAAGTCTAAAAATCAACAAGACACAAGCACACCACAGTTTAGGGCTACTCTGTTTACAAGAACCTCAACTTCAGTACACCTTAAATATCCCAGGAAAGAGAACAATGGATAAAGAAGATGTGGTACTTATGTACAATGGAATATCTCTTCACCATGAAATCAATGTAATAAGGCTAGTAGAAGGATAAAGAGTGGATTTAGGTCCGATAATACTACTTGAAATAAGTCAAACAGAAAAAGAAACATATCATAAGATATCACTTATAGAGGGAGGGTAAATATGGCTGCACAAGAAATGAATTACAGAACAGAACAGTGTCTCACATTTAGAAAACACACTTATGTCAGCTTAAGGGGAAAGGAGAGGTGGGGTGATGCATAAAACCAGAGTTTGAAATTAGCACAGATACCGTTCAATAAACCAAATAGGTATTAGACAAGATCTACACCTTGCTCAATGAACAGGCCTCAACACACCCTATACACCGCAGAGAAATATATCTGAGGAATAAGAATCTTAAAACCCATGTATTGATATATCTCCATAAGGGAATCAAGTGTGTGCAGAGCGGCACAAACACAGCAGTGAAAAGGAGCTAAACCCCATTATAGAAATAAATTTTAAAAACAAAACGCTGAAACAATGAAAGAGAGAAAAATTCTTACAAAATTCGCTCAGGGGCTGTGATGCAACCTGGATTGACCACATATAAACCCACAGCTGGATAAGACATAAGGCTGGACACTTGGGGCTGACAGGATTGGTGAGCTTTGGTGAGCAACTGCCGAAAGTTTAATGCAATACTTCATGCTACTCAGTCCAAGGGTCCCAACACTCCAGGTTGAAGGGAATCTTCCTACAGCTAAACCATGCTTGGGAAACCCAGCGACTGGTATACCATATGATCGGGAAAGGTTTCTAAAACGCACCTCATTTTTCCTCTCCTGGGGCTCCGGATCGACATTCCAGCCGCTTTACTAACAACATTCCCACATGGAGTCAATGCCTTTAAGTTCTGGTATCGCACAGTCTGCAGTTAGTGCAGAGGATGAATGGGAATAGGGGGAACCAGTGAGAAACTAGCTGTAGCGGTTTCAATGGGCACATGTCACTCTAATATCACATCAGTAAGAAGAATTAACCAAAGGCACAGCAGGTGCCCCAGAAGAAAAATAGGGCTTCAAGGAATCCTTTGGTTATGGGGCAATACCACAAAAATAAGAGCTAAAAAATGGAGCTAAGGGCCACTGCAATTCAAAACCCTGCAGAGTTATAAAGGCCAACTATTTTTAAAAAATATATTGAGGTAAGGCTATGAAGAGGCATTGAAAGCAAGGCAGAATTGCAGGAAACCGATTTCAGGAGGTAGACTGGAATTGCATTGAAAGCATATGAAGAGAGTCAGAAAGTCGACAATGATGCACTTGGCCAAAAAGGGCGTATGTGTTTTTTCCTGAATATATTCAGGAAAAAACGCATACGCACTTTTTGGCCAACCAAGCAAGCTTGCAAAGGAAATCTGCACTACAATGAAGTCTCACTTCCCCCCGGTCAAAAGGGCCATCTGAAAAAAGTGTAAAATCCATAAAGGCACGACAGGCCATGGAGAACTGGGAGCCTTCTTATGCTGATGGGCGGGATGTAAATTGCCAACAGCCACTCTGGAGAAGTGTATGGTGTTTCCTGAAACATCTAAAAAACAAAGCAACAGAGCCTAGGGCACTTCCACTTATGGTCCTATAGCTTAGGGAAATTAAAATCAAAAAGACACAGCCACCACAAAGTTTGGGACGGCTCTGTTTACAAGAACCTCGTTTACAGTACAAGTTCAATATCGCAGAAAGTGAAAAATGGATAAAGAACTTGTGGTACTTACGTACAATGCAATATCACTCAGCAATGAAATCTATGTCATCAGGCCCGTAGCAGCATAATGAGTGGATGCAGGTATGATGATTCGAACTGAAATAAGTCACACAGAAAAGAAACATCATAAGGTATCACTAATACACAGAATGTGAACTTGGCTACACATGAACTGAATTACAAAACAGAACAGTGTCTCAAGTTTAGAAAACCAACTTATGCTTGCTTAAGGGGGAAGGTGAGTTGGGGTGCTGCATAAAACCAGAGATTGAAATGAGCACAGATAAAGTTCCTTAAGCCAAATATGGAATAGACAAGAGCTACTCCTTGCTCAACGAAATGGACTCAACACCCCATATTAAACGCCTAAGAATGTACCTGACTAGTAAGTATCTTAAAACCTATGGATTGCTATGTCTCCAAAAGAGAATCAAGCGTGTGTACAGGGGCATAAACGCAGCAGTGATAGGATTGGAGAGGTTCGGTGAGCAAATGAAGACCCTTTGAAGTCATATTGCATGGTACCCATTACACGGGTCTCAACTCTCCAGGTTTAAGGTATTCTTCCTTCAGCTAAAACATGCATGTGGAACCCAGAGTATGATCAACCGTGTGAACGGGAGACGTGTTCAAATATGTCTCAGTTTTTCTCCCCTGGTACTCGGGTGCAACATTCCAGACGCTTTACTAACACTCTCCCCACTAGGAGAGTCAGCACCTTTAACCTCCTGTTTGGCCCCGTTTGCAATTTCTGCGGAAGATGAACAGGAATAGGGAGAACCAATGAGAGACTAGCTGGAGGTGTCTGGACGGGCAAATTTAACTCTCATTTCCCACCAGAAAGAGGAAATAACCAAAGGATCAGCATGCCGTGCCAGAACCAGTTTAGGGCCTGAAGCCATCCAGCGGTGTTGCAGCCAGCTCACAAGAAAACGAGTTGAAGAAAGGAGCTCAGGGGCACTGTAATTCACAAACCTGCAGAGTTATAAATGACAGCTATCGTCCAAAAATAGACTGAAGTAAGGCTGCCAAGAGGACTTGAAAGCGGGGCAGAATTGCAGGAAACCGATTTCAGGAGGTAGACTGGAATTGCATTGAAAGCATAGGAAAAGAGGCAGAACGTCCACAATGATGCACTTGGCAAAAAAGGGCGTATGCGTTTTTTCCTGAATATATTCAGGAAAAAACGCATACGCCCTTTTTGGCCAACCAAGCAAGCTTGCAAAGGAAATCTGCACTACAATGAAGTCTCACTTCCCCCCGGTCAAAAGGGCCATCTGAAAAAAGTGTAAAATCCAGAAAGGCAGGACAGGCCATGGAGAACTGGGAGCCTTGTTATGCTGATGGGCTGGATGTAAATTGCCAACAACCACTCGGGAGAAGTGTATGGTGTTTCCTGAAACATCTAAAAAACAAAGCAACAGAGCCTAGGGCACTTCCACTTATGGTCCTATAGCTTAGGGAAATTAAAATGAAAAAGACACAGCCACCCCAAAGTTTGGAAAGGCTCTGTTTACAAGAACCTCGTTTACAGTACAAGTTCAACATCGCAGAAAGTGAAAAATGGATAAAGAAGTTGTGGTATTTACTTACAAAGCAATATCACTCAGCAATGAAATCTATGTCATCAGGCCCTTAGCAGAACAATGAGTGGATTCAGGTATGATGATTCTAACTGAAATAAGTCACACAGAAAAAGAAACATCATAAGATATCAGTAATACACGGAATGTAAACTTGGCTACACAGGAACTGAATTACAGAACAGAACAGGGTCTCAAATTTAGAAAACCAACTTATGCTTGCTTAAGGGGAAAGGTGAGTTGGGGTGCTGCATAAAACCAGAGATTGAAATGAGCACAGATAAAGTTCCTTAAGCCAAATATGGAATAGACAAGAGCTACTCCTTGCTCAACGAAATGGACTCAACACCGCATATTAAACGCCTAAGAATGTACCTGACTAGTAAGTATCTTAAAACCTATGGATTGCTATGTCTCCGAAAGAGAATCAAGCATGTGTACAGGGGCATAAACGCAGCAGTGATAGGACTGGAGAGGTTCGTGAGCAAATGAAGACCGTTTGAAGTCATATTTCATGGTACCCATTCCACGGGTTTCAACTACCCAGGTTTAAGGTATTCTTCCTTCAGCTAAAACATGCATGTGGAACCTAGAGTATGATCAACCATGTGATCGGGAGACGTGTTCAAATATGTCTCAGTTTTCGTACCCTGGCACTCGGGTGCAACATTCCAGACGCTTACTAACACTCTCCCCACTTGGAGAGTCAGTCCCTTTAACCTCCTGTTTGGCCCAGTTTGCAATTTCTGCGGAAGATGAACAGGAATAGCGAGAATCAATGAGAGACTAGCTGGAGGTGTTAGGATGGGCAAATTTAACTCTCATTTCCCAGCAGGAAGAGGAATTAACCAAAGGCTCAGCGTGCCGTGCCAGAACCAGATTAGGGCCTGAAGACATCCTGCGGTGTTGCGGCCAGGTCACAAGAAAGCGAGTTGAAGAAAGGAGCTCAGGGGCACTGTAATTCACAAACCTGCAGAGTTATAAATGACAGCTATCGTCCAAAAATAGATTGAAGTAAGGCTGCCAAAAGGACTTGAAAGCGGGGCAGAATTGCAGGAAACCGATTTCAGGAGGTAGACTGGAATTGCATTGAAAGCATAGGAAAAGAGGCAGAACGTCCACAATGATGCACTTGGCCAAAAAGGGCGTATGCGTTTTTTCCTGAATATATTCAGGAAAAAACGCATACGCCCTTTTTGGCCAACCAAGCAAACTTGCAAAGGAAATCTGCACTACAATGAAGTCTCACTTCTCCCCGGTTAAAAGGGCCATGTGAAAAAAGTGTAAAATCCAGAAAGGCAGGACAGGCCATGGAGAACTGGGAGCCTTGTTATGCTGATGGCCGGGATGTAAATTGCCAACAGACACTCAGGAGAAGTGTATGGTGTTTCCTGAAACATCTAAAAAACAAAGCAACAGAGCCTAGGGCACTTCCACTTATGGTCCTATAGCTTAGGGAAATTAAAATCAAAAAGACACAGCCACCCCAAAGTTTGGGACGCCTCCGTTTACAAGAACCTCGTTTACCGTACAAGTTCAATATCACAGAAAGTGAAAAATGGATAAAGAACTTGTGGTACTTACGTACAATGCAGTATCACTCAGCAATGAAATCTATGTCATCAGGCCCGTAGCAGCATAATGAGTGGATTCAGGTACGATGATTCTAACTGAAATAAGTCACACAGAAAAAGAAACATCATAAGATATCACTAATACACGGAATGTAAACTTGGCTACACAGGAACTGCATTCCAAAACAGAACAGGGTCTCAAATTTAGAAAACCAACTTATGCTTGCTTAAGGGGAAAGGTGAGTTGGGGTGCTGCATAAAACCAGAGATTGAAATGAGCACAGATAAAATTCCTTAAGCCAAATATGGAATAGACAAGAGCTACTCCTTGCTCAACGAAATGGACTCAACACCCCATATTAAACGCCTAAGAATGTACCTGACTAGTAAGTATCTTAAAACCTATGGATTGCTATGTCTCCGAAAGAGAATCAAGCATGTGTACAGGGGCATAAACGCAGCAGTGATAGGATTGGAGAGGTTCGGTGAGCAAATGAAGACCCTTTGAAGTCATATTGCATGGTACCCATTCCACGGGTTTCAACTACCCAGGTTTAAGGTATTCCTCCTTCAGCTAAAACATGCATGTGGAACCCAGAGTATGATCAACCATGTGATCGGGAGACGTGTTCAAATATGTCTCAGTTTTCGTACCCTGGTACTCGGGTGCAACATTCCAGACGCTTTACTAACACTCTCCCGACTTGGAGAGTCAGTCCCTTTAACCTCCTGTTTGGCCCAGTTTGCAATTTCTGCGGAAGATGAACAGGAATAGCGAGAACCAATGAGAGGCTAGCTGGAGGTGTCTGGACGGGCAAATTTAACTCTCATTTCCCACAAGGAAGAGGAATTAACCAAAGGCTCAGCGTGCCGTGCCAGAACCAGATTAGGGCCTGAAGCCATCCTGCGGTGTTGCGGCCAGCTCACAATAAAGCGAGTTGAAGAAAGGAGCTCAGGGGCACTGTAATTCACAAACCTGCAGAGTTATAAATGACAGCTATCGTCCAAAAATAGACTGAAGTAAGGCTGCCAAGAGGACTTGAAAGCGGGGCAGAATTGCAGGAAACCGATTTCAGGAGGTAGACTGGAATTGCATTGAAAGCATAGGAAAAGAGGCAGAACGTCCACAATGATGCACTTGGCCAAAAAGGGCGTATGCGTTTTTTCCTGAATATATTCAGGAAAAAACGCATACGCCCTTTTTGGCCAACCAAGCAAGCTTGCAAAGGAAATCTGCACTACAATGAAGTCTCACTTCCCCCCGGTCAAAAGGGCCATCTGAAAAAAGTGTAAAATCCAGAAAGGCAGGACAGGCCATGGAGAACTGGGAGCCTTGTTATGCTGATGGGCGGGATGTAAATTGCCAACAACCACTCGGGAGAAGTGTATGGTGTTTCCTGAAACATCTAAAAAACAAAGCAACAGAACCTAGGGCACTTCCACTTATGGTCCTATAGCTTAGGGAAATTAAAATCAAAAAGACACAGCCACCCCAAAGTTTGGGACGCCTCTGTTTACAAGAACCTCGTTTACAATACAAGTTCAACATCGCAGAAAGTGAAAAATGGATAAAGAAGTTGTGGTATTCACTTACAAAGCAATATCACTCAGCAATGAAATCTATGTCATCAGGCCCTTAGCAGCACAATGAGTGGATTCAGGTATGATGATTCTAACTGAAATAAGTCACACAGAAAAAGAAACATCATAAGATATCAGTAATACACGGAATGGAAACTTGGCTACACAGGAACTGAATTACAGAACAGAACAGGGTCTCAAATTTAGAAAACCAACTTATGCTTGCTTAAGGGGAAAGGTGAGTTGGGGTGCTGCATAAAACCAGAGATTGAAATGAACACAGATAAAGTTCCTTAAGCCAAATATGGAATAGACAAGAGCTACTCCTTGCTCAACGAAATGGACTCAACACCGCATATTAAATGCCTAAGAATGTACCTTATTAGTAAGTATCTTAAAACCTATGGATTGCTATGTCTCCGAAAGAGAATCAAGCATGTGTACAGGGGCATAAACGCAGCAGTGATAGGATTGGAGAGGTTCGGTGAGCAAATGAAGACCCTTTGAAGTCATATTGCATGGTACCCATTCCACGGGTTTCAACTACCCAGGTTTAAGGTATTCTTCCTTCAGCTAAAACATGCATGTGGAACCCAGAGTATGATCAACCATGTGATCGGGAGACGTGTTCAAATATGTCTCAGTTTTCGTACCCTGGTACTCGGGTGCAACATTCCAGACGCTTTACTAACACTCTCCCCACTTGGAGAGTCAGTCCCTTTAACCTCCTGTTTGGCCCAGTTCGCAATTTCTGCGGAAGATGAACAGGAATAGCGAGAACCAATGAGAGACTAGCTGGAGGTGTCTGGACGGGCAAATTTAACTCTCATTTCCCACCAGGAAGAGGAATTAACCAAAGGCTCAGCGTGCCGTGCCGGAACCAGATTAGGGCCTGAAGCCATCCTGCGGTGTTGCGGCCAGCTCACAAGAAAGCGAGTTGAAGAAAGGAGCTCAGGGGCACTGTAATTCACAAACCTGCAGAGTTATAAATGACAGCTATCGTCCAAAAATAGACTGAAGTAAGGCTGCCAAGAGGACTTGAAAGCGGGGCAGAATTGCAGGAAACTGATTTCAGGAGGTAGACTGGAATTGCATTGAAAGCATAGGAAAAGAGGCAGAACGTCCACAATGATGCACTTGGCCAAAAAGGGCGTATGCGTTTTTTCCTGAATATATTCAGGAAAAAACGCATACGCCCTTTTTGGCCAACCAAGCAAGCTTGCAAAGGAAATCTGCACTACAATGAAGTCTCAATTCCCCCCGGTCAAAAGGGCCATCTGAAAAAAGTGTAAAATCCAGAAAGGCAGGACAGGCCATGGAGAACTGGGAGCCTTGTTATGCTGAAGGGCGGGATGTAAATTGCCAACAACCACTCGGGAGAAGTGTATGGTGTTTCCTGAAACATCTAAGAAACAAAGCAACAGAACCTAGGGCACTTCCACTTATGGTCCTATAGCTTAGGGAAATTAAAATAAAAAAGACACAGCCACCCCAAAGTTTGGGACGCCTCTGTTTACAAGAACCTCGTTTACAATACAAGTTCAACATCGCAGAAAGTGAAAAATGGATAAAGAAGTTGTGGTATTCACTTACAAAGCAATATCACTCAGCAATGAAATCTATGTCATCAGGCCCTTAGCAGCACAATGAGTGGATTCAGGTATGATGATTCTAACTGAAATAAGTCACACAGAAAAAGAAACATCATAAGATATCAGTAATACACGGAATGGAAACTTGGCTACACAGGAACTGAATTACAGAACAGAACAGGGTCTCAAATTTAGAAAACCAACTTATGCTTGCTTAAGGGGAAAGGTGAGTTGGGGTGCTGCATAAAACCAGAGATTGAAATGAGCACAGATAAAGTTCCTTAAGCCAAATATGGAATAGACAAGAGCTACTCCTTGCTCAACGAAATAGACTCAACACCGCATATTAAATGCCTAAGAATGTACCTGACTAGTAAGTATCTTAAAACCTATGGATTGCTATGTCTCCGAAAGAGAATCAAGCATGTGTACAGGGGCATAAACGCAGCAGTGATAGGATTGGAGAGATTTGGTGAGGAAATGAAGACCCTTTGAAGTCATATTGCATGGTACCCATTCCACGGGTTTCAACTACCCAGGTTTTAGGTATTCTTCCTTCAGCTAAAACATGCATGTGGAACCCAGAGTATGATCAACCATGTGATCGGGAGACGTGTTCAAATATGTCTCAGTTTTCCTCCCCTGGTACTCGGGTGCAACATTCCAGACGCTTTACTAACACTCTCCCCACTTGGAAAGTCAGCGCCTTTAACCTCCTGTTTGGCCCAGTTTGCAATTTCTGCGGAAGATGAACAGGAATAGCGAGAACCAATGAGAGACTAGCTGGAGGTGTCTGGACGGGCAAATTTAACTCTCATTTCCCAACAGGAAGAGGAAATAACCAAAGGCTCAGCGTGCCGTGCCGGAACCAGATTAGGGCCTGAAGCCATCCTGCGGTGTTTCGGCCAGGTCACAAGAAAGCGAGTTGAAGAAAGGAGCTCAGGGGCACTGTAATTCACAAACCTGCAGAGTTATAAATGACAGCTATCGTCCAAAAATAGACTGAAGTAAGGCTGCCAAGAGGACTTGAAAGCGGGGCAGAATTGCAGGAAACCGATTTCAGGAGGTAGACTGGAATTGCATTGCAAGCATAGGAAAAGAGGCAGAACGTCCACAATGATGCACTTGGCCAAAAAGGGCGTATGCGTTTTTTCCTGAATATATTCAGGAAAAAACGCATACGCCCTTTTTGGCCAACCAAGCAAGCTTGCAAAGGAAATCTGCACTACAATGAAGTCTCACTTCCCCCCGGTCAAAAGGGCCATCTGAAAAAAGTGTAAAATCCAGAAAGGCAGGACAGGCCATTGAGAACTGGGAGCCTTGTTATGCTGATGGGCGGGATGTAAATTGCCAACAGACACTTGGGAGAAGTGTATGGTGTTTCCTGAAACATCTAAAAAACAAAGCAACAGAGCCTAGGGCACTTCCACTTATGGTCCTATAGCTTAGGGAAATTAAAATCAAAAAGACACAGCCACCCCAAAGTTTGGGACGCCTCTGTTTACAAGAACCTCGTTTACAATACAAGTTCAACATCGCAGAAAGTGAAAAATGGATAAAGAAGTTGTGGTATTCACTTACAAAGCAATATCACTCAGCAATGAAATCTATGTCATCAGGCCCTTAGCAGCACAATGAGTGGATTCAGGTATGATGATTCTAACTGAAATAAGTCACACAGAAAAAGAAACATCATAAGATATCAGTAATACACGGAATGGAAACTTGGCTACACAGGAACTGAATTACAGAACAGAACAGGGTCTCAAATTTAGAAAACCAACTTATGCTTGCTTAAGGGGAAAGGTGAGTTGGGGTGCTGCATAAAACCAGAGATTGAAATGAGCACAGATAAAGTTCCTTAAGCCAAATATGGAATAGACAAGAGCTACTCCTTGCTCAACGAAATGGACTCAACACCGCATATTAAATGCCTAAGAATGTACCTTATTAGTAAGTATCTTAAAACCTATGGATTGCTATGTCTCCGAAAGAGAATCAAGCATGTGTACAGGGGCATAAACGCAGCAGTGATAGGATTGGAGAGATTCGGTGAGGAAATGAAGACCCTTTGAAGTCATATTGCATGGTACCCATTCCACGGGTTTCAACTACCCAGGTTTAAGGTATTCTTCCTTCAGCTAAAACATGCATGTGGAACCCAGAGTATGATCAACCATGTGATCGGGAGACGTGTTCAAATATGTCTCAGTTTTCGTACCCTGGTACTCGGGTGCAACATTCCAGACGCTTTACTAACACTCTCCCCACTTGGAGAGTCAGTCCCTTTAATCTCCTGTTTGGCCCAGTTGGCAATTTCTGCGGAAGATGAACAGGAATAGCGAGAACCAATGATAGGCTAGCTGGAGGTGTCTGGACGGGCAAATTTAACTCTCATTTCCCACCAGGAGGACGAAATAAACAAAGGCTCAGCGTGCCGTGCCAGAACCAGATTAGGGGCTGAAGACATCCTGCGGTGTTGCGGCCAGGTCACAAGAAAGCGAGTTGAAGAAAGGAGCTCAGGGGCACTGTAATTCGCAAACCTGCAGAGTTATAAATGACAGCTATCGTCCAAAAATAGACTGAAGTAAGGCTGCCAAGAGGACTTGAAAGCGGGGCAGAATTGCAGGAAACCGATTTCAGGAGGTAGACTGGAATTGCATTGAAAGCATAGGAAAAGAGGCAGAACGTCCACAATGATGCACTTGGCCAAAAAGGGCGTATGCGTTTTTTCCTGAATATATTCAGGAAAAAACGCATACGCCCTTTTTGGCCAACCAAGCAAGCTTGCAAAGGAAATCTGCACTACAATGAAGTCTCACTTCCCCCCGGTCAAAAGGGCCATCTGAAAAAAGTGTAAAATCCAGAAAGGCAGGACAGGCCATGGAGAACTGGGAGCCTTGTTATGCTGAAGGGCGGGATGTAAATTGCCAACAACCACTCGGGAGAAGTGTATGGTGTTTCCTGAAACATCTAAAAAACAAAGCAACAGAGCCTAGGGCACTTCCACTTATGGTCCTATAGCTTAGGGAATTTAAAATCAAAAAGACACAGCCACCCCAAAGTTTCGAACGGCTCTGTTTACAAGAACCTCGTTTACAGTACAAGTTCAACATCGCAGAAAGTGAAAAATGGATAAAAAAGTTGTGGTATTTACTTACAAAGCAATATCACTCAGCAATGAAATCTGTGTCATCAGGACCTTAGCAGCACAATGAGTGGATTCAGGTATGATGATTCTAACTGAAATAAGTCACACAGAAAAAGAAACATCATAAGATATCAGTAATACACGGAATGTAAACTTGGCTACACAGGAACTGAATTACAGAACAGAACAGGGTCTCAAATTTAGAAAACCAACTTATGCTTGCTTAAGGGGAAAGGTGAGTTGGGGTGCTGCATAAAACCAGAGATTGAAATGAGCACAGATAAAGTTCCTTAAGCCAAATATGGAATAGACAAGAGCTACTCCTTGCTCAACGAAATGGACTCAACACCGCATATTAAACGCCTAAGAATGTACCTGACTAGTAAGTATCTTAAAACCTATGGATTGCTATGTCTCCGAAACAGAATCAAGCATGTGTACAGGGGCATAAACGCAGCAGTGATAGGATTGGAGAGGTTCGGTGAGCAAATGAAGACCCTTTGAAGTCATATTGCATGGTACCCATTCCACGGGTTTCAACTACCCAGGTTTTAGGTATTCTTCCTTCAGCTAAAACATGCATGTGGAACCCAAGTATGATCAACCATGTGAACGGGAGACGTGTTCAAATATGTCTCAGTTTTCCTCCCCTGGTACTCGGGTGCAACATTCCAGACGCTTTACTAACACTCTCCCCACTTGGAGAGTCAGTCCCTTTAACCTCCTGTTTGGCCCAGTTTGCAATTTCTGCGGAAGGTGAACAGGAATAGCGAGAACCAATGAGAGACTAGCTGGAGGTGTCTGGACGGGCAAATTTAACTCTCATTTCCCACCAGGAAGAGGAATTAACCAAAGGCTCAGCGTGCCGTGCCGGAACCAGATTAGGGCCTGAAGCCATCCTGCGGTGTTGCGGCCAGCTCACAAGAAAGCGAGTTGTAGAAAGGAGCTCAGGGGCACTGTAATTCACAAACCTGCAGAGTTATAAATGACAGCTATCATCCAAAAATAGACTGAAGTAAGCCTGCCAAGAGGACTTGAAAGCGGGGCAGAATTGCAGGAAACCGATTTCAGGAGGTAGACTGGAATTGCATTGAAAGCATAGGAAAAGAGGCAGAACGTCCACAATGATGCACTTGGGCAAAAAGGGCGTATGCGTTTTTTCCTGAATATATTCAGGAAAAAACGCATACGCCCTTTTTGGCCAACCAAGCAAGCTTGCAAAGGAAATCTGCACTACAATGAAGT
The DNA here is from genome assembly GCF_949987515.2 of Delphinus delphis. Lineage (NCBI taxonomy): Eukaryota > Metazoa > Chordata > Mammalia > Artiodactyla > Delphinidae > Delphinus > Delphinus delphis. Next base: position 529,914 of record NW_027192722.1, read on the forward strand.
CTCACTTCCCCCGGGTCAAAAGGGCCATCTGAAAAAAGTGTAAAATCCAGAAAGGCAGGACAGGCCATGGAGAACTGGGAGCCTTGTTATGCTGATGGGCGGGATGTAAATTGCCAACAACCACTGGGGAGAAGTGTATGGTGTTTCCTGAAACATCTAAAAAACAAAGCAACAGAGCCTAGGGCACTTCCACTTATGGTCCTATAGCTTAGGGAAATTAAAATCAAAAAGACACAGCCACCCCAAAGTTTGGAACGGCTCTGTTTACAAGAACCTCGTTTACAGTACAAGTTCAACATCGCAGAAAGTGAAAAATGGATAAAGAACTTGTGGTACTTACGTACAATGCAGTATCACTCAGCAATGAAATCTATGTCATCAGGCCCGAAGCAGCATAATGAGTGGATTCAGGTACGATGATTCTAACTGAAATAAGTCACACAGAAAAAGAAACATCATAAGATATCACTAATACACGGAATGTAAACTTGGCTACACAGGAACTGAATTACAGAACAGAACAGGGTCTCAAATTTAGAAAACCAACTTATGCTTGCTTAAGGGTAAAGGTGAGTTGGGGTGCTGCATAAAACCAGAGATTGAAATGAGCACAGATAAAGTTCCTTAAGCCAAATATGGAATAGACAAGAGCTACTCCTTGCTCAACGAAATGGACTCAACACCGCATATTAAATGCCTAAGAATGTACCTGACTAGTAAGTATCTTAAAACCTATGGATTGCTATGTCTCCGAAAGAGAATCAAGCATGTGTACAGGGGCATAAACGCAGCAGTGATAGGATTGGAGAGGTTCGGTGAGCAAATGAAGACCCTTTGAAGTCATATTGCATGGTACCCATTCCACGGGTTTCAACTACCCAGGTTTTAGGTATTCTTCCTTCAGCTAAAACATGCATGTGGAACCCAAGTATGATCAACCATGTGAACGGGAGACGTGTTCAAATATGTCTCAGTTTTCCTCCCCTGGTACTCGGGTGCAACATTCCAGACGCTTTACTAACACTCTCCCCACTTGGAAAGTCAGCGCCTTTAACCTCCTGTTTGGCCCAGTTTGCAATTTCTGTGGAAGATGAACAGGAATAGCGAGAACCAATGAGAGACTAGCTGGAGGTGTCTGGATGGGCAAATTTAACTCTCATTTCCCACCAGGAAGAGGAATTAACCAAAGGCTCAGCATGCCGTGCCAGAACCAGATTAGGGCCTGAAGACATCCTGCGGTGTTGCGGCCAGGTCACAAGAAAGCGAGTTGAAGAAAGGAGCTCAGGGGCACTGTAATTCACAAACCTGCAGAGTTATAAATGACAGCTATCGTCCAAAAATATACTGAAGTAAGGCTGCCAAGAGGACTTGAAAGCGGGGCAGAATTGCAGGAAACCGATTTCAGGAGGTAGACTGGAATTGCATTGAAAGCATAGGAAAAGAGGCAGAACGTCCACAATGATGCACTTGGCCAAAAAGGGCGTATGCGTTTTTTCCTGAATATATTCAGGAAAAAACGCATACGCCCTTTTTGGCCAACCAAGCAAGCTTGCAAAGGAAATCTGCACTACAATGAAGTCTCACTTCCCCCCGGTCAAAAGGGCCATCTGAAAAAAGTGTAAAATCCAGAAAGGCAGGACAGGCCATGGAGAACTGGGAGCCTTGTTATGCTGATGGGCGGGATGTAAATTGCCAACAAACACTCGGGAGAAGTGTATCGTGTTTCCTGAAACATCTAAAAAACAAAGCAACAGAGCCTAGGGCACTTCCACTTATGGTCCTATAGCTTAGGGAATTTAAAATCAAAAAGACACAGCCACCCCAAAGTTTGGAACGGCTCTGTTTACAAGAACCTCGTTTACAGTACAAGTTCAACATCGCAGAAATTGAAAAATGGATAAAGAAGTTGTGGTATTTACTTACAAAGCAATATCACTCAGCAATGAAATCTATGTCATCAGGCCCTTAGCAGCACAATGAGTGGATTCAGGTATGATGATTCTAACTGAAATAAGTCACACAGAAAAAGAAACATCATAAGATATCAGTAATACACGGAATGTAAACTTGGCTACACAGGAACTGAATTACAGAACAGAACAGGGTCTCAAATTTAGAAAACCAACTTATGCTTGCTTAAGGGGAAAGGTGAGTTGGGGTGCTGCATAAAACCAGAGATTGAAATGAGCACAGATAAAGTTCCTTAAGCCAAATATGGAATAGACAAGAGCTACTCCTTGCTCAACGAAATGGACTCAACACCGCATATTAAACGCCTAAGAATGTACCTGACTAGTAAGTATCTTAAAACCTATGGATTGCTATGTCTCCGAAACAGAATCAAGCATGTGTACAGGGGCATAAACGCAGCAGTGATAGGATTGGAGAGGTTCGGTGAGCAAATGAAGACCCTTTGAAGTCATATTGCATGGTACCCATTCCACGGGTTTCAACTACCCAGGTTTTAGGTATTCTTCCTTCAGCTAAAACATGCATGTGGAACCCAAGTATGATCAACCATGTGAACGGGAGACGTGTTCAAATATGTCTCAGTTTTCCTCCCCTGGTACTCGGGTGCAACATTCCAGACGCTTTACTAACACTCTCCCCACTTGGAAAGTCAGCGCCTTTAACCTCCTGTTTGTCCCAGTTTGCAATTTCTACGGAAGATGAACAGGAATAGCGAGAACCAATGAGAGGCTAGCTGGAGGTGTCTGGACGGGCAAATTTAACTCTCATTTCCCACCAGGAAGTGGAAATAACCAAAGGCTCAGCGTGCCGTGCCGGAACCAGATTAGGGCCTGAAGCCATCCTGCGGTGTTGCGGCCAGCTCAAAAGAAAGCGAGTTGAAGAAAGGAGCTCAGGGGCACTGTAATTCACAAACCTGCAGAGTTATAAATGACAGCTATCGTCCAAAAATAGACTGAAGTAAGGCTGCCAAGAGGACTTGAAAGCGGGGCAGAATTGCAGGAAACCGATTTCAGGAGGTAGACTGGAATTGCATTGAAAGCATAGGAAAAGAGGCAGAACGTCCACAATGATGCACTTGGTCAAAAAGGGCGTATGCGTTTTTTCCTGAATATATTCAGGAAAAAACGCATACGCCCTTTTTGGCCAACCAAGCAAGCTTGCAAAGGAAATCTGCACTACAATGAAGTCTCACTTCCCCCCGGTCAAAAGGGCCATCTGAAAAAAGTGTAAAATCCAGAAAGGCAGGACAGGCCATGGAGAACTGGGAGCCTTGTTATGCTGAAGGGCGGAATGTAAATTGCCAACAAACACTCGGGAGAAGTGTATGGTGTTTCCTGAAACATCTAAAAAACAAAGCAACAGAGCCTAGGGCACTTCCACTTATGGTCCTATAGCTTAGGGAATTTAAAATCAAAAAGACACAGCCACCCCAAAGTTTCGAACGGCTCTGTTTACAAGAACCTCGTTTACAGTACAAGTTCAACATCGCAGAAAGTGAAAAATGGATAAAAAAGTTGTGGTATTTACTTACAAAGCAATATCACTCAGCAATGAAATCTGTGTCATCAGGACCTTATCAGCACAATGAGTGGATTCAGGTATGATGATTCTAACTGAAATAAGTCACACAGAAAAAGAAACATCATAAGATATCACTAATACACGGAATGGAAACTTGGCTACACAGGAACTGAATTACAGAACAGAACAGGGTCTCAAATTTAGAAAACCAACTTATGTTTGCTTAAGGGGAAAGGTGAGTTGGGGTGCTGCATAAAACCAGAGATTGAAATGAGCACAGATAAAGTTCCTTAAGCCAAATATGGAATAGACAAGAGCTACTCCTTGCTCAACGAAATGGACTCAACACCGCATATTAAACGCCTAAGAATGTACCTGACTACTAAGTATCTTAAAACCTATGGATTGCTATGTCTCCGAAAGAGAATCAAGCATGTGTACAGGGGCATAAATGCAGCAGTGATAGGATTGGAGAGGTTCGGTGAGCAAATGAAGACCCTTTGAAGTCATATTGCATGGTACCCATTCCACGGGTTTCAAATACACAGGTTTAAGGTATTCTTCCTTCAGCTAAAACATGCATGTGGAACCCAAATATGATCAACCATGTGAACGGGAGACGTGTTCAAATATGTCTCAGTTTTCCTCCCCTGGTACTCGGGTGCAACATTCCAGACGCTTTACTAACACTCTCCCCACTTGGAAAGTCAGTGCCTTTAACCTCCTGTTTGGCCCAGTTTGCAATTTCTGCGGAAGATGAACAGGAATAGCGAGAACCAATGAGAGACTAGCTGGAGGTGTCTGGACGGGCAAATTTAACTCTCATTTCCCACCAGGAAGAGGAAATAACCAAAGGCTCAGCATGCCGTTCTGGAACCAGATTAGGGCCTGAAGACATCCTGCGGTGTTGCGGCCAGGTCACAAGAAAGCGAGTTGAAGAAAGGAGCTCAGGGGCACTGTAATTCACAAACCTGCAGAGTTATAAATGACAGCTATCGTCCAAAAATAGACTGAAGTAAGGCTGCCAAGAGGACTTGAAAGCGGGGCAGAATTGCAGGAAACCGATTTCAGGAGGTAGACTGGAATTGCATTGAAAGCATAGGAAAAGAGGCAGAACGTCCACAATGATGCACTTGGCCAAAAAGGGCGTATGTGTTTTTTCCTGAATATATTCAGGAAAAAACGCATACGCCCTTTTTGGCCAACCAAGCAAGCTTGCAAAGGAAATCTGCACTACAATGAAGTCTCACTTCCCCCCGGTCAAAAGGGCCATCTGAAAAAAGTGTAAAATCCAGAAAGGCAGGACAGGCCATGGAGAACTGGGAGCCTTGTTATGCTGATGGGCGGGATGTAAATTGCCAACAACCACTCGGGAGAAGTGTATGGTGTTTCCTGAAACATCTAAAAAACAAAGCAACAGAGCCTAGGGCACTTCCACTTATGGTCCTATAGCTTAGGGAAATTAAAATCAAAAAGACACAGCCACCCCAAAGTTTGGAACGGCTCTGTTTACAAGAACCTCGTTTACAGTACAAGTTCAACATCGCAGAAAGTGAAAAATGGATAAAGAACTTGTGGTAATTACGTAAAATGCAGTATCACTCAGCAATGAAATCTATGTCATCAGGCCCGTAGCAGCATAATGAGTGGATTCAGGTACGATGATTCTAACTGAAATAAGTCACACAGAAAAAGAAACATCATAAGATATCACTAATACACGGAATGTAAACTTGGCTACACAGGAATTGAATTACAGAACAGAACAGGGTCTCAAATTTAGAAAACCAACTTATGCTTGCTTAAGGGTAAAGGTGAGTTGGGGTGCTGCATAAAACCAGAGATTGAAATGAGCACAGATAAAGTTCCTTAAGCCAAATATGGAATAGACAAGAGCTACTCCTTGCTCAACGAAATGGACTCAACACCGCATATTAAACGCCTAAGAATGTACCTGACTAGTAAGTATCTTAAAACCTATGGATTGCTATGTCTCCGAAAGAGAATCAAGCATGTGTACAGGGGCATAAACGCAGCAGTGATAGGATTGGAGAGGTTCGGTGAGCAAATGAAGACCCTTTGAAGTCATATTGCATGGTACCCATTCCACGGGTTTCAAATACACAGGTTTAAGGTATTCTTCCTTCAGCTAAAACATGCATGTGGAACCCAAGTATGATCAACCATGTGAACGGGAGACGTGTTCAAATATGTCTCAGTTTTCCTCCCCTGGTACTCGGGTGCAACATTCCAGACGCTTTACTAACACTCTCCCCACTTGGAAAGTCAGCGCCTTTAACCTCCTGTTTGGCCCAGTTTGCAATTTCTGCGGAAGATGAACAGGAATAGCGAGAACCAATGAGAGACTAGCTGGAGGTGTCTGGACGGGCAAATTTAACTCTCATTTCCCACCAGGAAGAGGAAATAACCAAAGGCTCAGCATGCCGTTCCGGAACCAGTTTAGGGCCTGAAGACATCCTGCGGTGTTGCGGCCAGGTCACAAGAAAGCGAGTTGAAGAAAGGAGCTCAGGGGCACTGTAATTCACAAACCTGCAGAGTTATAAATGACAGCTATCGTCCAATAATAGACTGAAGTAAGGCTGCCAAGAGGACTTGAAAGCGGGGCAGAATTGCAGGAAACCGATTTCAGGAGGTAGACTGGAATTGCATTGAAAGCATAGGAAAAGAGGCAGAACGTCCACAATGATGCACTTGGCCAAAAAGGGCGTATGCGTTTTTTCCTGAATATATTCAGGAAAAAACGCATACGCACTTTTTGGCCAACCAAGCAAGCTTGCAAAGGAAATCTGCACTACAATGAAGTCTCACTTCCCCCCGGTCAAAAGGGCCATCTGAAAAAAGTGTAAAATCCAGAAAGGCAGGACAGGCCATGGAGAACTGGGAGCCTTGTTATGCTGATGGGCGGGATGTAAATTGCCAACAACCACTCGGGAGAAGTGTATGGTGTTTCCTGAAACATCTAAAAAACAAAGCAACAGAGCCTAGGGCACTTCCACTTATGGTCCTATAGCTTAGGGAAATTAAAATCAAAAAGACAGAGCCACCCCAAAGTTTGGAACGGCTCTGTTTACAAGAACCTCGTTTACAGTACAAGTTCAACATCGCAGAAAGTGAAAAATGGATAAAGAACTTGTGGTACTTACGTACAATGCAGTATCACTCAGCAATGAAATCTATGTCATCTGGCCCGTAGCAGCATAATGAGTGGATTCAGGTACGATGATGCTAACTGAAATAAGTCACACAGAAAAAGAAACATCATAAGATATCACTAATACACGGAATGTAAACTTGGCTACACAGGAACTGAATTACAGAACAGAACAGGGTCTCAAATTTAGAAAACCAACTTATGCTTGCTTAAGGGTAAAGGTGAGTTGGGGTGCTGCATAAAACCAGAGATTGAAATGAGCACAGATAAAGTTCCTTAAGCCAAATATGGAATAGACAAGAGCTACTCCTTGCTCAACGAAATGGACTCAACACCGCATATTAAATGCCTAAGAATGTACCTGACTAGTAAGTATCTTAAAACCTATGGATTGCTATGTCTCCGAAAGAGAATCAAGCATGTGTACAGGGGCATAAACGCAGCAGTGATAGGATTGGAGAGGTTCGGTGAGCAAATGAAGACCCTTTGAAGTCATATTGCATGGTACCCATTCCACGGGTTTCAACTACCCAGGTTTAAGGTATTCTTCCTTCAGCTAAAACATGCATGTGGAACCTAGAGTATGATCAACCATGTGATCGGGAGACGTGTTCAAATATGTCTCAGTTTTCGTACCCTGGTACTCGGGTGCAACATTCCAGATGCTTTACTAACACTCTCCCCACTTGGAGAGTCAGTCCCTTTAACCTCCTGTTTGGCCCAGTTTGCAATTTCTGTGGAAGATGAACAGGAATAGCGAGAACCAATGAGAGACTAGCTGGAGGTGTCTGGATGGGCAAATTTAACTCTCATTTCCCACCAGGAAGAGGAATTAACCAAAGGCTCAGCGTGCCGTGCCAGAACCAGATTAGGGCCTGAAGACATCCTGCGGTGTTGCGGCCAGGTCACAAGAAAGCGAGTTGAAGAAAGGAGCTCAGGGGCACTGTAATTCACAAACCTGCAGAGTTATAAATGGCAGCTATCGTCCAAAAATAGACTGAAGTAAGGCTGCCAAGAGGACTTGAAAGCAGGGCAGAATTGCAGGAAACCGATTTCAGGAGGTAGACTGGAATTGCATTGAAAGCATAGGAAAAGAGGCAGAACGTCCACAATGATGCACTTGGCCAAAAAGGGCGTATGCGTTTTTTCCTGAATATATTCAGGAAAAAACGCATACGCCCTTTTTGGCCAACCAAGCAAGCTTGCAAAGGAAATCTGCACTACAATGAAGTCTCACTTCCCCCCGGTCAAAAGGGCCATCTGAAAAAAGTGTAAAATCCAGAAAGACAGGACAGGCCATGGAGAACTGGGAGCCTTGTTATGCTGATGGGCGGGATGTAAATTGCCAACAACCACTCGGGAGAAGTGTATGGTGTTTCCTGAAACATCTAAAAAACAAAGCAACAGAGCCTAGGGCACTTCCACTTATGGTCCTATAGCTTAGGGAATTTAAAATCAAAAAGACAGAGCCACCCCAAAGTTTGGAATGGCTCCGTTTACAAGAACCTCGTTTACAGTACAAGTTCAACATCGCAGAAATTGAAAAATGGATAAAGAAGTTGTGGTATTTACTTACAAAGCAATATCACTCAGCAATGAAATCTGTGTCATCAGGCCCTTAGCAGCACAATGAGTGGATTCAGGTATGATGATTCTAACTGAAATAAGTCACACAGAAAAAGAAACATCATAAGATATCAGTAATACACGGAATGTAAACTTGGCTACACAGGAACTGAATTACAGAACAGAACAGGGTCTCAAATTTAGAAAACCAATTTATGCTTGCTTAAGGGGAAAGGTGAGTTGGGGTGCTGCATAAAACCAGAGATTGAAATGAGCACAGATAAAGTTCCTTAAGCCAAATATGGAATAGACAAGAGCTACTCCTTGCTCAACGAAATGGACTCAACACCGCATATTAAACGCCTAAGAATGTACCTGACTAGTAAGTATCTTAAAACCTATGGATTGCTATGTCTCCGAAAGAGAATCAAGCATGTGTACAGGGGCATAAACGCAGCAGTGATAGGATTGGAGAGGTTCGGTGAGCAAATGAAGACCGTTTGAAGTCATATTGCATGGTACCCATTCCACGGGTTTCAACTACCCAGGTTTAAGGTATTCTTCCTTCAGCTAAAACATGCATGTGGAACCTAGAGTATGATCAACCATGTGATCGGGAGACGTGTTCAAATATGTCTCAGTTTTCGTACCCTGGTACTCGGGTGCAACATTCCAGACGCTTACTAACACTCTCCCCACTTGGAGAGTCAGTCCCTTTAACCTCCTGTTTGGCCCAGTTTGCAATTTCTGTGGAAGATGAACAAGAATAGCGAGAATCAATGAGAGACTAGCTGGAGGTGTTAGGATGGGCAAATTTAACTCTCATTTCCCACCAGGAAGAGGAATTAACCAAAGGCTCAGCGTGCCGTGCCAGAACCATATTAGGGCCTGAAGACATCCTGCGGTGTTGCGGCCAGGTCACAAGAAAGCGAGTTGAAGAAAGGAGCTCAGGGGCACTGTAATTCACAAACCTGCAGAGTTATAAATGACAGCTATCGTCCAAAAATAGACTGAAGTAAGGCTGCCAAGAGGACTTGAAAGCGGGGCAGAATTGCAGGAAACCGATTTCAGGAGGTAGACTGGAATTGCATTGAAAGCATAGGAAAAGAGGCAGAACGTCCACAATGATGCACTTGGCCAAAAAGGGCGTATGCGTTTTTTCCTGAATATATTCAGGGAAAAACGCATACGCCCTTTTTGGCCAACCAAGCAAACGTGCAAAGGAAATCTGCACTACAATGAAGTCTCACTTCCCCCCGGTCAAAAGGGCCATCTGAAAAAAGTGTAAAATCCAGAAAGGCAGGACAGGCCATGGAGAACTGGGAGCCTTGTTATGCTGATGGGCGGGATGTAAATTGCCAACAACCACTCGGGAGAAGTGTATGGTGTTTCCTGAAACATCTAAAAAACAAAGCAACAGAACCTAGGGCACTTCCACTTATGGTCCTATAGCTTAGGGAAATTAAAATCAAAAAGACACAGCCACCCGAAACTTTGGAACGGCTCTGTTTACAAGAATCTCGTTTACAGTACAAGTTCAACATCGCAGAAAGTGAAAAATGGATAAAGAAATTGTGGTATTTACTTACAAAGCAATATCACTCAGCAATGAAATCTGTGTCATCAGGCCCTTAGCAGCACAATGAGTGGATTCAGGTATGATGATTCTAACTGAAATAAGTCACACAGAAAAAGAAACATCATAAGATATCAGTAATACACGGAATGTAAACTTGGCTACACAGGAATTGAATTACAGAACAGAACAGGGTCTCAAATTTAGAAAACCAACTTATGCTTGCTTAAGGGTAAAGGTGAGTTGGGGTGCTGCATAAAACCAGAGATTGAAATGAGCACAGATAAAGTTCCTTAAGCCAAATATGGAATAGACAAGAGCTACTCCTTGCTCAACGAAATGGACTCAACACCGCATATTAAACGCCTAAGAATGTACCTGACTAGTAAGTATCTTAAAACCTATGGATTGCTATGTCTCCGAAAGAGAATCAAGCATGTGTACAGGGGCATAAACGCAGCAGTGATAGGATTGGAGAGGTTCGGTGAGCAAATGAAGACCCTTTGAAGTCATATTGCATGGTACCCATTCCACGGGTTTCAAATACACAGGTTTAAGGTATTCTTCCTTCAGCTAAAACATGCATGTGGAACCCAAGTATGATCAACCATGTGAACGGGAGACGTGTTCAAATATGTCTCAGTTTTCCTCCCCTGGTACTCGGGTGCAACATTCCAGACGCTTTACTAACACTCTCCCCACTTGGAAAGTCAGCGCCTTTAACCTCCTGTTTGGCCCAGTTTGCAATTTCTGCGGAAGATGAACAGGAATAGCGAGAACCAATGAGAGACTAGCTGGAGGTGTCTGGACGGGCAAATTTAACTCTCATTTCCCACCAGGAAGAGGAAATAACCAAAGGCTCAGCATGCCGTTCCGGAACCAGTTTAGGGCCTGAAGACATCCTGCGGTGTTGCGGCCAGGTCACAAGAAAGCGAGTTGAAGAAAGGAGCTCAGGGGCACTGTAATTCACAAACCTGCAGAGTTATAAATGACAGCTATCGTCCAATAATAGACTGAAGTAAGGCTGCCAAGAGGACTTGAAAGCGGGGCAGAATTGCAGGAAACCGATTTCAGGAGGTAGACTGGAATTGCATTGAAAGCATAGGAAAAGAGGCAGAACGTCCACAATGATGCACTTGGCCAAAAAGGGCGTATGCGTTTTTTCCTGAATATATTCAGGAAAAAACGCATACGCACTTTTTGGCCAACCAAGCAAGCTTGCAAAGGAAATCTGCACTACAATGAAGTCTCACTTCCCCCCGGTCAAAAGGGCCATCTGAAAAAAGTGTAAAATCCAGAAAGGCAGGACAGGCCATGGAGAACTGGGAGCCTTGTTATGCTGATGGGCGGGATGTAAATTGCCAACAACCACTCGGGAGAAGTGTATGGTGTTTCCTGAAACATCTAAAAAACAAAGCAACAGAGCCTAGGGCACTTCCACTTATGGTCCTATAGCTTAGGGAAATTAAAATCAAAAACACAGAGCCACCCCAAAGTTTGGAACGGCTCTGTTTACAAGAACCTCGTTTACAGTACAAGTTCAACATCGCAGAAAGTGAAAAATGGATAAAGAACTTGTGGTACTTACGTACAATGCAGTATCACTCAGCAATGAAATCTATGTCATCTGGCCCGTAGCAGCATAATGAGTGGATTCAGGTACGATGATGCTAACTGAAATAAGTCACACAGAAAAAGAAACATCATAAGATATCACTAATACACGGAATGTAAACTTGGCTACACAGGAACTGAATTACAGAACAGAACAGGGTCTCAAATTTAGAAAACCAACTTATGCTTGCTTAAGGGTAAAGGTGAGTTGGGGTGCTGCATAAAACCAGAGATTGAAATGAGCACAGATAAAGTTCCTTAAGCCAAATATGGAATAGACAAGAGCTACTCCTTGCTCAACGAAATGGACTCAACACCGCATATTAAATGCCTAAGAATGTACCTGACTAGTAAGTATCTTAAAACCTATGGATTGCTATGTCTCCGAAAGAGAATCAAGCATGTGTACAGGGGCATAAACGCAGCAGTGATAGGATTGGAGAGGTTCGGTGAGCAAATGAAGACCCTTTGAAGTCATATTGCATGGTACCCATTCCACGGGTTTCAACTACCCAGGTTTAAGGTATTCTTCCTTCAGCTAAAACATGCATGTGGAACCTAGAGTATGATCAACCATGTGATCGGGAGACGTGTTCAAATATGTCTCAGTTTTCGTACCCTGGTACTCGGGTGCAACATTCCAGATGCTTTACTAACACTCTCCCCACTTGGAGAGTCAGTCCCTTTAACCTCCTGTTTGGCCCAGTTTGCAATTTCTGTGGAAGATGAACAGGAATAGCGAGAACCAATGAGAGACTAGCTGGAGGTGTCTGGATGGGCAAATTTAACTCTCATTTCCCACCAGGAAGGGGAATTAACCAAAGGCTCAGCGTGCCGTGCCAGAACCAGATTAGGGCCTGAAGACATCCTGCGGTGTTGCGGCCAGGTCACAAGAAATCGAGTTGAAGAAAGGAGCTCAGGGGCACTGTAATTCACAAACCTGCAGAGTTATAAATGGCAGCTATCGTCCAAAAATAGACTGAAGTAAGGCTGCCAAGAGGACTTGAAAGCAGGGCAGAATTGCAGGAAACCGATTTCAGGAGGTAGACTGGAATTGCATTGAAAGCATAGGAAAAGAGGCAGAACGTCCACAATGATGCACTTGGCCAAAAAGGGCGTATGCGTTTTTTCCTGAATATATTCAGGAAAAAACGCATACGCCCTTTTTGGCCAACCCAGCAAGCTTGCAAAGGAAATCTGCACTACAATGAAGTCTCACTTCCCCCCGGTCAAAAGGGCCATCTGAAAAAAGTGTAAAATCCAGAAAGACAGGACAGGCCATGGAGAACTGGGAGCCTTGTTATGCTGATGGGCGGGATGTAAATTGCCAACAACCACTCGGGAGAAGTGTATGGTGTTTCCTGAAACATCTAAAAAACAAAGCAACAGAGCCTAGGGCACTTCCACTTATGGTCCTATAGCTTAGGGAATTTAAAATCAAAAAGACAGAGCCACCCCAAAGTTTGGAACGGCTCCGTTTACAAGAACCTCGTTTACAGTACAAGTTCAACATCGCAGAAATTGAAAAATGGATAAAGAAGTTGTGGTATTTACTTACAAAGCAATATCACTCAGCAATGAAATCTGTGTCATCAGGCCCTTAGCAGCACAATGAGTGGATTCAGGTATGATGATTCTAACTGAAATAAGTCACACAGAAAAAGAAACATCATAAGATATCAGTAATACACGGAATGTAAACTTGGCTACACAGGAACTGAATTACAGAACAGAACAGGGTCTCAAATTTAGAAAACCAATTTATGCTTGCTTAAGGGGAAAGGTGAGTTGGGGTGCTGCATAAAACCAGAGATTGAAATGAGCACAGATAAAGTTCCTTAAGCCAAATATGGAATAGACAAGAGCTACTCCTTGCTCAACGAAATGGACTCAACACCGCATATTAAACGCCTAAGAATGTACCTGACTAGTAAGTATCTTAAAACCTATGGATTGCTATGTCTCCGAAAGAGAATCAAGCATGTGTACAGGGGCATAAACGCAGCAGTGATAGGATTGGAGAGGTTCGGTGAGCAAATGAAGACCGTTTGAAGTCATATTGCATGGTACCCATTCCACGGGTTTCAACTACCCAGGTTTAAGGTATTCTTCCTTCAGCTAAAACATGCATGTGGAACCTAGAGTATGATGAACCATGTGATCGGGAGACGTGTTCAAATATGTCTCAGTTTTCGTACCCTGGTACTCGGGTGCAACATTCCAGACGCTTACTAACACTCTCCCCACTTGGAGAGTCAGTCCCTTTAACCTCCTGTTTGGCCCAGTTTGCAATTTCTGTGGAAGATGAACAAGAATAGCGAGAATCAATGAGAGACTAGCTGGAGGTGTTAGGATGGGCAAATTTAACTCTCATTTCCCACCAGGAAGAGGAATTAACCAAAGGCTCAGCGTGCCGTGCCAGAACCATATTAGGGCCTGAAGACATCCTGCGGTGTTGCGGCCAGGTCACAAGAAAGCGAGTTGAAGAAAGGAGCTCAGGGGCACTGTAATTCACAAACCTGCAGAGTTATAAATGACAGCTATCGTCCAAAAATAGACTGAAGTAAGGCTGCCAAGAGGACTTGAAAGCGGGGCAGAATTGCAGGAAACCGATTTCAGGAGGTAGACTGGAATTGCATTGAAAGCATAGGAAAAGAGGCAGAACGTCCACAATGATGCACTTGGCCAAAAAGGGCGTATGCGTTTTTTCCTGAATATATTCAGGGAAAAACGCATACGCCCTTTTTGGCCAACCAAGCAAACGTGCAAAGGAAATCTGCACTACAATGAAGTCTCACTTCCCCCCGGTCAAAAGGGCCATCTGAAAAAAGTGTAAAATCCAGAAAGGCAGGACAGGCCATGGAGAACTGGGAGCCTTGTTATGCTGATGGGCGGGATGTAAATTGCCAACAACCACTCGGGAGAAGTGTATGGTGTTTCCTGAAACATCTAAAAAACAAAGCAACAGAACCTAGGGCACTTCCACTTATGGTCCTATAGCTTAGGGAAATTAAAATCAAAAAGACACAGCCACCCGAAAGTTTGGAACGGCTCTGTTTACAAGAATCTCGTTTACAGTACAAGTTCAACATCGCAGAAAGTGAAAAATGGATAAAGAAATTGTGGTATTTACTTACAAAGCAATATCACTCAGCAATGAAATCTGTGTCATCAGGCCCTTAGCAGCACAATGAGTGGATTCAGGTATGATGATTCTAACTGAAATAAGTCACACAGAAAAAGAAACATCATAAGATATCAGTAATACACGGAATGTAAACTTGGCTACACAGGAACTGAATTACAGAACAGAACAGGGTCTCAAATTTAGAAAACCAACTTATGCTTGCTTAAGGCGAAAGGTGAGTTGGGGTGCTGCATAAAACCAGAGATTGAAATGAGCACAGATAAAGTTCCTTAAGCCAAATATGGAATAGACAAGAGCTACTCCTTGCTCAACGAAATGGACTCAACACCCCATATTAAACGCCTAAGAATGTACCTGACTAGTAAGTATCTTAAAACCTATGGATTGCTATGTCTCCGAAAGAGAATCAAGCATGTGTACAGGGGCATAAACGCAGCAGTGATAGGATTGGAGAGGTTCGGTGAGCAAATGAAGACCCTTTGAAGTCATATTGCATGGTACCCATTACACGGGTCTCAACTCTCCAGGTTTTAGGTATTCTTCCTTCAGCTAAAACATGCATGTGGAACCCAGAGTATGATCAACCATGTGAACGGGAGACGTGTTCAAATATGTCTCAGTTTTCCTCCCCTGGTAGTCGGGTGCAACATTCCAGACGCTTTACTAACACTCTCCCCACTTGGAGAGTCAGTGCCTTTAACCTCCTGTTTGGCCCAGTTTGCAATTTCTGCGGAAGATGAACAGGAATAGCGAGAACCAATGAGAGGCTAGCTGGAGGTGTCTGAACGGGCAAATTTAACTCTCATTTCCCACCAGGAAGAGGAATGAACCAAAGGCTCAGCGTGCCGGGCCAGAACCAGATTAGGGCCTGAAGCCATCCTGCGGTGTTGCAGCCAGCTCACAAGAAAGCGAGTTGAAGAAAGGAGCTCAGGGGCACTGTAATTCACAAACCTGCAGAGTTATAAATGACAGCTATCGTCCAAAAATAGACTGAAGTAAGGCTGCCAAGAGGACTTGAAAGCGGGGCAGAATTGCAGGAAACCGATTTCAGGAGGTAGACTGGAATTGCATTGAAAGCATAGGAAAAGAGGCAGAACGTCCACAATGATGCACTTGGCCAAAAAGTGCGTATGCGTTTTTTCCTGAATATATTCAGGAAAAAACGCATACGCCCTTTTTGGCCAACCAAGCAAGCTTGCAAAGGAAATCTGCACTACAATGAAGTCTCACTTCCCCCCGGTCAAAAGGGCCATCTGAAAAAAGTGTAAAATCCAGAAAGGCAGGACAGGCCATGGAGAACTGGGAGCCTTGTTATGCTGATGGGCGGGATGTAAATTGCCAACAACCACTCGGGAGAAGTGTATGGTGTTTCCTGAAACATCTAAAAAACAAAGCAACAGAACCTAGGGCACTTCCACTTATGGTCCTATAGCTTAGGGAAATTAAAATCAAAAAGACACAGCCACCCCAAAGTTTGGAACGGCTCTGTTTACAAGAACCTCGTTTACAGTACAAGTTCAACATTGCAGAAAGTGAAAAATGGATAAAGAAGTTGTGGTATTTACTTACAAAGCAATATCACTCAGCAATGAAATTTGTGTCATCAGGCCCTTAGCAGCACAATGAGTGGATTCAGGTATGATGATTCTAACTGAAATAAGTCACACAGAAAAAGAAACATCATAAGATATCAGTAATACACGGAATGTAAACTTGGCTACACAGGAACTGAATTACAGAACAGAACAGGGTCTCAAATTTAGAAAACCAACTTATTCTTGCTTAAGGGTAAAGGTGAGTTGGGGTGCTGCATAAAACCAGAGATTGAAATGAGCACAGATAAAGTTCCTTAAGCCAAATATGGAATAGACAAGAGCTACTCCTTGCTCAACGAAATGGACTCAACACCGCATATTAAACGCCTAAGAATGTACCTGTCTAGTAAGTATCTTAAAACCTATGGATTGCTATGTCTCCGAAAGAGAATCAAGCATGTGTACAGGGGCATAAACGCAGCAGTGATAGGATTGGAGAGGTTCGTGAGCAAATGAAGACCCTTTGAAGTCATATTGCATGGTACCCATTACACGGGTCTCAACTCTCCAGGTTTAAGGTATTCTTCCTTCAGCTAAAACATGCATGTGGAACCCAGAGTATGATCAACCGTGTGAACGGGAGACGTGTTCAAATATGTCTCAGTTTTCCTCCCCTGGTACTCGGGTGCAACATTCCAGACGCTTTACTAACACTCTCCCGACTTGGAGAGTCAGTCCCTTTAACCTCCTGTTTGGCCCAGTTTGCAATTCCTGCGGAAGATGAACAGGAATAGCGAGAACCAATGAGAGACTAGCTGGAGGTGTCTGGACGGGCAAATTTAACTCTCATTTCCCACCAGGAAGAGGAATTAACCAAAGGCTCAGCGTGCCGTGCCGGAACCATATTAGGGCCTGAAGCCATCCTACGGTGTTGCGGCCAGCTCACAAGAAAGCGAGTTGTAGAAAGGAGCTCAGGGGCACTGTAATTCACAAACCTGCAGAGTTATAAATGACAGCTATCGTCCAAAAATATACTGAAGTAAGGCTGCCAAGAGGACTTGAAAGCGGGGCAGAATTGCAGGAAACCGATTTCAGGAGGTAGACTGAAATTGCATTGAAAGCATAGGAAAAGAGGCAGAACGTACACAATGATGCACTTGGCCAAAAAGGGCGTATGCGTTTTTTCCTGAATATATTCAGGAAAAAACGCATACGCCCTTTTTGGCCAACCAAGCAAGCTTGCAAAGGAAATCTGCACTACAATGAAGTCTCACTTCCACCTGGTCAAAAGGGCCATCTGAAAAAAGTGTAAAATCCATAAAGGCACGACAGGCCATGGAGAACTGGGAGCCTTCTTATGCTGATGGGCGGGATGTAAATTGCCAACAGCCACTCTGGAGAAGTGTATGGTGTTTCCTAAAACATCTAAAAAACAAAGCAACAGAGCCTAGGGCACTTCCACTTATGGTCCTATAGCTTAGGGAAATTAAAATAAAAAAGACACAGCCACCCCAAAGTTTGGGACGCCTCCGTTTACAAGAACCTCGTATACCGTACAAGTTCAATATCACAGAAAGTGAAAAATGGATAAAGGACTTGTGGTACTTACGTACAATGCAGTATCACTCAGCAATGAAATCTATGTCATCAGGCCCGTAGCAGCATAATGAGTGGATTCAGGTACGATGATTCTAACTGAAATAAGTCACACAGAAAAAGAAACATCATAAGATATCAGTAATACACAGAATGTAAACTTGGCTACACAGGAACTGCATTCCAAAACAGAACAGGGTCTCAAATTTAGAAAACCAACTTATGCTTGCTTAAGGGGAAAGGTGAGTTGGGGTGCTGCATAAAACCAGAGATTGAAATGAGCACAGATAAAGTTCCTTAAGCCAAATATGGAATAGACAAGAGCTACTCCTTGCTCAACGAAATGGACTCAACACCCCATATTAAACGCCTAAGAATGTACCTGACTAGTAAGTATCTTAAAACCTATGGATTGCTATGTCTCCGAAAGAGAATCAAGCATGTGTACAGGGGCATAAACGCAGCAGTGATAGGATTGGAGAGGTTCGGTGAGCAAATGAAGACCGTTTGAAGTCATATTGCATGGTACCCATTCCACGGGTTTCAACTACCCAGGTTTAAGGTATTCTTCCTTCAGCTAAAACATGCATGTGGAACCTAGAGTATGATCAACCATGTGATCGGGAGACGTGTTCAAATATGTCTCAGTTTTCGTACCCTGGTACTCGGGTGCAACATTCCAGACGCTTACTAACACTCTCCCCACTTGGAGAGTCAGTCCCTTTAACCTCCTGTTTGGCCCAGTTTGCAATTTCTGTGGAAGATGAACAGGAATAGCGAGAATCAATGAGAGACTAGCTGGAGGTGTTAGGATGGGCAAATTTAACTCTCATTTCCCACCAGGAAGAGGAATTAACCAAAGGCTCAGCGTGCCGTGCCAGAACCATATTAAGGCCTGAAGACATCCTGCGGTGTTGCGGCCAGGTCACAAGAAAGCGAGTTGAAGAAAGGAGCTCAGGGGCACTGTAATTCACAAACCTGCAGAGTTATAAATGACAGCTATCGTCCAAAAATAGACTGAAGTAAGGCTGCCAAGAGGACTTGAAAGCGGGGCAGAATTGCAGGAAACCGATTTCAGGAGGTAGACTGGAATTGCATTGAAAGCATAGGAAAAGAGGCAGAACGTCCACAATGATGCACTTGGCCAAAAAGGGCGTATGCGTTTTTTCCTGAATATATTCAGGGAAAAACGCATACGCCCTTTTTGGCCAACCAAGCAAACGTGCAAAGGAAATCTGCACTACAATGAAGTCTCACTTCCCCCCGGTCAAAAGGGCCATCTGAAAAAAGTGTAAAATCCAGAAAGGCAGGACAGGCCATGGAGAACTGGGAGCCTTGTTATGCTGATGGGCGGGATGTAAATTGCCAACAACCACTCGGGAGAAGTGTATGGTGTTTCCTGAAACATCTAAAAAACAAAGCAACAGAACCTAGGGCACTTCCACTTATGGTCCTATAGCTTAGGGAAATTAAAATCAAAAAGACACAGCCACCCCAAAGTTTGGAACGGCTCTGTTTACAAGAACCTCGTTTACAGTACAAGTTCAACATCGCAGAAAGTGAAAAATGGATAAAGAAGTTGTGGTATTTACTTACAAAGCAATATCACTCAGCAATGAAATCTGTGTCATCAGGCCCTTAGCAGCACAATGAGTGGATTCAGGTATGATGATTCTAACTGAAATAAGTCACACAGAAAAAGAAACATCATAAGATATCAGTAATACACGGAATGTAAACTTGGCTACACAGGAACTGAATTACAGAACAGAACAGGGTCTCAAATTTAGAAAACCAACTTATGCTTGCTTAAGGCGAAATGTGAGTTGGGGTGCTGCATAAAACCAGAGATTGAAATGAGCACAGATAAAGTTCCTTAAGCCAAATATGGAATAGACAAGAGCTACTCCTTGCTCAACGAAATGGACTCAACACCCCATATTAAACGCCTAAGAATGTACCTGACTAGTAAGTATCTTAAAACCTATGGATTGCTATGTCTCCGAAAGAGAATCAAGCATGTGTACAGGGGCATAAACGCAGCAGTGATAGGATTGGAGAAGTTCGGTGAGCAAATGAAGACCCTTTGAAGTCATATTGCATGGTACCCATTACACGGGTCTTAACTCTCCAGGTTTAAGGTATTCTTCCTTCAGCTAAAACATGCATGTGGAACCTAGAGTATGATCAACCATGTGATCGGGAGACGTGTTCAAATATGTCTCAGTTTTCCTCCCCTGGTACTCGGGTGCAACATTCCAGACGCTTTACTAACAATCTCCCCACTTGGAGAGTCAGTCCCTTTAACCTCCTGTTTGGCCCAGTTTGCAATTTCTGCGGAAGATGAACAGGAATAGCGAGAACCAATGAGAGACTAGCTGGAGGTGTCTGGACGGGCAAATTTAACTCTCATTTCCCACCAGGAAGAGGAATTAACCAAAGGCTCAGCGTGCCGTGCCGGAACCAGATTAGGGCCTGAAGCCATCCTGCGGTGTTGCGGCCAGGTCACAAGAAAGCGAGTTGAAGAAAGGAGCTCAGGGGCACTGTAATTCACAAACCTGCAGAGTTATAAATGACAGCTATCGTCCAAAAATAGACTGAAGTAAGGCTGCCAAGAGGACTTGAAAGCGGGGCAGAATTGCAGGAAACCGATTTCAGGAGGTAGACTGGAATTGCATTGAAAGCATAGGAAAAGAGGCAGAACGTCCACAGTGATGCACTTGGCCAAAAAGGGCGTATGCGTTTTTTCCTGAATATATTCAGGAAAAAACGCATACGCCCTTTTTGGCCAACCAAGCAAGCTTGCAAAGGAAATCTGCACTACAATGAAGTCTCACTTCCCCCCGGTCAAAAGGGCCATCTGAAAAAAGTGTAAAATCCAGAAAGGCAGGACAGGCCATGGAGAACTGGGAGCCTTGTTATGCTGATGGGCGGGATGTAAATTGCCAACAACCACTCGAGAGAAGTGTATGGTGTTTCCTGAAACATCTAAAAAACAAAGCAACAGAACCTAGGGCACTTCGACTTATGGTCCTATAGCTTAGGGAAATTAAAATCAAAAAGACACAGCCACCCCAATGTTTAGAACGGCTCTGTTTACAAGAACCTCGTTTACAGTACAAGTTCAACATCGCAGAAAGTGAAAAATGGATAAAGAAGTTGTGGTATTTACTTACAAAGCAATATCACTCAGCAATGAAATCTGTGTCATCAGGCCCTTAGCAGCACAATGAGTGGATTCAGGTATGATGATTCTAACTGAAGTAAGTCACACAGAAAAAGAAACATCATAAGATATCAGTAATACACGGAATGTAAACTTGGCTACACAGGAACTGCATTCCAAAACAGAACAGGGTCTCAAATTTAGAAAACCAACTTATGCTTGCTTAAGGGGAAAGGTGAGTTGGGGTGCTGCATAAAACCAGAGATTGAAATGAGCACAGATAAAGTTCCTTAAGCCAAATATGGAATAGACAAGAGCTACTCCTTGCTCAACGAAATGGACTCAACACCCCATATTAAACGCCTAAGAATGTACCTGACTAGTAAGTATCTTAAAACCTATGGATTGCTATGTCTCCGAAAGAGAATCAAGCATGTGTACAGGGGCATAAACGCAGCAGTGATAGGATTGGAGAGGTTCGGTGAGCAAATGAAGACCGTTTGAAGTCATATTGCATGGTACCCATTCCACGGGTTTCAACTACCCAGGTTTAAGGTATTCTTCCTTCAGCTAAAACATGCATGTGGAACCTAGAGTATGATCAACCATGTGATCGGGAGACGTGTTCAAATATGTCTCAGTTTTCGTACCCTGGTACTCGGGTGCAACATTCCAGACGCTTACTAACACTCTCCCCACTTGGAGAGTCAGTCCCTTTAACCTCCTGTTTGGCCCAGTTTGCAATTTCTGTGGAAGATGAACAGGAATAGCGAGAATCAATGAGAGACTAGCTGGAGGTGTTAGGATGGGCAAATTTAACTCTCATTTCCCACCAGGAAGAGGAATTAACCAAAGGCTCAGCGTGCCGTGCCAGAACCATATTAGGGCCTGAAGACATCCTGCGGTGTTGCGGCCAGGTCACAAGAAAGCGAGTTGAAGAAAGGAGCTCAGGGGCACTGTAATTCACAAACCTGCAGAGTTATAAATGACAGCTATCGTCCAAAAATAGACTGAAGTAAGGCTGCCAAGAGGACTTGAAAGCGGGGCAGAATTGCAGGAAACCGATTTCAGGAGGTAGACTGGAATTACATTGAAAGCATAGGAAAAGAGGCAGAACGTCCACAATGATGCACTTGGCCAAAAAGGGCGTATGCGTTTTTTCCTGAATATATTCAGGGAAAAACGCATACGCCCTTTTTGGCCAACCAAGCAAACGTGCAAAGGAAATCTGCACTACAATGAAGTCTCACTTCCCCCCGGTCAAAAGGGCCATCTGAAAAAAGTGTAAAATCCAGAAAGGCAGGACAGGCCATGGAGAACTGGGAGCCTTGTTATGCTGATGGGCGGGATGTAAATTGCCAACAACCACTCGGGAGAAGTGTATGGTGTTTCCTGAAACATCTAAAAAACAAAGCAACAGAACCTAGGGCACTTCCACTTATGGTCCTATAGCTTAGGGAAATTAAAATCAAAAAGACACAGCCACCCCAAAGTTTGGAACGGCTCTGTTTACAAGAACCTCGTTTACAGTACAAGTTCAACATCGCAGAAAGTGAAAAATGGATAAAGAAGTTGTGGTATTTACTTACAAAGCAATATCACTCAGCAATGAAATCTGTGTCATCAGGCCCTTAGCAGCACAATGAGTGGATTCAGGTATGATGATTCTAACTGAAGTAAGTCACACAGAAAAAGAAACATCATAAGATATCAGTAATACACGGAATGTAAACTTGGCTACACAGGAACTGAATTACAGAACAGAACAGGGTCTCAAATTTAGAAAACCAACTTATGCTTGCTTAAGGCGAAAGGTGAGTTGGGGTGCTGCATAAAACCAGAGATTGAAATGAGCACAGATAAAGTTCCTTAAGCCAAATATGGAATAGACAAGAGCTACTCCTTGCTCAACGAAATGGACTCAACACCCCATATTAAACGCCTAAGAATGTACCTGACTAGTAAGTATCTTAAAACCTATGGATTGCTATGTCTCCGAAAGAGAATCAAGCATGTGTACAGGGGCATAAACGCAGCAGTGATAGGATTGGAGAGGTTCGGTGAGCAAATGAAGACCCTTTGAAGTCATATTGCATGGCACCCATTCCACGGGTTTCAACTACCCAGGTTTAAGGTATTCTTCCTTCAGCTAAAACATGCATGTGGAACCCAAGTATGATCAACCATGTGATCGGGAGACGTGTTCAAATATGTCTCAGTTTTCCTCCCCTGGTACTCGGGTGCAACATTCCAGACGCTTTACTAACAATCTCCCCACTTGGAGAGTCAGTCCCTTTAACCTCCTGTTTGGCCCAGTTTGCAAATTCTGCGGAAGATGAACAGGAATAGCGAGAACCAATGGGAGACTAGCTGGAGGTGTCTGGACGGGCAAATTTAACTCTCATTTCCCACCAGGAAGAGGAATTAACCAAAGGCTCAGCGTGCCGTGCCAGAACCAGATTAGGGCCTGAAGCCATCCTGCGGTGTTGCGGCCAGCTCACAAGAAAGCGAGTTGAAGAAAGGAGCTCAGGGGCACTGTAATTCACAAACCTGCAGAGTTATAAATGACAGCTATCGTCCAAAAATAGACTGAAGTAAGGCTGCCAAGAGGACTTGAAAGCGGGGCAGAATTGCAGGGAACCGATTTCAGGAGGTAGACTGGAATTGCATTGAAAGCATAGGAAAAGAGGCAGAACGTCCACAATGATGCACTTGGCCAAAAAGGGCGTATGCGTTTTTTCCTGAATATATTCAGGAAAAAACGCATACGCCCTTTTTGGCCAACCAAGCAAGCTTGCAAAGGAAATCTGCACTACAATGAAGTCTCACTTCCCCCCGGTCAAAAGGGCCATCTGAAAAAAGTGTAAAATCCAGAAAGGCAGGACAGGCCATGGAGAACTGGGAGCCTTGTTATGCTGATGGGCGGGATGTAAATTGCCAACAACCACTCGGGAGAAGTGTATGGTGTTTCCTGAAACATCTAAAAAACAAAGCAACAGAACCTAGGGCACTTCCACTTATGGTCCTATAGCTTAGGGAAATTAAAATCAAAAAGACACAGCCACCCCAAAGTTTGGAACGGCTCTGTTTACAAGAACCTCGTTTACAGTACAAGTTCAACATCGCAGAAATTGAAAAATGGATAAAGAAGTTGTGGTATTTACTTACAAAGCAATATCACTCAGCAATGAAATCTGTGTCATCAGGCCCTTAGCAGCACAATGAGTGGATTCAGGTATGATGATTCTAACTGAAATAAGTCACACAGAAAAAGAAACATCATAAGATATCAGTAATACACGGAATGTAAACTTGGCTACACAGGAACTGAATTACAGAACAGAACAGGGTCTCAAATTTAGAAAACCAACTTATTCTTGCTTAAGGGTAAAGGTGAGTTGGGGTGCTGCATAAAACCAGAGATTGAAATGAGCACAGATAAAGTTCCTTAAGCCAAATATGGAATAGACAAGAGCTACTCCTTGCTCAACGAAATGGACTCAACACCGCATATTAAACGCCTAAGAAGGTACCTGTCTAGTAAGTATCTTAAAACCTATGGATTGCTATGTCTCCGAAAGAGAATCAAGCATGTGTACAGGGGCATAAACGCAGCAGTGATAGGATTGGAGAGGTTCGGTGAGCAAATGAAGACCGTTTGAAGTCATATTGCATGGTACCCATTACACGGGTCTCAACTCTCCAGGTTTAAGGTATTCTTCCTTCAGCTAAAACATGCATGTGGAACCCAGAGTATGATCAACCGTGTGAACGGGAGACGTGTTCAAATATGTCTCAGTTTTCCTCCCCTGGTACTCGGGTGCAACATTCCAGACGCTTTACTAACACTCTCCCGACTTGGAGAGTCAGTCCCTTTAACCTCCTGTTTGGCCCAGTTTGCAATTTCTGCGGAAGGTGAACAGGAATAGCGAGAACCAATGAGAGACTAGCTGGAGGTGTCTGGACGGGAAAATTTAACTCTCATTTCCCACCAGGAAGAGGAATTAACCAAAGGCTCAGCATGCCGTGCCGGAACCAGATTGGGGCCTGAAGCCATCCTGCGGTGTTGCGGGCAGCTCACAAGAAAGCGAGTTGTAGAAAGGAGCTCAGGGGCACTGTAATTCACAAACCTGCAGAGTTATAAATGACAGCTATCGTCCAAAAATATACTGAAGTAAGGCTGCCAAGAGGACTTGAAAGCGGGGCAGAATTGCAGGAAACCGATTTCAGGAGGTAGACTGAAATTGCATTGAAAGCATAGGAAAAGAGGCAGAACGTACACAATGATGCACTTGGCCAAAAAGGGCGTATGCGTTTTTTCCTGAATATATTCAGGAAAAAACGCATACGCCCTTTTTGGCCAACCAAGCAAGCTTGCAAAGGAAATCTGCACTACAATGAAGCCTCACTTCCACCTGGTCAAAAGGGCCATCTGAAAAAAGTGTAAAATCCATAAAGGCACGACAGGCCATGGAGAACTGGGAGCCTTCTTATGCTGATGGGCGGGATGTAAATTGCCAACAGCCACTCTGGAGAAGTGTATGGTGTTTCCTGAAACATCTAAAAAACAAAGCAACAGAGCCTAGGGCACTTCCACTTATGGTCCTATAGCTTAGGGAAATTAAAATCAAAAAGACACAGCCACCCCAAAGTTTGGGACGCCTCCGTTTACAAGAACCTCGTTTACCGTACAAGTTCAATATCACAGAAAGTGAAAAATGGATAAAGAACTTGAGGTACTTACGTACAATGCAGTATCACTCAGCAATGAAATCTATGTCATCAGGCCCTTAGCAGCACAATGAGTGGATTCAGGTATGATGATTCTAACTGAAGTAAGTCACACAGAAAAAGAAACATCATAAGATATCAGTAATACACGGAATGTAAACTTGGCTACACAGGAACTGAATTACAAAACAGAACAGGGTCTCAAATTTAGAAAACCAACTTATGCTTGCTTAAGGGTAAAGGTGAGTTGGGGTGCTGCATAAAACCAGAGATTGAAATGAGCACAGATAAAGTTCCTTAAGCCAAATATGGAATAGACAAGAGCTACTCCTTGCTCAACGAAATGGACTCAACACCGCATATTAAACGCCTAAGAATGTACCTGACTAGTAAGTATCTTAAAACCTATGGATTGCTATGTCTCCGAAAGAGAATCAAGCATGTGTACAGGGGCATAAACGCAGCAGTGATAGGATTGGAGAGGTTCGGTGAGCAAATGAAGACCCTTTGAAGTCATATTGCATGGTACCCATTACACGGGTCTTAACTCTCCAGGTTTAAGGTATTCTTCCTTCAGCTAAAACATGCATGTGGAACCCAAGTATGATCAACCATGTGAACGGGAGACGTGTTCAAATATGTCTCAGTTTTCCTCCCCTGGTACTCGGGTGCAGCATTCCAGACGCTTTACTAACACTCTCCCCACTTGGAGAGTCAGCGCCTTTAACCTCCTGTTTGGCCCAGTTTGCAATTTCTGCGGAAGATGAACAGGAATAGCGAGAACCAATGAGAGACTAGCTGGAGGTTTCTGGACGGGCAAATTTAACTCTCATTTCCCACCAAGAAGAGGAAATAACCAAAGGCTCAGCGTGCCGTGCCGGAACCAGATTAGGGCCTGAAACCATCCTGCGGTGTTGCGGCCAGCTCACAAGAAAGCAAGTTGAAGAAAGGAGCTCAGGGGCACTGTAATTCACACACCTGCAGAGTTATAAATGACAGCTATCGTCCAAAAATAGACTGAAGTAAGGCTGCCAAGAGGACTTGAAAGCGGGGCAGAATTGCAGGAAACCGATTTCAGGAGGTAGACTGGAATTGCATTGAAAGCATAGGAAAAGAGGCAGAACGTCCACAATGATGCACTTGGCCAAAAAGGGCGTATGCGTTTTTTCCTGAATATATTCAGGAAAAAACGCATACGCCCTTTTTGGCCAACCAAGCAAGCTTGCAAAGGAAATCTGCACTACAATGAAGTCTCACTTCCCCCCGGTCAAAAGGGCCATCTGAAAAAAGTGTAAAATCCAGAAAGGCAGGACAGGCCATGGAGAACTGGGAGCCTTGTTATGCTGATGGGCGGGATGTAAATTGCCAACAACCACTCGGGAGAAGTGTATGGTGTTTCCTGAAACATCTAAAAAACAAAGCAACAGAACCTAGGGCACTTCCACTTATGGTCCTATAGCTTAGGGAAATTAAAATCAAAAAGACACAGCCACCCCAAAGTTTGGAACGGCTCTGTTTACAAGAACCTCGTTTACAGTACAAGTTCAACATCGCAGAAAGTGAAAAATGGATAAAGAAGTTGTGGTATTTACTTACAAAGCAATATCACGCAGCAATGAAATCTGTGTCATCAGGCCCTTAGCAGCACAATGAGTGGATTCAGGTATGATGATTCTAACTGAAATAAGTCACACAGAAAAAGAAACATCATAAGATATCAGTAATACACGGAATGTAAACTTGGCTACACAGGAACTGAATTACAGAACAGAACAGGGTCTCCAATTTAGAAAACCAACTTATTCTTGCTTAAGGGTAAAGGTGAGTTGGGGTGCTGCATAAAACCAGAGATTGAAATGAGCACAGATAAAGTTCCTTAAGCCAAATATGGAATAGACAAGAGCTACTCCTTGCTCAACGAAATGGACTCAACACCCCATATTAAACGCCTAAGAATGTACCTGACTAGTAAGTATCTTAAAACCTATGGATTGCTATGTCTCCAAAAGAGAATCAAGCATGTGTACAGGGGCATAAACGCAGCAGTGATAGGATTGGAGAGGTTCGGTGAGCAAATGAAGACCCTTTGAAATCATATTGCATGGTACTCATTCCACGGGTTTCAACTACCCAGGTTTAAGGTATTGTTCCTTCAGCTAAAACATGCATGTGGAACCTAGAGTATGATCAACCATGTGATCGGGAGACGTGTTCAAATATGTCTCAGTTTTCCTCCCCTGGTACTCGGGTGCAACATTCCAGACGCTTTACTAACACTCTCCCCACTTGGAGAGTCAGTCCCTTTAACCTCCTGTTTGGCCCAGTTTGCAATTTCTGCGGAAGATGAACAGGAATAGCGAGAACCAATGAGAGACTAGCTGGAGGTGTCTGAACGGGCAAATTTAACTCTCATTTCCCACCAGGAAGAGGAATTAACCAAAGGCTCAGCATGCCGTGCCGGAACCAGATTAGGGCCTGAAGCCATCCTGCGGTGTTGCGGCCAGGTCACAAGAAAGCGAGTTGAAGAAAGGAGCTCAGGGGCACTGTAATTCACAAACCTGCAGAGTTATAAAAGACAGCTATCGTCCAAAAATAGACTGAAGTAAGGCTGCCAAGAGGACTTGAAAGCGGGGCAGAATTGCAGGAAACCGATTTCAGGAGGTAGACTGGAATTGCATTGAAAGCATAGGAAAAGAGGCAGAACGTCCACAGTGATGCACTTGGCCAAAAAGGGCGTATGCGTTTTTTCCTGAATATATTCAGGAAAAAACGCATACGCCCTTTTTGGCCAACCAAGCAAGCTTGCAAAGGAAATCTGCACTACAATGAAGTCTCACTTCCCCCCGGTCAAAAGGGCCATCTGAAAAAAGTGTAAAATCCAGAAAGGCAGGACAGGCCATGGAGAACTGGGAGCCTTGTTATGCTGATGGGCGGGATGTAAATTGCCAACAACCACTCGAGAGAAGTGTATGGTGTTTCCTGAAACATCTAAAAAACAAAGCAACAGAACCTAGGGCACTTCGACTTATGGTCCTATAGCTTAGGGAAATTAAAATCAAAAAGACACAGCCACCCCAAAGTTTGGAACGGCTCTGTTTACAAGAACCTCGTTTACAGTACAAGTTCAACATCGCAGAAAGTGAAAAATGGATAAAGAAGTTGTGGTATTTACTTACAAAGCAATATCACTCAGCAATGAAATCTGTGTCATCAGGCCCTTAGCAGCACAATGAGTGGATTCAGGTATGATGATTCTAACTGAAGTAAGTCACACAGAAAAAGAAACATCATAAGATATCAGTAATACACGGAATGTAAACTTGGCTACACAGGAACTGAATTACAGAACAGAGCAGGGTCTCAAATTTAGAAAACCAACTTATGCTTGCTTAAGTGTAAAGGTGAGTTGGGGTGCTGCATAAAACCAGAGATTGAAATGAGCACAGATAAAGTTCCTTAAGTCAAATATGGAATAGACAAGAGCTACTCCTTGCTCAACGAAATGGACTCAACACCGCATATTAAACGCCTAAGAATGTACCTGACTAGTAAGTATCTTAAAACCTATGGATTGCTATGTCTCCGAAAGAGAATCAAGCATGTGTACAGGGGAATAAACGCAGCAGTGATAGGATTGGAGAGGTTCGGTGAGCAAATGAAGACCCTTTGAAGTCATATTGCATGGTACCCATTACACGGGTCTTAACTCTCCAGGTTTAAGGTATTCTTCCTTCAGCTAAAACATGCATGTGGAACCCAAGTATGATCAACCATCTGAACGGGAGACGTGTTCAAATATGTCTCAGTTTTCCTCCCCTGGTACTCGGGTGCAACATTCCAGACGCTTTACTAACACTCTCCCCACTTGGAGAGTCAGCGCCTTTAACCTCCTGTTTGGCCCAGTTTGCAATTTCTGCGGAAGATGAACAGGAATAGCGAGAACCAATGAGAGACTAGCTGGAGGTTTCTGGACGGGCAAATTTAACTCTCATTTCCCACCAAGAAGAGGAAATAACCAAAGGCTCAGCGTGCCGTGCCGGAACCAGATTAGGGCCTGAAGCCATCCTGCGGTGTTGCGGCCAGCTCACAAGAAAGCAAGTTGAAGAAAGGAGCTCAGGGGCACTGTAATTCACACACCTGCAGAGTTATAAATGACAGCTATCGTCCAAAAATAGACTGAAGTAAGGCTGCCAAGAGGACTTGAAAGCGGGGCAGAATTGCAGGAAACCGATTTCAGGAGGTAGACTGGAATTGCATTGAAAGCATAGGAAAAGAGGCAGAACGTCCACAATGATGCACTTGGCCAAAAAGGGCGTATGCGTTTTTTCCTGAATATATTCAGGAAAAAACGCATACGCCCTTTTTGGCCAACCAAGCAAGCTTGCAAAGGAAATCTGCACTACAATGAAGTCTCACTTCCCCCCGGTCAAAAGGGCCATCTGAAAAAAGTGTAAAATCCAGAAAGGCAGGACAGGCCATGGAGAACTGGGAGCCTTGTTATGCTGATGGGCGGGATGTAAATTGCCAACAACCACTCGGGAGAAGTGTATGGTGTTTCCTGAAACATCTAAAAAACAAAGCAACAGAACCTAGGGCACTTCCATTTATGGTCCTATAGCTTAGGGAAATTAAAATCAAAAAGACACAGCCACCCCAAAGTTTGGAACGGCTCTGTTTACAAGAACCTCGTTTACAGTACAAGTTCAACATCGCAGAAAGTGAAAAATGGATAAAGAAGTTGTGGTATTTACTTACAAAGCAATATCACGCAGCAATGAAATCTGTGTCATCAGGCCCTTAGCAGCACAATGAGTGGATTCAGGTATGATGATTCTAACTGAAATAAGTCACACAGAAAAAGAAACATCATAAGATATCAGTAATACACGGAATGTAAACTTGGCTACACAGGAACTGAATTACAGAACAGAACAGGGTCTCAAATTTAGAAAACCAACTTATTCTTGCTTAAGGGTAAAGGTGAGTTGGGGTGCTGCATAAAACCAGAGATTGAAATGAGCACAGATAAAGTTCCTTAAGCCAAATATGGAATAGACAAGAGCTACTCCTTGCTCAACGAAATGGACTCAACACCGCATATTAAACGTCTAAGAATGTACCTGACTAGTAAGTATCTTAAAACCTATGGATTGCTATGTCTCCGAAAGAGAATCAAGCATGTGTACAGGGGCATAAACGCAGCAGTGATAGGATTGGAGAGGTTCGGTGAGCAAATGAAGACCCTTTGAAATCTCATTGCATGGTACCCATTACACGGGTTTCAACTACCCAGGTTTAAGGTATTCTTCCTTCAGCTAAAACATGCATGTGGAACCTAGAGTATGATCAACCATGTGATCGGGAGACGTGTTCAAATATGTCTCAGTTTTCCTCCCCTGGTATTCGGGTGCAACATTCCAGACGCTTTACTAACACTCTCCCCACTTGGAGAGTCAGTCCCTTTAACCTCCTGTTTGGCCCAGTTTGCAATTTCTGCGGAAGATGAACAGGAATAGTGAGAACCAATGAGAGACTAGCTGGAGGTGTCTGAACGGGCAAATTTAACTCTCATTTCCCACCAGGAAGAGGAATTAACCAAAGGCGCAGCATGCCAGGCCGGAACCAGATTAGGGCCTGAAGCCATCCTGCGGTGTTGCGGCCAGGTCACAAGAAAGCGAGTTGAAGAAAGGAGCTCAGGGGCACTGTAATTCACAAACCTGCAGAGTTATAAAAGACAGCTATCGTCCAAAAATAGACTGAAGTAAGGCTGCCAAGAGGACTTGAAAGCGGGGCAGAATTGCAGGAAACCGATTTCAGGAGGTAGACTGGAATTGCATTGAAAGCATAGGAAAAGAGGCAGAATGTCCACAGTGATGCACTTGGCCAAAAAGGGCGTATGCGTTTTTTCCTGAATATATTCAGGAAAAAACGCATACGCCCTTTTTGGCCAACCAAGCAAGCTTGCAAAGGAAATCTGCACTACAATGAAGTCTCACTTCCCCCCGGTCAAAAGGGCCATCTGAAAAAAGTGTAAAATCCAGAAAGGCAGGACAGGCCATGGAGAACTGGGAGCCTTGTTATGCTGATGGGCGGGATGTAAATTGCCAAAAACCACTCGGGAGAAGTGTATGGTGTTTCCTGAAACATCTAAAAAACAAAGCAACAGAACCTAGGGCACTTCCACTTATGGTCCTATAGCTTAGGGAAATTAAAATCAAAAAGACACAGCCACCCCAAAGTTTGGAACGGCTCTGTTTACAAGAACCTCGTTTACAGTACAAGTTCAACATCGCAGAAAGTGAAAAATGGATAAAGAAGTTGTGGTATTTACTTACAAAGCAATATCACTCAGCAATGAAATCTGTGTCATCAGGCCCTTAGCAGCACAATGAGTGGATTCAGGTATGATGATTCTAACTGAAGTAAGTCACACAGAAAAAGAAACATCATAAGATATCAGTAATACACGGAATGTAAACTTGGCTACACAGGAACTGAATTACAGAACAGAACAGGGACTCAAATTTAGAAAACCAACTTATGCTTGCTTAAGTGTAAAGGTGAGTTGGGGTGCTGCATAAAACCAGAGATTGAAATGAGCACAGATAAAGTTCCTTAAGTCAAATATGGAATAGACAAGAGCTACTCCTTGCTCAACGAAATGGACTCAACACCGCATATTAAACGCCTAAGAATGTACCTGACTAGTAAGTATCTTAAAACCTATGGATTGCTATGTCTCCGAAAGAGAATCAAGCATGTGTACAGGGGCATAAACGCAGCAGTGATAGGATTGGAGAGCTTCGGTGAGCAAATGAAGACCCTTTGAAGTCATATTGCATGGTACCCATTACACGGGTCTTAACTCTCCAGTTTTAAGGTATTCTTCCTTCAGCTAAAACATGCATGTGGAACCCAAGTATGATCAACCATAGGAACGGGAGACGTGTTCAAATATGTCTCAGTTTTCCTCCCCTGGTACTCGGGTGCAACATTCCAGACGCTTTACTAACACTCTCCCCACTTGGAGAGTCAGCGCCTTTAACCTCCTGTTTGGCCCAGTTTGCAATTTCTGCGGAAGATGAACAGGAATAGCGAGAACCAATGAGAGACTAGCTGGAGGTTTCTGGACGGGCAAATTTAACTCTCATTTCCCACCAAGAAGAGGAAATAACCAAAGGCTCAGCGTGCCGTGCCGGAACCAGATTAGGGCCTGAAGCCATCCTGCGGTGTTGCGGCCAGCTCACAAGAAAGCAAGTTGAAGAAAGGAGCTCAGGGGCACTGTAATTCACACACCTGCAGAGTTATAAATGACAGCTATCGTCCAAAAATAGACTGAAGTAAGGCTGCCAAGAGGACTTGAAAGCGGGGCAGAATTGCAGGAAACCGATTTCAGGAGGTAGACTGGAATTGCATTGAAAGCATAGGAAAAGAGGCAGAACGTCCACAATGATGCACTTGGCCAAAAAGTGCGTATGCGTTTTTTCCTGAATATATTCAGGAAAAAACGCATACGCCCTTTTTGGCCAACCAAGCAAGCTTGCAAAGGAAATCTGCACTACAATGAAGTCTCACTTCCCCCCGGTCAAAAGGGCCATCTGAAAAAAGTGTAAAATCCAGAAAGGCAGGACAGGCCATGGAGAACTGGGAGCCTTGTTATGCTGATGGGCGGGATGTAAATTGCCAACAACCACTGGGGAGAAGTGTATGGTGTTTCCTGAAACATCTAAAAAACAAAGCAACAGAACCTAGGGCACTTCCACTTATGGTCCTATAGCTTAGGGAAATTAAAATCAAAAAGACACAGCCACCCCAAAGTTTGGAACGGCTCTGTTTACAAGAACCTCGTTTACAGTACAAGTTCAACATCGCAGAAAGTGAAAAATGGATAAAGAAGTTGTGGTATTTACTTACAAAGCAATATCACTCAGCAATGAAATCTGTGTCATCAGGCCCTTAGCAGCACAATGAGTGGATTCAGGTATGATGATTCTAACTGAAATAAGTCACACAGAAAAAGAAACATCATAAGATATCAGTAATACACGGAATGTAAACTTGGCTACACAGGAACTGAATTACAGAACAGAACAGGGTCTCAAATTTAGAAAACCAACTTATTCTTGCTTAAGGGTAAAGGTGAGTTGGGGTGCTGCATAAAACCAGAGATTGAAATGAGCACAGATAAAGTTCCTTAAGCCAAATATGGAATAGACAAGAGCTACTCCTTGCTCAACGAAATGGACTCAACACCCCATATTAAACGCCTAAGAATGTACCTGACTACTAAGTATCTTAAAACCTATGGATTGCTATGTCTCCGAAAGAGAATCAAGCATGTGTACAGGGGCATAAACGCAGCAGTGATAGGATTGGAGAGGTTCGGTGAGCAAATGAAGACCCTTTGAAATCACATTGCATGGTACCCATTACACGGGTTTCAACTACCCAGGTTTAAGGTATTCTTCCTTCAGCTAAAACATGCATGTGGAACCTAGAGTATGATCAACCATGTGATCGGGAGACGTGTTCAAATATGTCTCAGTTTTCCTCCCCTGGTACTCGGGTGCAACATTCCAGACGCTTTACTAACACTCTCCCCACTTGGAGAGTCAGTCCCTTTAACCTCCTGTTTGGCCCAGTTTGCAATTTCTGCGGAAGATGAACAGGAATAGCGAGAACCAATGAGAGACTAGCTGGAGGTGTCTGAACGGGCAAATTTAACTCTCATTTCCCACCAGGAAGAGGAATTAACCAAAGGCGCAGCATGCCAGGCCGGAACCAGATTAGGGCCTGAAGCCATCCTGCGGTGTTGCGGCCAGGTCACAAGAAAGCGAGTTGAAGAAAGGAGCTCAGGGGCACTGTAATTCACAAACCTGCAGAGTTATAAAAGACAGCTATCGTCCAAAAATAGACTGAAGTAAGGCTGCCAAGAGGACTTGAAAGCGGGGCAGAATTGCAGGAAACCGATTTCAGGAGGTAGACTGGAATTGCATTGAAAGCATAGGAAAAGAGGCAGAACGTCCACAATGATGCACTTGGCCAAAAAGGGCGTATGCGTTTTTTCCTGAATATATTCAGGAAAAAACGCATACGCCCTTTTTGGCCAACCAAGCAAGCTTGCAAAGGAAATCTGCACTACAATGAAGTCTCACTTCCCCCCGGTCAAAAGGGCCATCTGAAAAAAGTGTAAAATCCAGAAAGGCAGGACAGGCCATGGAGAACTGGGAGCCTTGTTATGCTGATGGGCGGGATGTAAATTGCCAACAACCACTCGGGAGAAGTGTATGGTGTTTCCTGAAACATCTAAAAAACAAAGCAACAGAACCTAGGGCACTTCCACTTATGGTCCTATAGCTTAGGGAAATTAAAATCAAAAAGACACAGCCACCCCAAAGTTTGGAACAGCTCTGTTTACAAGAACCTCGTTTACAGTACAAGTTCAACATCGCAGAAAGTGAAAAATGGATAAAGAAGTTGTGGTATTTACTTACAAAGCAATATCACTCAGCAATGAAATCTGTGTCATCAGGCCCTTAGCAGCACAATGAGTGGATTCAGGTATGATGATTCTAACTGAAGTAAGTCACACAGAAAAAGAAACATCATAAGATATCAGTAATACACGGAATGTAAACTTGGCTACACAGGAACTGAATTACAGAACAGAACAGGGTCTCAAATTTAGAAAACCAACTTATGCTTGCTTAAGTGTAAAGGTGAGTTGGGGTGCTGCATAAAACCAGAGATTGAAATGAGCACAGATAAAGTTCCTTAAGTCAAATATGGAATAGACAAGAGCTACTCCTTGCTCAACGAAATGGACTCAACACCGCATATTAAACGCCTAAGAATGTACCTGACTAGTAAGTATCTTAAAACCTATGGATTGCTATGTCTCCGAAAGAGAATCAAGCATGTGTACAGGGGCATAAACGCAGCAGTGATAGGATTGGAGAGCTTCGGTGAGCAAATGAAGACCCTTTGAAGTCATATTGCATGGTACCCATTACACGGGTCTTAACTCTCCAGGTTTAAGGTATTCTTCCTTCAGCTAAAACATGCATGTGGAACCCAAGTATGATCAACCATCTGAACGGGAGACGTGTTCAAATATGTCTCAGTTTTCCTCCCCTGGTACTCGGGTGCAACATTCCAGACGCTTTACTAACACTCTCCCCACTTGGAGAGTCAGCGCCTTTAACCTCCTGTTTGGCCCAGTTTGCAATTTCTGCGGAAGATGAACAGGAATAGCGAGAACCAATGAGAGACTAGCTGGAGGTTTCTGGACGGGCAAATTTAACTCTCATTTCCCACCAAGAAGAGGAAATAACCAAAGGCTCAGCGTGCCGTGCCGGAACCAGATTAGGGCCTGAAGCCATCCTGCGGTGTTGCGGCCAGCTCACAAGAAAGCAAGTTGAAGAAAGGAGCTCAGGGGCACTGTAATTCACACACCTGCAGAGTTATAAATGACAGCTATCGTCCAAAAATAGACTGAAGTAAGGCTGCCAAGAGGACTTGAAAGCGGGGCAGAATTGCAGGAAACCGATTTCAGGAGGTAGACTGGAATTGCATTGAAAGCATAGG
This sequence comes from Delphinus delphis, assembly GCF_949987515.2. NCBI lineage: Eukaryota > Metazoa > Chordata > Mammalia > Artiodactyla > Delphinidae > Delphinus > Delphinus delphis. Next base: position 566,097 of record NW_027192722.1, read on the forward strand.
AAAAGAGGCAGAACGTCCACAATGATGCACTTGGCCAAAAAGGGCGTATGCGTTTTTTCCTGAATATATTCAGGAAAAAACGCATACGCCCTTTTTGGCCAACCAAGCAAGCTTGCAAAGGAAATCTGCACTACAATGAAGTCTCACTTCCCCCCGGTCAAAAGGGCCATCTGAAAAAAGTGTAAAATCCAGAAAGGCAGGACAGGCCATGGAGAACTGGGAGCCTTGTTATGCTGATGGGCGGGATGTAAATTGCCAACAACCACTCGGGAGAAGTGTATGGTGTTTCCTGAAACATCTAAAAAACAAAGCAACAGAACCTAGGGCACTTCCACTTATGGTCCTATAGCTTAGGGAAATTAAAATCAAAAAGACACAGCCACCCCAAAGTTTGGAACGGCTCTGTTTACAAGAACCTCGTTTACAGTACAAGTTCAACATCGCAGAAAGTGAAAAATGGATAAAGAAGTTGTGGTATTTACTTACAAAGCAATATCACTCAGCAATGAAATCTGTGTCATCAGGCCCTTAGCAGCACAATGAGTGGATTCAGGTATGATGATTCTAACTGAAATAAGTCACACAGAAAAAGAAACATCATAAGATATCAGTAATACACGGAATGTAAACTTGGCTACACAGGAACTGAATTACAGAACAGAACAGGGTCTCAAATTTAGAAAACCAACTTATTCTTGCTTAAGGGTAAAGGTGAGTTGGGGTGCTGCATAAAACCAGAGATTGAAATGAGCACAGATAAAGTTCCTTAAGCCAAATATGGAATAGACAAGAGCTACTCCTTGCTCAACGAAATGGACTCAACACCCCATATTAAACGCCTAAGAATGTACCTGACTAGTAAGTATCTTAAAACCTATGGATTGCTATGTCTCCGAAAGAGAATCAAGCATGTGTACAGGGGCATAAACGCAGCAGTGATAGGATTGGAGAGGTTCGGTGAGCAAATGAAGACCCTTTGAAATCACATTGCATGGTACCCATTACACGGGTTTCAACTACCCAGTTTTAAGGTATTCTTCCTTCAGCTAAAACATGCATGTGGAACCTAGAGTATGATCAACCATGTGATCGGGAGACGTGTTCAAATATGTCTCAGTTTTCCTCCCCTGGTACTCAGGTGCAACATTCCAGACGCTTTACTAACACTCTCCCCACTTGGAGAGTCAGTCCCTTTAACCTCCTGTTTGGCCCAGTTTGCAATTTCTGCGGAAGATGAACAGGAATAGCGAGAACCAATGAGAGACTAGCTGGAGGTGTCTGAACGGGCAAATTTAACTCTCATTTCCCACCAGGAAGAGGAATTAACCAAAGGCGCAGCATGCCAGGCCGGAACCAGATTAGGGCCTGAAGCCATCCTGCGGTGTTGCGGCCAGGTCACAAGAAAGCGAGTTGAAGAAAGGAGCTCAGGGGCACTGTAATTCACAAACCTGCAGAGTTATAAAAGACAGCTATCGTCCAAAAATAGACTGAAGTAAGGCTGCCAAGAGGACTTGAAAGCGGGGCAGAATTGCAGGAAACCGATTTCAGGAGGTAGACTGGAATTGCATTGAAAGCATAGGAAAAGAGGCAGAACGTCCACAATGATGCACTTGGCCAAAAAGGGCGTATGCGTTTTTTCCTGAATATATTCAGGAAAAAACGCATACGCCCTTTTTGGCCAACCAAGCAAGCTTGCAAAGGAAATCTGCACTACAATGAAGTCTCACTTCCCCCCGGTCAAAAGGGCCATCTGAAAAAAGTGTAAAATCCAGAAAGGCAGGACAGGCCATGGAGAACTGGGAGCCTTGTTATGCTGATGGGCGGGATGTAAATTGCCAACAACCACTCGGGAGAAGTGTATGGTGTTTCCTGAAACATCTAAAAAACAAAGCAACAGAACCTAGGGCACTTCCACTTATGGTCCTATAGCTTAGGGAAATTAAAATCAAAAAGACACAGCCACCCCAAAGTTTGGAACGGCTCTGTTTACAAGAACCTCGTTTACAGTACAAGTTCAACATCGCAGAAAGTGAAAAATGGATAAAGAAGTTGTGGTATTTACTTACAAAGCAATATCACTCAGCAATGAAATCTGTGTCATCAGGCCCTTAGCAGCACAATGAGTGGATTCAGGTATGATGATTCTAACTGAAGTAAGTCACACAGAAAAAGAAACATCATAAGATATCAGTAATACACGGAATGTAAACTTGGCTACACAGGAACTGAATTACAGAACAGAACAGGGTCTCAAATTTAGAAAACCAACTTATGCTTGCTTAAGTGTAAATGTGAGTTGGGGTGCTGCATAAAACCAGAGATTGAAATGAGCACAGATAAAGTTCCTTAAGCCAAATATGGAATAGACAAGAGCTACTCCTTGCTCAACGAAATGGACTCAACACCGCATATTAAACGCCTAAGAAGGTACCTGACTAGTAAGTATCTTAAAACCTATGGATTGCTATGTCTCCGAAAGAGAATCAAGCATGTGTACAGGGGCATAAACCCAGCAGTGATAGGATTGGAGAGCTTCGGTGAGCAAATGAAGACCCTTTGAAGTCATATTGCATGGTACCCATTCCACGGGTCTTAACTCTCCAGGTTTAAGGTATTCTTCCTTCAGCTAAAACATGCATGTGGAACCCAAGTATGATCAACCATCTGAACGGGAGACGTGTTCAAATATGTCTCAGTTTTCCTCCCCTGGTACTCGGGTGCAACATTCCAGACGCTTTACTAACACTCTCCCCACTTGGAGAGTCAGCGCCTTTAATCTCCTGTTTGGCCCAGTTTGCAATTTCTGCGGAAGATGAACAGGAATAGCGAGAACCAATGAGAGACTAGCTGGAGGTTTCTGGACGGGCAAATTTAACTCTCATTTCCCACCAGGAAGAGGAAATAACCAAAGGCTCAGCGTGCCGTGCCGGAACCAGATTAGGGCCTGAAGCCATCCTGCGGTGTTGCGGCCAGGTCACAAGAAAGCAAGTTGAAGAAAGGAGCTCAGGGGCACTGTAATTCACACACCTGCAGAGTTATAAATGACAGCTATCGTCCAAAAATAGACTGAAGTAAGGCTGCCAAGAGGACTTGAAAGCGGGGCAGAATTGCAGGAAACCGATTTCAGGAGGTAGACTGGAATTGCATTGCAAGCATAGGAAAAGAGGCAGAACGTCCACAATGATGCACTTGGCCAAAAAGGGCGTATGCGTTTTTTCCTGAATATATTCAGGAAAAAACGCATACGCCCTTTTTGGCCAACCAAGCAAGCTTGCAAAGGAAATCTGCACTACAATGAAGTCTCACTTCTCCCCGGTCAAAAGGGCCATCTGAAAAAAGTGTAAAATCCAGAAAGGCAGGACAGGCCATGGAGAACTGGGAGCCTTGTTATGCTGATGGGCGGGATGTAAATTGCCAACAGACACTCGGGAGAAGTGTATGGTGTTTCCTGAAACATCTAAAAAACAAAGCAACAGAACCTAGGGCACTTCCACTTATGGTCCTATAGCTTAGGGAAATTAAAATCAAAAAGACACAGCCACCCCAAAGTTTGGAACGGCTCTGTTTACAAGAACCTCGTTTACAGTACAAGTTCAACATCGCAGAAAGTGAAAAATGGATAAAGAAGTTGTGGTATTTACTTACAAAGCAATATCACTCAGCAATGAAATCTGTGTCATCAGGCCCTTAGCAGCACAATAAGTGGATTCAGGTATGATGATTCTAACTGAAGTAAGTCACACAGAAAAAGAAACATCATAAGATATCAGTAATACACGGAATGTAAACTTGGCTACACAGGAACTGAATTACAGAACAGAACAGGGTCTCAAATTTAGAAAACCAACTTATGCTTGCTTAAGGGTAAAGGTGAGTTGGGGTGCTGCATAAAACCAGAGATTGAAATGAGCACAGATAAAGTTCCTTAAGTCAAATATGGAATAGACAAGAGCTACTCCTTGCTCAACGAAATGGACTCAACACCGCATATTAAACGCCTAAGAATGTACCTGACTAGTAAGTATCTTAAAACCTATGGATTGCTATGTCTCCGAAAGAGAATCAAGCATGTGTACAGGGGCATAAACGCAGCAGTGATAGGATTGGGGAGGTTCGGTGAGCAAATGAAGACCCTTTGAAGTCATATTGCATGGTACCCATTACACGGGTCTTAACTCTCCAGGTTTAAGGTATTCTTCCTTCAGCTAAAACATGCATGTGGAACCCAAGTATGATCAACCATGTGAACGGGAGACGTGTTCAAATATGTCTCAGTTTTCCTCCCCTGGTACTCGGGTGCAACATTCCAGACGCTTTACTAACACTCTCCCCACTTGGAGAGTCAGCGCCTTTAACCTCCTGTTTGGCCCAGTTTGCAATTTCTGCGGAAGATGAACAGGAATAGCGAGAACCAATGAGAGACTAGCTGGAGGTGTCTGAACGGGCAAATTTAACTCTCATTTCCCACCAGGAAGAGGAATTAACCAAAGGCTCAGCATGCCAGGCCGGAACCAGATTAGGGCCTGAAGCCATCCTGCGGTGTTGCGGCCAGGTCACAAGAAAGCGAGTTGAAGAAAGGAGCTCAGGGGCACTGTAATTCACAAACCTGCAGAGTTATAAATGACAGCTATCGTCCAAAAATAGACTGAAGTAAGGCTGCCAAGAGGACTTGAAAGCGGGGCAGAATTGCAGGAAACCGATTTCAGGAGGTAGACTGGAATTGCATTGAAAGCATAGGAAAAGAGGCAGAACGTCCACAATGATGCACTTGGCCAAAAAGGGCGTATGCGTTTTTTCCTGAATATATTCAGGAAAAAACGCATACGCCCTTTTTGGCCAACCAAGCAAGCTTGCAAAGGAAATCTGCACTACAATGAAGTCTCACTTCCCCCCGGTCAAAAGGGCCATCTGAAAAAAGTGTAAAATCCAGAAAGGCAGGACAGGCCATGGAGAACTGGGAGCCTTGTTATGCTGATGGGCGGGATGTAAATTGCCAACAACCACTCGGGAGAAGTGTATGGTGTTTCCTGAAACATCTAAAAAACAAAGCAACAGAGCCTAGGGCACTGCCACTTATGGTCCTATAGCTTAGGGAAATTAAAATCAAAAAGACACAGCCACCCCAAAGTTTGGGACGCCTCTGTTTACAAGAACCTCGTTTACAGTACAAGTTCAACATCACAGAAAGTGAAAAATGGATAAAGAAGTTGTGGTATTTACTTACAAAGCAATATCACTCAGCAATGAAATCTATGTCATCAGGCCCTTAGCATCACAATGAGTGGATTCAGGTATGATGATTCTAACTGAAATAAGTCACACAGAAAAAGAAACATCATAAGATATCAGTAATACACGGAATGTAAACTTGGCTACACAGGAACTGAATTACAGAACAGAACAGGGTCTCAAATTTAGAACACCAACTTATGCTTGCTTAAGGGTAAAGGTGAGTTGGGGTGCTGCATAAAACCAGAGATTGAAATGAGCACAGATAAAGTTCCTTAAGTCAAATATGGAATAGACAAGAGCTACTCCTTGCTCAACGAAATGGACTCAACACCGCATATTAAACGCCTAAGAATGTACCTGACTAGTAAGTATCGTAAAACCTATGGATTGCTATGTCTCCAAAAGAGAATCAAGCATGTGTACAGGGGCATAAACGCAGCAGTGATAGGATTGGAGAGGTTCGGTGAGCAAATGAAGACCCTTTGAAGTCATATTGCATGGTACCCATTACACGGGTCTCAACTCTCCAGGTTTAAGGTATTCTTCCTTCAGCTAAAACATGCATGTGGAACCCAGGTATGATCAACCATGTGAACGGGAGACGTGTTCAAATATGTCTCAGTTTTCCTCCCCTGGTACTCGGGTGCAACATTCCAGACGCTTTACTAACACTCTCCCCACTTGGAGAGTCAGCGCCTTTAACCTCCTGTTTGGCACAGTTTGCAATTTCTGCGGAAGATGAACAGGAATAGCGAGAACCAATGAGAGGCTAGCTGGAGGTGTCTGGACGGGCAAATTTAACTCTCATTTCCCACCAGGAAGAGGAAATAACCAAAGGCTCAGCGTGCCGTACCGGAACCAGATTAGGGCCTGAAGCCATCCTGCGGTGTTGCGGCCAGCTCACAAGAAAGCGAGTTGAAGAAAGGAGCTCAGGGGCACTGTAATTCACAAACCTGCAGAGTTATAAATGACAGCTATCGTCCAAAAATAGACTGAAGTAAGGCTGCCAAGAGGACTTGAAAGCGGGGCAGAATTGCAGGAAACCGATTTCAGGAGGTAGACTGGAATTGCATTGCAAGCATAGGAAAAAAGGGAGAACGTCCACAATGATGCACTTGGCCAAAAAGGGCGTATGCGTTTTTTCCTGAATATATTCAGGAAAAAACGCATACGCCCTTTTTGGCCAACCAAGCAAGCTTGCAAAGGAAATCTGCACTACAATGAAGTCTCACTTCCCCCCGGTCAAAAGGGCCATCTGAAAAAAGTGTAAAATCCAGAAAGGCAACAGGCCATTGAGAACTGGGAGCCTTGTTATGCTGATGGGCGGGATGTAAATTGCCAACAGACACTTGGGAGAAGTGTATGGTGTTTCCTGAAACATCTAAAAAACAAAGCAACAGAGCCTAGGGCACTTCCACTTATGGTCCTATAGCTTAGGGAAATTAAAATCAAAAAGACACAGCCACCCCAAAGTTTGGAACGGCTCTGTTTACAAGAACCTCGTTTACAGTACAAGTTCAACATCGCAGAAAGGGAAAAATGGATAAAGAAGTTGTGGTATTCACTTACAAAGCAATATCACTCAGCAATGAAATCTATGTCATCAGGCCCTTGGCAGCACAATGAGTGGATTCAGGTATGATGATTGTAACTGAAATAAGTCACACAGAAAAAGAAACATCATAAGATATCAGTAATACACGGAATGGAAACTTGGCTACACAGGAACTGAATTACAGAACAGAACAGGGTCTCAAATTTAGAAAAACAACTTATGCTTGCTTAAGGGTAAAGGTGAGTTGGGGTGCTGCATAAAACCAGAGATTGAAATGAGCACAGATAAAGTTCCTTAAGCCAAATATGGAATAGACAAGAGCTACTCCTTGCTCAACGAAATGGACTCAACACCGCATATTAAACACCTCAGAATGTACCTGACTTGTAAGTATCTTAAAACCTATGGATTGCTATGTCTCCGAAAGAGAATCAAGCATGTGTACAGGGGCATAAACGCAGCAGTGATAGGATTGGAGAGGTTCGGTGAGCAAATGAAGACCCTTTGAAGTCATATTGCATGGTACCCATTCCACGGGTTTCAACTACCCAGGTTTAAGGTATTCTTCCTTCAGCTAAAACATGCATGTGGAACCTAGAGTATGATCAACCATGTGATCGGGAGACGTGTTCAAATATGTCTCAGTTTTCCTCCCCTGGTACTTGGGTGCAACATTCCAGACGCTTTACTAACACTCTCCCCACTTGGAGAGTCAGTCCCTTTAACCTCCTGTTTGGCCCAGTTTGAAATTTCTGCGGAAGATGAACAGGAATAGCGAGAACCAATGAGAGGCTAGCTGGAGGTGTCTGGACGGGCAAATTTAACTCTCATTTTCCACCAGGAAGAGGAATTAACCAAAGGCTCAGCATGCCGGGCCGGAACCAGATTAGGGCCTGAAGCCATCCTGCGGTGTTGGGGCCGGGTCACAAGAAAGCGAGTTGAAGAAAGGAGCTCAGGGGCACTGTAATTCACAAACCTGCAGAGTTATAAATGACAGCTATCGTCCAAAAATAGACTGAAGTAAGGCTGCCAAGAGGACTTGAAAGCGGGGCAGAATTGCAGGAAACCGATTTCAGGAGGTAGACTGGAATTGCATTGAAAGCATAGGAAAAGAGGCAGAACGTCCACAATGATGCACTTGGCCAAAAAGGGCGTATGCGTTTTTTCCTGAATATATTCAGGAAAAAACGCATACGCCCTTTTTGGCCAACCAAGCAAGCTTGCAAAGGAAATCTGCACTACAATGAAGTCTCACTTCCCCCTGGTCAAAAGGGCCATCTGAAAAAAGTGTAAAATCCAGAAAGGCAGGACAGGCCATGGAGAACTGGGAGCCTTGTTATGCTGATGGGCGGGATGTAAATTGCCAACAACCACTCAGGAGAAGTGTATGGTGTTTCCTGAAACATCTAAAAAACAAAGCAACAGAGCCTAGGGCACTGCCACTTATGGTCCTATAGCTTAGGGAAATTAAAATCAAAAAGACACAGCCACCCCAAAGTTTGGGACGCCTCTGTTTACAAGAACCTCGTTTACAGTACAAGTTCAACATCGCAGAAAGTGAAAAATGGATAAAGAAGTTGTGGTATTTACTTACAAAGCAATATCACTCAGCAATGAAATCTATGTCATCAGGCCCTTAGCATCACAATGAGTGGATTCAGGTATGATGATTCTAACTGAAATAAGTCACACAGAAAAAGAAACATCATAAGATATCAGTAATACACGGAATGTAAACTTGGCTACACAGGAACTGAATTACAGAACAGAACAGGGTCTCAAATTTAGAAAACCAACTTATGCTTGCTTAAGGGTAAAGGTGAGTTGGGGTGCTGCATAAAACCAGAGATTGAAATGAGCACAGATAAAGTTCCTTAAGTCAAATATGGAATAGACAAGAGCTACTCCTTGCTCAACGAAATGGACTCAACACCGCATATTAAACACCTAAGAATGTACCTGACTAGTAAGTATCGTAAAACCTATGGATTGCTATGTCTCCAAAAGAGAATCAAGCATGTGTACAGGGGCATAAACGCAGCAGTGATAGGATTGGAGAGGTTCGGTGAGCAAATGAAGACCCTTTGAAGTCATATTGCATGGTACCCATTACACGGGTCTCAACTCTCCAGGTTTAAGGTATTCTTCCTTCAGCTAAAACATGCATGTGGAACCCAAGTATGATCAACCATGTGAACGGGAGACGTGTTCAAATATATCTCAGTTTTCCTCCCCTGGTACTCGGGTGCAACATTCCAGACGCTTTACTAACACTCTCCCCACTTGGAGAGTCAGCGCCTTTAACCTCCTGTTTGGCACAGTTTGCAATTTCTGCGGAAGATGAACAGGAATAGCGAGAACCAATGAGAGGCTAGCTGGAGGTGTCTGGACGGGCAAATTTAACTCTCATTTCCCACCAGGAAGAGGAAATAACCAAAGGCTCAGCGTGCCGTACCGGAACCAGATTAGGGCCTGAATCCATCCTGCGGTGTTGCGGCCAGCTCAAAAGAAAGCGAGTTGAAGAAAGGAGCTCAGGGGCACTGTAATTCACAAACCTGCAGAGTTATAAATGACAGCTATCGTCCAAAAATAGACTGAAGTAAGGCTGCCAAGAGGACTTGAAAGCGGGGCAGAATTGCAGGAAACCGATTTCAGGAGGTAGACTGGAATTGCATTGCAAGCATAGGAAAAGAGGCAGAACGTCCACAATGATGCACTTGGCCAAAAAGGGCGTATGCGTTTTTTCCTGAATATATTCAGGAAAAAACGCATACGCCCTTTTTGGCCAACCAAGCAAGCTTGCAAAGGAAATCTGCACTACAATGAAGTCTCACTTCCCCCCGGTCAAAAGGGCCATCTGAAAAAAGTGTAAAATCCAGAAAGGCAGGACAGGCCATGGAGAACTGGGAGCCTTGTTATGCTGATGGGCGGGATGTAAATTGCCAACAACCACTCGGGAGAAGTGTATGGTGTTTCCTGAAACATCTAAAAAACAAAGCAACAGAACCTAGGGCACTTCCACTTATGGTCCTATAGCTTAGGGAAATTAAAATCAAAAAGACACAGCCACCCCAAAGTTTGGAACGGCTCTGTTTACAAGAACCTCGTTTACAGTACAAGGTCAACATCGCAGAAAGGGAAAAATGGATAAAGAAGTTGTGGTATTCACTTACAAAGCAATATCACTCAGCAATGAAATCTATGTCATCAGGCCCTTGGCAGCACAATGAGTGGATTCAGGTATGATGATTGTAACTGAAATAAGTCACACAGAAAAAGAAACATCATAAGATATCAGTAATACACGGAATGGAAACTTGGCTACACAGGAACTGAATTACAGAACAGAACAGGGTCTCAAATTTAGAAAAACAACTTATGCTTGCTTAAGGGTAAAGGTGAGTTGGGGTGCTGCATAAAACCAGAGATTGAAATGAGCACAGATAAAGTTCCTTAAGCCAAATATGGAATAGACAAGAGCTACTCCTTGTTCAACGAAATGGACTCAACACCGCATATTAAACACCTAAGAATGTACCTGACTTGTAAGTATCTTAAAACCTATGGATTGCTATGTCTCCGAAAGAGAATCAAGCATGTGTACAGGGGCATAAACGCAGCAGTGATAGGATTGGAGAGGTTCGGTGAGCAAATGAAGACCCTTTGAAGTCATATTGCATGGTACCCATTCCACGGGTTTCAACTACCCAGGTTTAAGGTATTCTTCCTTCAGCTAAAACATGCATGTGGAACCTAGAGTATGATCAACCATGTGATCGGGAGACGTGTTCAAATATGTCTCAGTTTTCCTCCCCTGGTACTTGGGTGCAACATTCCAGACGCTTTACTAACACTCTCCCCACTTGGAGAGTCAGTCCCTTTAACCTCCTGTTTGGCCCAGTTTGAAATTTCTGCGGAAGATGAACAGGAATAGCGAGAACCAATGAGAGGCTAGCTGGAGGTGTCTGGACGGGCAAATTTAACTCTCATTTCCCACCAGGAAGAGGAATTAACCAAAGGCTCAGCATGCCGGGCCGGAACCAGATTAGGGCCTGAAGCCATCCTGCGGTGTTGGGGCCGGGTCACAAGAAAGCGAGTTGAAGAAAGGAGCTCAGGGGCACTGTAATTCACAAACCTGCAGAGTTATAAATGACAGCTATCGTCCAAAAATAGACTGAAGTAAGGCTGCCAAGAGGACTTGAAAGCGGGGCAGAATTGCAGGAAACCGATTTCAGGAGGTAGACTGGAATTGCATTGAAAGCATAGGAAAAGAGGCAGAACGTCCACAATGATGCACTTGGCCAAAAAGGGCGTATGCGTTTTTTCCTGAATATATTCAGGAAAAAACGCATACGCCCTTTTTGGCCAACCAAGCAAGCTTGCAAAGGAAATCTGCACTACAATGAAGTCTCACTTCCCCCCGGTCAAAAGGGCCATCTGAAAAAAGTGTAAAATCCAGAAAGGCAGGACAGGCCATGGAGAACTGGGAGCCTTGTTATGCTGATGGGCGGGATATAAATTGCCAACAACCACTCAGGAGAAGTGTATGGTGTTTCCTGAAACATCTAAAAAACAAAGCAACAGAGCCTAGGGCACTGCCACTTATGGTCCTATAGCTTAGGGAAATTAAAATCAAAAAGACACAGCCACCCCAAAGTTTGGGACGCCTCTGTTTACAAGAACCTCGTTTACAGTACAAGTTCAACATCGCAGAAAGTGAAAAATGGATAAAGAAGTTGTGGTATTTACTTACAAAGCAATATCACTCAGCAATGAAATCTATGTCATCAGGCCCTTAGCATCACAATGAGTGGATTCAGGTATGATGATTCTAACTGAAATAAGTCACACAGAAAAAGAAACATCATAAGATATCAGTAATACACGGAATGTAAACTTGGCTACACAGGAACTGAATTACAGAACAGAACAGGGTCTCAAATTTAGAAAACCAACTTATGCTTGCTTAAGGGGAAAGGTGAGTTGGGGTGCTGCATAAAACCAGAGATTGAAATGAGCACAGATAAAGTTCCTTAAGTCAAATATGGAATAGACAAGAGCTACTCCTTGCTCAACGAAATGGACTCAACACCGCATATTAAACACCTAAGAATGTACCTGACTAGTAAGTATCGTAAAACCTATGGATTGCTATGTCTCCAAAAGAGAATCAAGCATGTGTACAGGGGCATAAACGCAGCAGTGATAGGATTGGAGAGGTTCGGTGAGCAAATGAAGACCCTTTGAAGTCATATTGCATGGTACCCATTACACGGGTCTCAACTCTCCAGGTTTAAGGTATTCTTCCTTCAGCTAAAACATGCATGTGGAACCCAAGTATGATCAACCATGTTAACGGGAGACGTGTTCAAATATATCTCAGTTTTCCTCCCCTGGTACTCGGGTGCAACATTCCAGACGCTTTACTAACACTCTCCCCACTTGGAGAGTCAGCGCCTTTAACCTCCTGTTTGGCACAGTTTGCAATTTCTGCGGAAGATGAACAGGAATAGCGAGAACCAATGAGAGGCTAGCTGGAGGTGTCTGGACGGGCAAATTTAACTCTCATTTCCCACCAGGAAGAGGAAATAACCAAAGGCTCAGCGTGCCGTACCGGAACCAGATTAGGGCCTGAAGCCATCCTGCGGTGTTGCGGCCAGCTCAAAAGAAAGCGAGTTGAAGAAAGGAGCTCAGGGGCACTGTAATTCACAAACCTGCAGAGTTATAAATGACAGCTATCGTCCAAAAATAGACTGAAGTAAGGCTGCCAAGAGGACTTGAAAGCGGGTCAGAATTGCAGGAAACCGATTTCAGGAGGTAGACTGGAATTGCATTGCAAGCATAGTAAAAGAGGCAGAACGTCCACAATGATGCACTTGGCCAAAAAGGGCGTATGCGTTTTTTCCTGAATATATTCAGGAAAAAACGCATACGCCCTTTTTGGCCAACCAAGCAAGCTTGCAAAGGAAATCTGCACTACAATGAAGTCTCACTTCCCCCCGGTCAAAAGGGCCATCTGAAAAAAGTGTAAAATCCAGAAAGGCAGGACAGGCCATGGAGAACTGGGAGCCTTGTTATGCTGATGGGCGGGATGTAAATTGCCAACAACCACTCGGGAGAAGTGTATGGTGTTTCCTGAAACATCTAAAAAACAAAGCAACAGAACCTAGGGCACTTCCACTTATGGTCCTATAGCTTAGGGAAATTAAAATCAAAAAGACACAGCCACCCCAAAGTTTGGAACGGCTCTGTTTACAAGAACCTCGTTTACAGTACAAGTTCAACATCGCAGAAAGTGAAAAATGGATAAAGAAGTTGTGGTATTTACTTACAAAGCAATATCACTCAGCAATGAAATCTGTGTCATCAGGCCCTTAGCAGCACAATGAGTGGATTCAGGTATGATGATTCTAACTGAAGTAAGTCACACAGAAAAAGAAACATCATAAGATATCAGTAATACACGGAATGTAAACTTGGCTACACAGGAACTGAATTACAGAACAGAACAGGGTCTCAAATTTAGAAAACCAACTTATGCTTGCTTAAGTGTAAAGGTGAGTTGGGGTGCTGCATAAAACCAGAGATTGAAATGAGCACAGATAAAGTTCCTTAAGTCAAATATGGAATAGACAAGAGCTACTCCTTGCTCAACGAAATGGACTCAACACCGCATATTAAACGCCTAAGAATGTACCTGACTAGTAAGTATCTTAAAACCTATGGATTGCTATGTCTCCGAAAGAGAATCAAGCATGTGTACAGGGGCATAAACGCAGCAGTGATAGGATTGGAGAGCTTCGGTGGGCAAATGAAGACCCTTTGAAGTCATATTGCATGGTACCCATTACACGGGTCTTAACTCTCCAGGTTTAAGGTATTCTTCCTTCAGCTAAAACATGCATGTGGAACCCAAGTATGATCAACCATCTGAACGGGAGACGTGTTCAAATATGTCTCAGTTTTCCTCCCCTGGTACTCGGGTGCAACATTCCAGACGCTTTACTAACACTCTCCCCACTTGGAGAGTCAGTCCCTTTAACCTCCTGTTTGGCCCAGTTTGAAATTTCTGCGGAAAATGAACAGGAATAGCGAGAACCAATGAGAGGCTAGCTGGAGGTGTCTGGATGGGCAAATTTAACTCTCATTTCCCACCAGGAAGAGGAATTAACCAAAGGCTCAGCATGCCGGGCCGGAACCAGATTAGGGCCTGAAGACATCCTGCGGTGTTGGGGCCGGGTCACAAGAAAGCGAGTTGAAGAAAGGAGCTCAGGGGCACTGTAATTCACAAACCTGCAGAGTTATAAATGACAGCTATCGTCCAAAAATAGACTGAAGTAAGGCTGCCAAGAGGACTTGAAAGCGGGGCAGAATTGCAGGAAACCGATTTCAGGAGGTAGACAGGAATTGCATTGAAAGCATAGGAAAAGAGGCAGAACGTCCACAATGATGCACTTGGCCAAAAAGGGCGTATGCGTTTTTTCCTGAATATATTCAGGAAAAAACGCATACGCCCTTTTTGGCCAACCAAGCAAGCTTGCAAAGGAAATCTGCACTACAATGAAGTCTCACTTCCCCCCGGTCAAAAGGGCCATCTGAAAAAAGTGTAAAATCCAGAAAGGCAGGACAGGCCATGGAGAACTGGGAGCCTTGTTATGCTGATGGGCGGGATGTAAATTGCCAACAACCACTCGGGAGAAGTGTATGGTGTTTCCTGAAACATCTAAAAAACAAAGCAACAGAACCTAGGGCACTTCCACTTATGGTCCTATAGCTTAGGGAAATTAAAATCAAAAAGACACAGCCACCCCAAAGTTTGGAACGGCTCTGTTTACAAGAACCTCGTTTACAGTACAAGTTCAACATCGCAGAAAGTGAAAAATGGATAAAGAAGTTGTGGTATTTACTTACAAAGCAATATTACTCAGCAATGAAATCTGTGTCATCAGGCCCTTAGCAGCACAATGAGTGGATTCAGGTATGATGATTCTAACTGAAGTAAGTCACACAGAAAAAGAAACATCATAAGATATCAGTAATACACGGAATGTAAACTTGGCTACACAGGAACTGAATTACAGAACAGAACAGGGTCTCAAATTTAGAAAACCAACTTATGCTTGCTTAAGGGTAAAGGTGAGTTGGGGTGCTGCATAAAACCAGAGATTGAAATGAGCACAGATAAAGTTCCTTAAGTCAAATATGGAATAGACAAGAGCTACTCCTTGCTCAATGAAATGGACTCAACACCGCATATTAAACGCCTAAGAATGTACCTGACTAGTAAGTATCTTAAAACCTATGGATTGCTATGTCTCCGAAAGAGAATCAAGCATGTGTACAGGGGCATAAACGCAGCAGTGATAGGATTGGAGAGGTTCGGTGAGCAAATGAAGACCCTTTGAAGTCATATTGCATGGTACCCATTACACGGGTCTTAACTCTCCAGGTTTAAGGTATTCTTCCTTCAGCTAAAACATGCATGTGGAACCCAAGTATGATCAACCATGTGAACGGGAGACGTGTTCAAATATGTCTCAGTTTTCCTCCCCTGGTACTCGGGTGCAACATTCCAGACGCTTTACTAACACTCTCCCCACTTGGAGAGTCAGCGCCTTTAACCTCCTGTTTGGCCCAGTTTGCAATTTCTGCGGAAGATGAACAGGAATAGCGAGAACCAATGAGAGGCTAGCTGGAGGTGTCTGGACGGGCAAATTTAACTCTCATTTCCCACCAGGAAGAGGAAATAACCAAAGGCTCAGCGTGCCGTACCGGAACCAGATTAGGGCCTGAAGCCATCCTGTGGTGTTGCGGCCAGGTCACAAGAAAGCGAGTTGAAGAAAGGAGCTCAGGGGCACTGTAATTCACAAACCTGCAGAGTTATAAAAGACAGCTATCGTCCAAAAATAGACTGAAGTAAGGCTGCCAAGAGGACTTGAAAGCGGGGCAGAATTGCAGGAAACCGATTTCAGGAGGTAGACTGGAATTGCATTGCAAGCATAGGAAAAGAGGCAGAAAGTCCACAATGATGCACTTGGCCAAAAAGGGCGTATGCGTTTTTTCCTGAATATATTCAGGAAAAAACGCATACGCACTTTTTGGCCAACCAAGCAAGCTTGCAAAGGAAATCTGCACTACAATGAAGTCTCACTTCCCCCCGGTCAAAAGGGCCATCTGAAAAAAGTGTAAAATCCAGAAAGGCAGGACAGGCCATGGAGAACTGGGAGCCTTGTTATGCTGATGGGCGGGATGTAAATTGCCAACAACCACTCGGGAGAAGTGTATGGTGTTTCCTGAAACATCTAAAAAACAAAGCAACAGAGCCTAGGGCACTGCCACTTATGGTCCTATAGCTTAGGGAAATTAAAATCAAAAAGACACAGCCACCCCAAAGTTTGGGACGCCTCTGTTTACAAGAACCTCGTTTACAGTACAAGTTCAACATCGCAGAAAGGGAAAAATGGATAAAGAAGTTGTGGTATTTACTTACAAAGCAATATCACTCAGCAATGAAATCTATGTCATCAGGCCCTTAGCATCACAATGAGTGGATTCAGGTATGATGATTCTAACTGAAATAAGTCACACAGAAAAAGAAACATCATAAGATATCAGTAATACATGGAATGTAAACTTGGCTACACAGGAACTGAATTACAGAACAGAACAGGGTCTCAAATTTAGAAAAACAACTTATGCTTGCTTAAGGGTAAAGGTGAGTTGGGGTGCTGCATAAAACCAGAGATTGAAATGAGCACAGATAAAGTTCCTTAAGTCAAATATGGAATAGACAAGAGCTACTCCTTGCTCAACGAAATGGACTCAACACCGCATATTAAACGCCTAAGAATGTACCTGACTAGTAAGTATCGTAAAACCTATGGATTGCTATGTCTCCAAAAGGGAATCAAGCATGTGTACAGGGGCATAAACGCAGCAGTGATAGGATTGGAGAGGTTCGGTGAGCAAATGAAGACCCTTTGAAGTCATATTGCATGGTACCCATTACACGGGTCTCAACTCTCCAGGTTTAAGGTATTCTTCCTTCAGCTAAAACATGCATGTGGAACCCAAGTATGATCAACCATGTGAACGGGAGACGTGTTCAAATATGTCTCAGTTTTCCTCCCCTGGTACTCGGGTGCAACATTCCAGACGCTTTACTAACACTCTCCCCACTTGGAGAGTCAGCGCCTTTAACCTCCTGTTTGGCACAGTTTGCAATTTCTGCGGAAGATGAACAGGAATAGCGAGAACCAATGAGAGGCTAGCTGGAGGTGTCTGGACGGGCAAATTTAACTCTCATTTCCCACCAGGAAGAGGAAATAACCAAAGGCTCAGCGTGCCGTGCCGGAACCAGATTAGGGCCTGAAGCCATCCTGCGGTGTTGCGGCCAGGTCACAAGAAAGCGAGTTGAAGAAAGGAGCTCAGGGGCACTGTAATTCACAAACCTGCAGAGTTATAAATGACAGCTATCGTCCAAAAATAGACTGAAGTAAGGCTGCCAAGAGGACTTGAAAGCGGGGCAGAATTGCAGGAAACCGATTTCAGGAGGTAGACTGGAATTGCATTGCAAGCATAGGAAAAGAGGCAGAACGTCCACAATGATGCACTTGGCCAAAAAGGGCGTATGCGTTTTTTCCTGAATATATTCAGGAAAAAACGCATACGCCCTTTTTGGCCAACCAAGCAAGCTTGCAAAGGAAATCTGCACTACAATGAAGTCTCACTTCCCCCCGGTCAAAAGGGCCATCTGAAAAAAGTGTAAAATCCAGAAAGGCAGGACAGGCCATTGAGAACTGGGAGCCTTGTTATGCTGATGGGCGGGATGTAAATTGCCAACAGACACTTGGGAGAAGTGTATGGTGTTTCCTGAAACATCTAAAAAACAAAGCAACAGAGCCTAGGGCACTTCCACTTATGGTCCTATAGCTTAGGGAAATTAAAATCAAAAAGACACAGCCACCCCAAAGTTTGGAACGGCTCTGTTTACAAGAACCTCGTTTACAGTACAAGTTCAACATCGCAGAAAGGGAAAAATGGATAAAGAAGTTGTGGTATTCACTTACAAAGCAATATCACGCAGCAATGAAATCTGTGTCATCAGGCCCTTGGCAGCACAATGAGTGGATTCAGGTATGATGATTCTAACTGAAATAAGTCACACAGAAAAAGAAACATCATAAGATATCAGTAATACACGGAATGGAAACTTGGCTACACAGGAACTGAATTACAGAACAGAACAGGGTCTCAAATTTAGAAAACCAACTTATTCTTGCTTAAGGGTAAAGGTGAGTTGTGGTGCTGCATAAAACCAGAGATTGAAATGAGCACAGATAAAGTTCCTTAAGCCAAATATGGAATAGACAAGAGCTACTCCTTGCTCAACGAAATGGACTCAACACCGCATATTAAACACCTAAGAATGTACCTGACTTGTAAGTATCTTAAAACCTATGGATTGCTATGTCTCCGAAAGAGAATCAAGCATGTGTACAGGGGCATAAACGCAGCAGTGATAGGATTGGAGAGGTTCGGTGAGCAAATGAAGACCCTTTGAAGTCATATTGCATGGTACCCATTCCACGGGTTTCAACTCTCCAGGTTTAAGGTATTCTTCCTTCAGCTAAAACATGCATGTGGAACCTAGAGTATGATCAACCATGTGATCGGGAGACGTGTTCAAATATGTCTCAGTTTTCCTCCCCTGGTACTTGGGTGCAACATTCCAGACGCTTTACTAACACTCTCCCCACTTGGAGAGTCAGTCCCTTTAACCTCCTGTTTGGCCCAGTTTGAAATTTCTGCGGAAGATGAACAGGAATAGCGAGAACCAATGAGAGGCTAGCTGGAGGTGTCTGGACGGGCAAATTTAACTCTCATTTCCCACCAGGAAGAGGAATTAACCAAAGGCTCAGCATGCCGGGCCGGAACCAGATTAGGGCCTGAAGCCATCCTGCGGTGTTGGGGCCAGGTCACAAGAAAGCGAGTTGAAGAAAGGAGCTCAGGGGCACTGTAATTCACAAACCTGCAGAGTTATAAATGACAGCTATCGTCCAAAAATAGACTGAAGTAAGGCTGCCAAGAGGACTTGAAAGCGGGGCAGAATTGCAGGAAACCGATTTCAGGAGGTAGACTGGAATTGCATTGAAAGCATAGGAAAAGAGGCAGAACGTCCACAATGATGCACTTGGCCAAAAAGGGCGTATGCGTTTTTTCCTGAATATATTCAGGAAAAAACGCATACGCCCTTTTTGGCCAACCAAGCAAGCTTGCAAAGGAAATCTGCACTACAATGAAGTCTCACTTCCCCCCGGTCAAAAGGGCCATCTGAAAAAAGTGTAAAATCCAGAAAGGCAGGACAGGCCATGGAGAACTGGGAGCCTTGTTATGCTGATGGGCGGGATGTAAATTGCCAACAACCACTCAGGAGAAGTGTATGGTGTTTCCTGAAACATCTAAAAAACAAAGCAACAGAGCCTAGGGCACTGCCACTTATGGTCCTATAGCTTAGGGAAATTAAAATCAAAAAGACACAGCCACCCCAAAGTTTGGGACGCCTCTGTTTACAAGAACCTCGTTTACAGTACAAGTTCAACATCGCAGAAAGTGAAAAATGGATAAAGAAGTTGTGGTATTTACTTACAAAGCAATATCACTCAGCAATGAAATCTATGTCATCAGGCCCTTAGCATCACAATGAGTGGATTCAGGTATGATGATTCTAACTGAAATAAGTCACACAGAAAAAGAAACATCATAAGATATCAGTAATACACGGAATGTAAACTTGGCTACACAGGAACTGAATTACAGAACAGAACAGGGTCTCAAATTTAGAAAACCATCTTATGCTTGTTTAAGGGTAAAGGTGAGTTGGGGTGCTGCATAAAACCAGAGATTGAAATGAGCACAGATAAAGTTCCTTAAGTCAAATATGGAATAGACAAGAGCTACTCCTTGCTCAACGAAATGGACTCAACACCGCATATTAAACGCCTAAGAATGTACCTGACTAGTAAGTATCGTAAAACCTATGGATTGCTATGTCTCCAAAAGAGAATCAAGCATGTGTACAGCGGCATAAACGCAGCAGTGATAGGATTGGAGAGGTTCGGTGAGCAAATGAAGACCCTTTGAAGTCATATTGCATGGTACCCATTACACGGGTCTCAACTCTCCAGGTTTAAGGTATTCTTCCTTCAGCTAAAACATGCATGTGGAACCCAAGTATGATCAACCATGTGAACGGGAGACGTGTTCAAATATATCTCAGTTTTCCTCCCCTGGTACTCGGGTGCAACATTCCAGACGCTTTACTAACACTCTCCCCACTTGGAGAGTCAGCGCCTTTAACCTCCTGTTTGGCACAGTTTGCAATTTCTGCGGAAGATGAACAGGAATAGCGAGAACCAATGAGAGGCTAGCTGGAGGTGTCTGGACGGGCAAATTTAACTCTCATTTCCCACCAGGAAGAGGAAATAACCAAAGGCTCAGCGTGCCGTACCGGAACCAGATTAGGGCCTGAAGCCATCCTGCGGTGTTGCGGCCAGCTCAAAAGAAAGCGAGTTGAAGAAAGGAGCTCAGGGGCACTGTAATTCACAAACCTGCAGAGTTATAAATGACAGCTATCGTCCAAAAATAGACTGAAGTAAGGCTGCCAAGAGGACTTGAAAGCGGGGCAGAATTGCAGGAAACCGATTTCAGGAGGTAGACTGGAATTGCATTGCAAGCATAGGAAAAGAGGCAGAACGTCCACAATGATGCACTTGGCCAAAAAGGGCGTATGCGTTTTTTCCTGAATATATTCAGGAAAAAACGCATACGCCCTTTTTGGCCAACCAAGCAAGCTTGCAAAGGAAATCTGCACTACAATGAAGTCTCACTTCCCCCCGGTCAAAAGGGCCATCTGAAAAAAGTGTAAAATCCAGAAAGGCAGGACAGGCCATGGAGAACTGGGAGCCTTGTTATGCTGATGGGCGGGATGTAAATTGCCAACAACCACTCGGGAGAAGTGTATGGTGTTTCCTGAAACATCTAAAAAACAAAGCAACAGAACCTAGGGCACTTCCACTTACGGTCCTATAGCTTAGGGAAATTAAAATCAAAAAGACACAGCCACCCCAAAGTTTGGAACGGCTCTGTTTACAAGAACCTCGTTTACAGTACAAGTTCAACATCGCAGAAAGTGAAAAATGGATAAAGAAGTTGTGGTATTTACTTACAAAGCAATATCACTCAGCAATGAAATCTGTGTCATCAGGCCCTTAGCAGCACAATGAGTGGATTCAGGTATGATGATTCTAACTGAAGTAAGTCACACAGAAAAAGAAACATCATAAGATATCAGTAATACACGGAATGTAAACTTGGCTACACAGGAACTGAATTACAGAACAGAACAGGGTCTCAAATTTAGAAAACCAACTTATGCTTGCTTAAGGGGAAAGGTGAGTTGGGGTGCTGCATAAAACCAGAGATTGAAATGAGCACAGATAAAGTTCCTTAAGTCAAATATGGAATAGACAAGAGCTACTCCTTGCTCAACGAAATGGACTCAACACCGCATATTAAATGCCTAAGAATGTACCTGACTAGTAAGTATCTTAAAACCTATGGATTGCTATGTCTCCGAAAGAGAATCAAGCATGTGTACAGGGGCATAAACACAGCAGTGATAGGATTGGAGAGCTTCGGTGAGCAAATGAAGACCCTTTGAAGTCATATTGCATGGTACCCATTACACGGGTCTTAACTCTCCAGGTTTAAGGTATTCTTCCTTCAGCTAAAACATGCATGTGAAACCCAAGTATGATCAACCATCTGAACGGGAGACGTGTTCAAATATGTCTCAGTTTTCCTCCCCTGGTACTCGGGTGCAACATTCCAGATGCTTTACTAACACTCTCCCCACTTGGAGAGTCAGCGCCTTAACCTCCTGTTTGGCCCAGTTTGCAATTTCTGCGGAAGATGAACAGGAATAGCGAGAACCAATGAGAGACTAGCTGGAGGTGTCTGGACGGGCAAATTTAACTCTCATTTCCCACCAGGAAGAGGAAATAACCAAAGGCTCAGCGTGCCGTACCGGAACCAGATTAGGGCCTGAAGCCATCCTGCGGTGTTGCGGCCAGGTCACAAGAAAGCAAGTTGAACAAAGGAGCTCAGGGGCACTGTAATTCACACACCTGCAGAGTTATAAATGACAGCTATCGTCCAAAAATAGACTGAAGTAAGGCTGCCAAGAGGACTTGAAAGCGGGGCAGAATTGCAGGAAACCGATTTCAGGAGGTAGACTGGAATTGCATTGCAAGCATAGGAAAAGAGGCAGAACGTCCACAATGATGCACTTGGCCAAAAAGGGCGTATGCGTTTTTTCCTGAATATATTCAGGAAAAAACGCATACGCCCTTTTTGGCCAACCAAGCAAGCTTGCAAAGGAAATCTGCACTACAATGAAGTCTCACTTCCCCCCGGTCAAAAGGGCCATCTGAAAAAAGTGTAAAATCCAGAAAGGCAGGACAGGCCATGGAGAACTGGGAGCCTTGTTATGCTGATGGGCGGGATGTAAATTGCCAACAACCACTCGGGAGAAGTGTATGGTGTTTCCTGAAACATCTAAAAAACAAAGCAACAGAACCTAGGGCACTTCCACTTATGGTCCTATAGCTTAGGGAAATTAAAATCAAAAAGACACAGCCACCCCAAAGTTTGGAACGGCTCTGTTTACAAGAACCTCGTTTACAGTACAAGTTCAACATCGCAGAAAGTGAAAAATGGATAAAGAAGTTGTGGTATATACTTACAAAGCAATATCACTCAGCAATGAAATCTGTGTCATCAGGCCCTTAGCAGCACAATGAGTGGATTCAGGTATGATGATTCTAACTGAAGTAAGTCACACAGAAAAAGAAACATCATAAGATATCAGTAATACACGGAATGTAAACTTGGCTACACAGGAACTGAATTACAGAACAGAACAGGGTCTCAAATTTAGAAAACCAACTTATGCTTGCTTAAGTGTAAAGGTGAGTTGGGGTGCTGCATAAAACCAGAGATTGAAATGAGCACAGATAAAGTTCCTTAAGTCAAATATGGAATAGACAAGAGCTACTCCTTGCTCAACGAAATGGACTCAACACCGCATATTAAACGCCTAAGAATGTACCTGACTAGTAAGTATCTTAAAACCTATGGATTGCTATGTCTCCGAAAGAGAATCAAGCATGTGTAGAGGGGCATAAACGCAGCAGTGATAGGATTGGAGAGGTTCGGTGAGCAAATGAAGACCCTTTGAAGTCATATTGCATGGTACCCATTACACGGGTCTTAACTCTCCAGGTTTAAGGTATTCTTCCTTCAGCTAAAACATGCATGTGGAACCCAAGTATGATCAACCATGTGAACGGGAGACGTGTTCAAATATGTCTCAGTTTTCCTCCCCTGGTACTCGGGTGCAACATTCCAGACGCTTTACTAACACTCTCCCCACTTGGAGAGTCAGCGCCTTTAACCTCCTGTTTGGCACAGTTTGCAATTTCTGCGGAAGATGAACAGGAATAGCGAGAACCAATGAGAGGCTAGCTGGAGGTGTCTGGACGGGCAAATTTAACTCTCATTTCCCACCAGGAAGAGGAAATAACCAAAGGCTCAGCGTGCCGTGCCGGAACCAGATTAGGGCCTGAAGCCATCCTGCGGTGTTGCGGCCAGGTCACAAGAAAGCAAGTTGAACAAAGGAGCTCAGGGGCACTGTAATTCACAAACCTGCAGAGTTATAAATGACAGCTATCGTCCAAAAATATACTGAAGTAAGGCTGCCAAGAGGACTTGAAAGCGGGGCAGAATTGCAGGAAACCGATTTCAGGAGGTAGACTGGAATTGCATTGAAAGCATAGGAAAAGAGGCAGAACGTCCACAATGATGCACTTGGCCAAAAAGGGCGTATGCGTTTTTTCCTGAATATATTCAGGAAAAAACGCATACGCCCTTTTTGGCCAACCAAGCAAGCTTGCAAAGGAAATCTGCACTACAATGAAGTCTCACTTCCCCCCGGTCAAAAGGGCCATCTGAAAAAAGTGTAAAATCCAGAAAGGCAGGACAGGCCATGGAGAACTGGGAGCATTGTTATGCTGATGGGCGGGATGTAAATTGCCAACAACCACTCGGGAGAAGTGTATGGTGTTTCCTGAAACATCTAAAAAACAAAGCAACAGAACCTAGGGCACTTCCACTTATGGTCCTATAGCTTAGGGAAATTAAAATCAAAAAGACACAGCCACCCCAAAGTTTGGAACGGCTCTGTTTACAAGAACCTCGTTTACAGTACAAGTTCAACATCGCAGAAAGTGAAAAATGGATAAAGAAGTTGTGGTATATACTTACAAAGCAATATCACTCAGCAATGAAATCTGTGTCATCAGGCCCTTAGCAGCACAATGAGTGGATTCAGGTATGATGATTCTAACTGAAGTAAGTCACACAGAAAAAGAAACATCATAAGATATCAGTAATACACGGAATGTAAACTTGGCTACACAGGAACTGAATTACAGAACAGAACAGGGTCTCAAATTTAGAAAACCAACTTATGCTTGCTTAAGTGTAAAGGTGAGTTGGGGTGCTGCATAAAACCAGAGATTGAAATGAGCACAGATAAAGTTCCTTAAGTCAAATATGGAATAGACAAGAGCTACTCCTTGCTCAACGAAATGGACTCAACACCGCATATTAAACGCCTAAGAATGTACCTGACTAGTAAGTATCTTAAAACCTATGGATTGCTATGTCTCCGAAAGAGAATCAAGCATGTGTAGAGGGGCATAAACGCAGCAGTGATAGGATTGGAGAGGTTCGGTGAGCAAATGAAGACCCTTTGAAGTCATATTGCATGGTACCCATTACACGGGTCTTAACTCTCCAGGTTTAAGGTATTCTTCCTTCAGCTAAAACATGCATGTGGAACCCAAGTATGATCAACCATGTGAACGGGAGACGTGTTCAAATATGTCTCAGTTTTCCTCCCCTGGTACTCGGGTGCAACATTCCAGACGCTTTACTAACACTCTCCCCACTTGGAGAGTCAGCGCCTTTAACCTCCTGTTTGGCACAGTTTGCAATTTCTGCGGAAGATGAACAGGAATAGCGAGAACCAATGAGAGGCTAGCTGGAGGTGTCTGGACGGGCAAATTTAACTCTCATTTCCCACCAGGAAGAGGAAATAACCAAAGGCTCAGCGTGCCGTGCCGGAACCAGATTAGGGCCTGAAGCCATCCTGCGGTGTTGCGGCCAGGTCACAAGAAAGCAAGTTGAACAAAGGAGCTCAGGGGCACTGTAATTCACAAACCTGCAGAGTTATAAATGACAGCTATCGTCCAAAAATATACTGAAGTAAGGCTGCCAAGAGGACTTGAAAGCGGGGCAGAATTGCAGGAAACCGATTTCAGGAGGTAGACTGGAATTGCATTGAAAGCATAGGAAAAGAGGCAGAACGTCCACAATGATGCACTTGGCCAAAAAGGGCGTATGCGTTTTT
The DNA here is from genome assembly GCF_949987515.2 of Delphinus delphis. Taxonomy (NCBI): domain Eukaryota; kingdom Metazoa; phylum Chordata; class Mammalia; order Artiodactyla; family Delphinidae; genus Delphinus; species Delphinus delphis. Next base: position 591,419 of record NW_027192722.1, read on the forward strand.
TCCTGAATATATTCAGGAAAAAACGCATACGCCCTTTTTGGCCAACCAAGCAAGCTTGCAAAGGAAATCTGCACTACAATGAAGTCTCACTTCCCCCCGGTCAAAAGGGCCATCTGAAAAAAGTGTAAAATCCAGAAAGGCAGGACAGGCCATGGAGAACTGGGAGCCTTGTTATGCTGATGGGCGGGATGTAAATTGCCAACAACCACTCGGGAGAAGTGTATGGTGTTTCCTGAAACATCTAAAAAACAAAGCAACAGAACCTAGGGCACTTCCACTTATGGTCCTATAGCTTAGGGAAATTAAAATCAAAAAGACACAGCCACCCCAAAGTTTGGAACGGCTCTGTTTACAAGAACCTCGTTTACAGTACAAGTTCAACATCGCAGAAAGTGAAAAATGGATAAAGAAGTTGTGGTATTTACTTACAAAGCAATATCACTCAGCAATGAAATCTGTGTCATCAGGCCCTTAGCAGCACAATGAGTGGATTCAGGTATGATGATTCTAACTGAAATAAGTCACACAGAAAAAGAAATATCATAAGATATCAGTAATACACGGAATGTAAACTTGGCTACACAGGAACTGAATTACAGAACAGAACAGGGTCTCAAATTTAGAAAACCAACTTATGCTTGCTTAAGGGGAAAGGTGAGTTGGGGTGCTGCATAAAACCAGAGATTGAAATGAGCACAGATAAAGTTCCTTAAGCCAAATATGGAATAGACAAGAGCTACTCCTTGCTCAACGAAATGGACTCAACACCCCATATTAAACGCCTAAGAATGTACCTGACTAGTAAGTATCTTAAAACCTATGGATTGCTATGTCTCCGAAAGAGAATCAAGCATGTGTACAGGGGCATAAACGCAGCAGTGATAGGATTGGAGAGGTTCGGTGAGCAAATGAAGACCCTTTGAAATCATATTGCATGGTACCCATTCCACGGGTTTCAACTACCCAGGTTTAAGGTATTGTTCCTTCAGCTAAAACATGCATGTGGAACCTAGAGTATGATCAACCATGTGATCGGGAGACGTGTTCAAATATGTCTCAGTTTTCCTCCCCTGGTACTCGGGTGCAACATTCCAGACGCTTTACTAACACTCTCCCCACTTGGAGAGTCAGTCCCTTTAACCTCCTGTTTGGCCCAGTTTGCAATTTCTGCGGAAGATGAACAGGAATAGCGAGAACCAATGAGAGACTAGCTGGAGGTGTCTGAACGGGCAAATTTAACTCTCATTTCCCAACAGGAAGAGGAATTAACCAAAGGCTCAGCATGCCGGGCCGGAACCAGATTAGGGCCTGAAGCCATCCTGCGGTGTTGCGGCCAGGTCACAAGAAAGCGAGTTGAAGAAAGGAGCTCAGGGGCACTGTAATTCACAAACCTGCAGAGTTATAAATGACAGCTATCGTCCAAAAATAGACTGAAGTAAGGCTGCCAAGAGGACTTGAAAGCGGGGCAGAATTGCAGGAAACCGATTTCAGGAGGTAGACTGGAATTGCATTGAAAGCATAGGAAAAGAGGCAGAACGTCCACAATGATGCACTTGGCCAAAAAGGGCGTATGCGTTTTTTCCTGAATATATTCAGGAAAAAACGCATACACCCTTTTTGGCCAACCAAGCAAGCTTGCAAAGGAAATCTGCACTACAATGAAGTCTCACTTCCCCCCGGTCAAAAGGGCCATCTGGAAAAAGTGTAAAATCCAGAAAGGCAACAGGCCATTGAGAACTGGGAGCCTTGTTATGCTGATGGGCGGGATGTAAATTGCCAACAGACACTTGGGAGAAGTGTATGTTGTTTCCTGAAACATCTAAAAAACAAAGCAACAGAGCCTAGGACACTTCCACTTATGGTCCTATAGCTTAGGGAAATTAAAATCAAAAAGACACAGCCACCCCAAAGTTTGGAACGGCTCTGTTTACAATAACCTCATTTACAGTACAAGTTCAACATCGCAGAAAGTGAAAAATGTATAAAGAACTTGTGGTACTTACGTACAATGCAGTATCACTCAGCAATGAAATCTATGTCATCAGGCCCTTAGCAGCACAATGAGTGGATTCAGGTATGATGATTCTAACTGAAATAAGTCACACAGAAAAAGAAACATCATAAGATATCAGTAATACACGGAATGTAAACTTGGCTACACAGGAACTGAATTACAGAACAGAACAGGGTCTCAAATTTAGAAAACCAACTTATGCTTGCTTAAGGGGAAAGGTGAGTTGGGGTGCTGCATAAAACCAGAGATTGAAATGAGCACAGATAAAGTTCCTTAAGTCAAATATGGAATAGACAAGAGCTACTCCTTGCTCAACGAAATGGACTCAACACCGCATATTAAACGCCTAAGAATGTACCTGACTAGTAAGTATCGTAAAACCTATGGATTGCTATGTCTCCAAAAGAGAATCAAGCATGTGTACAGGGGCATAAACGCAGCAGTGATAGGATTGGAGAGGTTCGGTGAGCAAATGAAGACCCTTTGAAGTCATATTGCATGGTACCCATTACACGGGTCTCAACTCTCCAGGTTTAAGGTATTCTTCCTTCAGCTAAAACATGCATGTGGAACCCAAGTATGATCAACCATGTGAACGGGAGACGTGTTCAAATATGTCTCAGTTTTCCTCCCCTGGTACTCGGGTGCAACATTCCAGACGCTTTACTAACACTCTCCCCACTTGGAGAGTCAGCGCCTTTAACCTCCTGTTTGGCACAGTTTGCAATTTCTTCGGAAGATGAACAGGGATAGCGAGAACCAATGAGAGGCTAGCTGGAGGTGTCTGGACGGGCAAATTTAACTCTCATTTCCCACCAGGAAGAGGAAATAACCAAAGGCTCAGCGTGCCGTACCGGAACCAGATTAGGGCCTGAAGCCATCCTGCGGTGTTGCGGCCAGCTCACAAGAAAGCGAGTTGAAGAAAGGAGCTCAGGGGCACTGTAATTCACAAACCTGCAGAGTTATAAATGACAGCTATCGTCCAAAAATAGACTGAAGTAAGGCTGCCAAGAGGACTTGAAAGCGGGGCAGAATTGCAGGAAACCGATTTCAGGAGGTAGACTGGAATTGCATTGCAAGCATAGGAAAAGAGGCAGAACGTCCACAATGATGCACTTGGCCAAAAAGGGCGCATGCGTTTTTTCCTGAATATATTCAGGAAAAAACGCATACGCCCTTTTTGGCCAACCAAGCAAGCTTGCAAAGGAAATCTGCACTACAATGAAGTCTCACTTCCCCCCGGTCAAAAGGGCCATCTGAGAAAAGTGTAAAATCCAGAAAGGCAGGACAGGCCATGGAGAACTGGGAGCCTTGTTATGCTGATGGGCGGGATGTAAATTGCCAACAACCACTCGGGAGAAGTGTATGGTGTTTCCTGAAACATCTAAAAAACAAAGCAACAGAACCTAGGGCACTTCCACTTATGGTCCTATAGCTTAGGGAAATTAAAATCAAAAAGACACAGCCACCGCAAAGTTTGGAACGGCTCTGTTTACAAGAACCTCGTTTACAGTACAAGTTCAACATCGCAGAAAGTGAAAAATGGATAAAGAAGTTGTGGTATTTACTTACAAAGCAATATCACTCAGCAATGAAATCTGTGTCATCAGGCCCTTAGCAGCACAATGAGTGGATTCAGGTATGATGATTCTAACTGAAGTAAGTCACACAGAAAAAGAAACATCATAAGATATCAGTAATACACGGAATGTAAACTTGGCTACACAGGAACTGAATTACAGAACAGAACAGGGTCTCAAATTTAGAAAACCAACTTATGCTTGCTTAAGGGGAAAGGTGAGTTGGGGTGCTGCATAAAACCAGAGATTGAAATGAGCACAGATAAAGTTCCTTAAGTCAAATATGGAATAGACAAGAGCTACTCCTTGCTCAACGAAATGGACTCAACACCGCATATTAAACGCCTAAGAATGTACCTGACTAGTAAGTATCTTAAAACCTATGGATTGCTATGTCTCCGAAAGAGAATCAAGCATGTGTACAGCGGCATAAACGCAGCAGTGATAGGATTGGAGAGGTTCGGTGAGCAAATGAAGACCCTTTGAAGTCATATTGCATGGTACCCATTCCACGGGTCTTAACTCTCCAGGTTTAAGGTATTCTTCCTTCAGCTAAAACATGCATGTGGAACCCAAGTATGATCAACCATATGAACGGGAGACGTGTTCAAATATGTCTCAGTTTTCCTCCCCTGGTACTCGGGTGCAACATTCCAGACGCTTTACTAACACTCTCCCCACTTGGAGAGTCAGCGCCTTTAACCTCCTGTTTGGCCCAGTTTGCAATTTCTGCGGAAGATGAACAGGAATAGCGAGAACCAATGAGAGACTAGCTGGAGGTGTCTGGACGGGCAAATTTAACTCTCATTTCCCACCAGGAAGAGGAAATAACCAAAGGCTCAGCGTGCCGTGCCGGAACCAGATTAGGGCCTGAAGCCATCCTGCGGTGTTGCGGCCAGCTCACAAGAAAGCAAGATGAAGAAAGGAGCTCAGGGGCACTGTAATTCACAAACCTGCAGAGTTATAAATGACAGCTATCGTCCAAAAATAGACTGAAGTAAGGCTGCCAAGAGGACTTGAAAGCGGGGCAGAATTGCAGGAAACCGATTTCAGGAGGTAGACTGGAATTGCATTGAAAGCATAGGAAAAGAGGCAGAACGTCCACAATGATGCACTTGGCCAAAAAGGGCGTAGGCGTTTTTACCTGAATATATTCAGGAAAAAACGCATACGCCCTTTTTGGCCAACCAAGCAAGCTTGCAAAGGAAATCTGCACTACAATGAAGTCTCACTTCCCCCCGGTCAAAAGGGCCATCTGAAAAAAGTGTAAAATCCAGAAAGGCAGGACAGGCCATGGAGAACTGGGCGCCTTGTTATGCTGATGGGCGGGATGTAAATTGCAAACAACCACTCGGGAGAACTGTATGGTGTTTCCTGAAACATCTAAGAAACAAAGCAACAGAACCTAGGGCACTTCCACTTATGGTAATATAGCTTAGGGAAATTAAAATCAAAAAGACACAGCCACCCCAAAGTTTGGAATGGCTCTGTTTACAAGAACCTCGTTTACAGTACAAGTTCAACATCGCAGAAAGTGAAAAATGGATAAAGAAGTTGTGGTATTTACTTACAAAGCAATATCACTCAGCAATGAAATCTGTGTCATCAGGCCCTTAGCAGCACAATGAGTGGATTCAGGTATGATGATTCTAACTGAAATAAGTCACACAGAAAAAGAAACATCATAAGATATCAGTAATACACGGAATGGAAACTTGGCTACACAGGAACTGAATTACAGAACAGAACAGGGTCTCAAATTTAGAAAACCAACTTATGCTTGCTTAAGGGTAAAGGTGAGTTGGGGTGCTGCATAAAACCAGAGATTGAAATGAGCACAGATAAAGTTCCTTAAGTCAAATATGGAATAGACAAGAGCTACTCCTTGCTCAACGAAATGGACTCAACACCGCATATTAAACGCCTAAGAATGTACCTGACTAGTAAGTATCGTAAAACCTATGGATTGCTATGTCTCCAAAAGAGAATCAAGCATGTGTACAGGGGCATAAACGCAGCAGTGATAGGATTGGAGAGGTTCGGTGAGCAAATGAAGACCCTTTGAAGTCATATTGCATGGTACCCATTACACGGGTCTCAACTCTCCAGGTTTAAGGTATTCTTCCTTCAGCTAAAACATGCATGTGGAACCCAAGTATGATCAACCATGTGAACGGGAGACGTGTTCAAATATGTCTCAGTTTTCCTCCCCTGGTACTCGGGTGCAACATTCCAGACGCTTTACTAACACTCTCCCCACTTGGAGAGTCAGCGCCTTTAACCTCCTGTTTGGCACAGTTTGCAATTTCTGCGGAAGATGAACAGGGATAGCGAGAACCAATGGGAGGCTAGCTGGAGGTGTCTGGACGGGTAAATTTAACTCTCATTTCCCACCAGGAAGAGGAAATAACCAAAGGCTCAGCGTGCCGTACCGGAACCAGATTAGGGCCTGAAGCCATCCTGCGGTGTTGCGGCCAGCTCTAAAGAAACCGAGTTGAAGAAAGGAGCTCAGGGGCACTGTAATTCACAAACCTGCAGAGTTATAAATGACAGCTATCGTCCAAAAATAGACTGAAGTAAGGCTGCCAAGAGGACTTGAAAGCGGGGCAGAATTGCAGGAAACCGATTTCAGGAGGTAGACTGGAATTGCATTGAAAGCATAGGAAAAGAGGCAGAACGTCCACAATGATGCACTTGGCCAAAAAGGGCGTATGCGTTTTTACCTGAATATATTCAGGAAAAAACGCATACGCCCTTTTTGGCCAACCAAGCAAGCTTGCAAAGGAAATCTGCACTACAATGAAGTCTCACTTCCCCCCGGTCAAAAGGGCCATCTGGAAAAAGTGTAAAATCCAGAAAGGCAGGACAGGCCATGGAGAACTGGGCGCCTTGTTATGCAGAAGGGCGGGATGTAAATTGCCAACAACCACTCGGGAGAAGTGTATGGTGTTTCCTGAAACATCTAAGAAACAAAGCAACAGAACCTAGGGCACTTCCACTTATGGTCCTATAGCTTAGGGAAATTAAAATCAAAAAGACACAGCCACCCCAAAGTTTGGAATGGCTCTGTTTACAAGAACCTCGTTTACAGTACAAGTTCAACATCGCAGAAAGTGAAAAATGGATAAAGAAGTTGTGGTATTTACTTACAAAGCAATATCACTCAGCAATGAAATCTGTGTCATCAGGCCCTTAGCAGCACAATGAGTGGATTCAGGTATGATGATTCTAACTGAAGTAAGTCACACAGAAAAAGAAACATCATAAGATATCACTAATACACGGAATGTAAACTTGGCTACACAGGAACTGAATTACAGAACAGAACAGGGTCTCAAATTTAGAAAACCAACTTATGCTTGCTTAAGGGTAAAGGTGAGTTGGGGTGCTGCATAAAACCAGAGATTGAAATGAGCACAGATAAAGTTCCTTAAGCCAAATATGGAATAGACAAGAGCTACTCCTTGCTCAACGAAATGGACTCAACACCGCATATTAAATGCCTAAGAATGTACCTGACTAGTAAGTATCTTAAAACCTATGGATTGCTATGTCTCCGAAAGAGAATCAAGCATGTGTACAGGGGCATAAACGCAGCAGTGATAGGATTGGAGAGGTTCGGTGAGCAAATGAAGACCCTTTGAAGTCATATTGCATGGTACCCATTCCACGGGTTTCAACTACCCAGGTTTTAGGTATTCTTCCTTCAGCTAAAACATGCATGTGGAACCCAGAGTATGATCAACCGTGTGATCGGGAGACGTGTTCAAATATGTCTCAGTTTTCCTCCCCTGGTACTCGGGTGCAACATTCCAGACGCTTTACTAACACTCTCCCCACTTGGAGAGTCAGCGCCTTTAACCTCCTGTTTGGCCCAGTTTGCAATTTCTGCGGAAGATGAACAGGAATAGCGAGAACCAATGAGAGGCTAGCTGGAGGTGTCTGGACGGGCAAATTTAACTCTCATTTCCCACCAGGAAGAGGAATTAACCAAAGGCTCAGCATGCCGGGCCGGAACCAGATTAGGGCCTGAAGCCATCCTGCGGTGTTGGGGCCAGGTCACAAGAAAGCGAGTTGAAGAAAGGAGCTCAGGGGCACTTTAATTCACAAACCTACAGAGTTATAAATGACAGCTATCGTCCAAAAATAGACTGAAGTAAGGCTGCCAAGAGGACTTGAAAGCGGGGCAGAATTGCAGGAAACCGATTTCAGGAGGTAGACTGGAATTGCATTGAAAGCATAGGAAAAGAGGCAGAACGTCCACAATGATGCACTTGGCCAAAAAGTGCGTATGCGTTTTTTCCTGAATATATTCAGGAAAAAACGCATACGCCCTTTTTGGCCAACCAAGCAAGCTTGCAAAGGAAATCTGCACTACAATGAAGTCTCACTTCCCCCCGGTCAAAAGGGCCATCTGAAAAAAGTGTAAAATCCAGAAAGGCAGGACAGGCCATGGAGAACTGGGAGCCTTGTTATGCTGATGGGCGGGATGTAAATTGCCAACAGACACTCGGGAGAAGTGTATGGTGTTTCCTGAAACATCTAAAAAACAAAGCAACAGAGCCTAGGGCACTTCCACTTATGGTCCTATAGCTTAGGGAATTTAAAATCAAAAAGACACAGCCACCCCAAAGTTTGGAACGGCTCTGTTTACAAGAACCTCGTTTACAGTACAAGTTCAACATCGCAGAAATTGAAAAATGGATAAAGAAGTTGTGGTATTTACTTACAAAGCAATATCACTCAGCAATGAAATCTGTGTCATCAGGCCCTTAGCAGCACAATGAGTGGATTCAGGTATGATGATTCTAACTGAAATAAGTCACACAGAAAAAGAAACATCATAAGATATCAGTAATACACGGAATGTAAACTTGGCTACACAGGAACTGTATTACAGAACAGAACAGGGTCTCAAATTTAGAAAACCAACTTATGCTTGCTTAAGGGGAAAGGTGAGTTGGGGTGCTGCATAAAACCAGAGATTGAAATGAGCACAGATAAAGTTCCTTAAGCCAAATATGGAATAGACAAGAGCTACTCCTTGCTCAACGAAATGGACTCAATACCGCATATTAAACGCCTAAGAATGTACCTGACTAGTAAGTATCTTAAAACCTATGGATTGCAATGTCTCCGAAACAGAATCAAGCATGTGTACAGGGGCATAAACGCAGCAGTGATAGGATTGGAGAGGTTCGGTGAGCAAATGAAAACCCTTTGAAGTCATATTGCATGGTACCCATTCCACGGGTTTCAACTACGCAGGTTTTAGGTATTCTTCCTTCAGCTAAAACATGCATGTGGAACCCAAGTATGATCAACCATGTGAACGGGAGACGTGTTCAAATATGTCTCAGTTTTCCTCCCCTGGTACTCGGGTGCAACATTCCAGACGCTTTACTAACACTCTCCCCACTTGGAAAGTCAGCGCCTTTAACCTCCTGTTTGGCCCAGTTTGCAATTTCTGCGGAAGATGAACAGGAATAGCGAGAACCAATGAGAGGCTAGCTGGAGGTGTCTGGACGGGCAAATTTAACTCTCATTTCCCAACAGGAAGAGGAAATAACCAAAGGCTCAGCGTGCCGTGCCGGAACCAGATTAGGGCCTGAAGCCATCCTGCGGTGTTGCGGCCAGCTCAAAAGAAAGCGAGTTGAAGAAAGGAGCTCAGGGGCACTGTAATTCACAAACCTGCAGAGTTATAAATGACAGCTATCGTCCAAAAATAGACTGAAGTAAGGCTGCCAAGAGGACTTGAAAGCGGGGCAGAATTGCAGGAAACCGATTTCAGGAGGTAGACTGGAATTGCATTGAAAGCATAGGAAAAGAGGCAGAATGTCCACAATGATGCACTTGGCCAAAAAGGGCGTATGCGTTTTTTCCTGAATATATTCAGGAAAAAACGCATACGCCCTTTTTGGCCAACCAAGCAAGCTTGCAAAGGAAATCTGCACTACAATGAAGTCTCACTTCCCCCCGGTCAAAAGGGCCATCTGAAAAAAGTGTAAAATCCAGAAAGGCAGGACAGGCCATGGAGAACTGGGAGCCTTGTTATGCTGAAGGGCGGGATGTAAATTGCCAACAAACACTCGGGAGAAGTGTATGGTGTTTCCTGAAACATCTAAAAAACAAAGCAACAGAGCCTAGGGCACTTCCACTTATGGTCCTATAACTTAGGGAAATTAAAATCAAAAAGACACAGCCACCCCAAAGTTTGGAACGGCTCTGTTTACAAGAACCTCGTTTACAGTACAAGTTCAACATCGCAGAAAGTGAAAAATGGATAAAGAAGTTGTGGTATTTACTTACAAAGCAATATCACTCAGCAATGAAATCTGTGTCATCAGGCCCTTAGCAGCACAATGAGTGGATTCAGGTATGATGATTCTAACTGAAATAAGTCACACAGAAAAAGAAACATCATAAGATATCAGTAATACACGGAATGTAAACTTGGCTACACAGGAACTGAATTACAGAACAGAACAGGGTCTCAAATTTAGAAAACCAACTTATTCTTGCTTAAGGGTAAAGGTGAGTTGGGGTGCTGCATAAAACCAGAGATTGAAATGAGCACAGATAAAGTTCCTTAAGCCAAATATGGAATAGACAAGAGCTACTCCTTGCTCAACGAAATGGACTCAACACCCCATATTAAACGTCTAAGAATGTACCTGACTAGTAAGTATCTTAAAACCTATGGATTGCTATGTCTCCAAAAGAGAATCAAGCATGTGTACAGGGGCATAAACGCAGCAGTGATAGGATTGGAGAGGTTTGGTGAGCAAATGAAGACCCTTTGAAGTCATATTGCATGGTACCCATTCCACGGGTCTCAACTCTCCAGGTTTAAGGTATTCTTCCTTCAGCTAAAACATGCATGTGGAACCCAGAGTATGATCAACCATGTGAACGGGAGACGTGTTCAAATATGTCTCAGTTTTCCTCCCCTGGTACTCGGGTGCAACATTCCAGACGCTTTACTAACACTCTCCCCACTTGGAGAGTCAGCGCCTTTAACCTCCTGTTTGGCACAGTTTGCAATTTCTGCGGAAGATGAACAGGAATAGCGAGAACCAATGAGAGGCTAGCTGGAGGTGTCTGGACGGGCAAATTTAACTCTCATTTCCCAACAGGAAGAGGAAATAACCAAAGGCTCAGCGTGCCGGGCCGGAACCAGATTAGGGCCTGAAGCCATCCTGCGGTGTTGCGGCCAGCTCAAAAGAAAGCGAGTTGAAGAAAGGAGCTCAGGGGCACTGTAATTCACAAACCTGCAGAGTTATAAATGACAGCTATCGTCCAAAAATAGACTGAAGTAAGGCTGCCAAGAGGACTTGAAAGCGGGGCAGAATTGCAGGAAACCGATTTCAGGAGGTAGACTGGAATTGCATTGAAAGCATAGGAAAAGAGGCAGAACGTCCACAATGATGCACTTGGCCAAAAAGGGCGTATGCGTTTTTTCCGGAATATATTCAGGAAAAAACGCATACGCCCTTTTTGGCCAACCAAGCAAGCTTGCAAAGGAAATCTGCACTACAATGAAGTCTCACTTCCCCCCGGTCAAAAGGGCCATCTGAAAAAAGTGTAAAATCCAGAAAGGCAGGACAGGCCATGGAGAACTGGGAGCCTTGTTATGCTGATGGGCGGGATGTAAATTGCCAACAGACACTTGGGAGAAGTGTATGGTGTTTCCTGAAACATCTAAAAAACAAAGCAACAGAGCCTAGGGCACTTCCACTTATGGTCCTATAGCTTAGGGAAATTAAAATCAAAAAGACACAGCCACCCCAAAGTTTGGAACGGCTCTGTTTACAAGAACCTCGTTTACAGTACAAGTTCAACATCGCAGAAAGTGAAAAATGGATAAAGAAGTTGTGGTATTTACTTACAAAGCAATATCACTCAGCAATGAAATCTGTGTCATCAGGCCCTTAGCAGCACAATGAGTGGATTCAGGTATGATGATTCTAACTGAAATAAGTCACACAGAAAAAGAAACATCATAAGATATCAGTAATACACGGAATGTAAACTTGGCTACACAGGAACTGAATTACAGAACAGAACAGGGTCTCAAATTTAGAAAACCAACTTATTCTTGCTTAAGGGTAAAGGTGAGTTCGGGTGCTGCATAAAACCAGAGATTGAAATGAGCACAGATAAAGTTCCTTAAGCCAAATATGGAATAGACAAGAGCTACTCCTTGCTCAACGAAATGGACTCAACACCCCATATTAAACGCCTAAGAATGTACCTGACTAGTAAGTATCTTAAAACCTATGGATTGCTATGTCTCCGAAAGAGAATCAAACATGTGTACAGGGGCATAAACGCAGCAGTGATAGGATTGGAGAGGTTCGGTGAGCAAATGAAGACCCTTTGAAGTCATATTGCATGGTACCCATTCCACGGGTTTCAACTACCCAGGTTTAAGGTATTCTTCCTTCAGCTAAAACATGCATGTGGAACCCAGAGTATGATCAACCATGTGATCGGGAGACGTGTTCAAATATGTCTCAGTTTTCCTCCCCTGGTACTCGGGTGCAACATTCCAGACGCTTTACTAACACTCTCCCCACTTGGAGAGTCAGTCCCTTTAACCTCCTGTTTGGCACAGTTTGCAATTTCTGCGGAAGATGAACAGGAATAGCGAGAACCAATGAGAGGCTAGCTGGAGGTGTCTGGACGGGCAAATTTAACTCTCATTTCCCACCAGGAAGAGGAATTAACCAAAGGCTCAGCATGCCGGGCCGGAACCAGATTAGGGCCTGAAGCCATCCTGCGGTGTTGCGGCCAGGTCACAAGAAAGCGAGTTGAAGAAAGGAGCTCAGGGGCACTGTAATTCACAAACCTGCAGAGTTATAAATGACAGCTATCGTCCAAAAATAGACTGAAGTAAGGCTGCCAAGAGGACTTGAAAGCGGGGCAGAATTGCAGGAAACCGATTTCAGGAGGTAGACTGGAATTGCATTGAAAGCATAGGAAAAGAGGCAGAACGTCCACAATGATGCACTTGGCCAAAAAGGGCGTATGCGTTTTTTCCGGAATATATTCAGGAAAAAACGCATACGCCCTTTTTGGCCAACCAAGCAAGCTTGCAAAGGAAATCTGCACTACAATGAAGTCTCACTTCCCCCCGGTCAAAAGGGCCATCTGAAAAAAGTGTAAAATCCAGAAAGGCAACAGGCCATTGAGAACTGGGAGCCTTGTTATGCTGATGGGCGGGATGTAAATTGCCAACAGACACTCGGGAGAAGTGTATGGTGTTTCCTGAAACATCTAAAAAACAAAGCAACAGAGCCTAGGGCACTTCCACTTATGGTCCTATAGCTTAGGGAAATTAAAATAAAAAAGACACAGCCACCCCAAAGTTTGGAATGGCTCTGTTTACAAGAACCTCGTTTACAGTACAAGTTCAACATCGCAGAAAGTGAAAAATGGATAAAGAACTTGTGGTACTTACGTAAAATGCAGTATCACTCAGCAATGAAATCTATGTCATCAGGCCCGTAGCAGCATAATGAGTAGATTCAGATACGATGATTCTAACTGAAATAAGTCACACAGAAAAAGAAACATCATAAGATATCACTAATACACGGAATGTAAACTTGGCTACACAGGAACTGAATTCCAAAACAGAACAGGGTCTCAAATTTAGAAAACCAACTTATGCTTGCTTAAGGGTAAAGGTGAGTTGGGGTGCTGCATAAAACCAGAGATTGAAATGAGCACAGATAAAGTTCCTTAAGCCAAATATGGAATAGACAAGAGCTACTCCTTGCTCAACGAAATGGACTCAACACCGCATATTAAACGCCTAAGAATGTACCTGACTAGTAAGTATCTTAAAACCTATGGATTGCTATGTCTCCAAAAGAGAATCAAGCGTGTGTACAGGGGCATAAACGCAGCAGTGATAGGATTGGAGAGGTTCGGTGAGCAAATGAAGACCCTTTGAAGTCATATTGCATGGTACCCATTACACGGGTCTTAACTCTCCAGGTTTAAGGTATTCTTCCTTCAGCTAAAACATGCATGTGGAACCCAAGTATGATCAACCATGTGAACGGGAGACGTGTTCAAATATGTCTCAGTTTTCCTCCCCTGCTACTCGGGTGCAACATTCCAGACGCTTTACTAACACTCTCCCCACTTGGAGAGTCAGCGTCTTTAACCTCCTGTTTGGCCCAGTTTGCAATTTCTGCGGAAGATGAACAGGAATAGCGAGAACCAATGAGAGGCTAGCTGGAGGTGTCTGGATGGGCAAATTTAACTCTCATTTCCCACCAGGAAGAGGAATTAACCAAAGGCTCAGCATGCCGGGCCGGAACCAGATTAGGGCCTGAAGCCATCCTGCGGTGTTGCGGCCAGCTCACAAGAAAGCGAGTTGTAGAAAGGAGCTCAGGGGCACTGTAATTCACAAACCTGCAGAGTTATAAATGACAGCTATCGTCCAAAAATAGACTGAAGTAAGGCTGCCAAGAGGACTTGAAAGCGGGGCAGAATTGCAGGAAACCGATTTCAGGAGGTAGACTGGAATTGCATTGAAAGCATAGGAAAAGAGGCAGAACGTCCACAATGATGCACTTGGCCAAAAGGGCGTATGCGTTTTTTCCTGAATATATTCAGGAAAAAACGCATACGCCCTTTTTGGCCAACCAAGCAAGCTTGCAAAGGAAATCTGCACTACAATGAAGTCTCACTTCCCCCCGGTCAAAAGGGCCATCTGAAAAAAGTGTAAAACCCAGAAAGGCAGGACAGGCCATGGAGAACTGGGAGCCTTGTTATGCTGATGGGCGGGATGTAAATTGCCAACAGACACTCGGGAGATGTGTATGGTGTTTCCTGAAACATCTAAAAAACAAAGCAACAGAGCCTAGGGCACTTCCACTTATGGTCCTATAGCTTAGGGAAATTAATATCAAAAAGACACAGCAACCCCAAAATTTGGGATGGCTCTTTTTACAGAAATCTCTTCTACGGCACAAGTTAAATATCCCAGAGAGCAAATAATGGATAAAGAAGTTGCGGTACTTATGTACAACAGAATACCACTCAGCAATGAAATCTATGTCACCAGGCCCGTACCAGCATAATGAGTGCATTGAGGCACGATGATTCTAAGTGAAATAAGTCACACAGAAAAAGAAACATCATAAGGTATCACTAATACACGGAATGTGAACTTGGCTACACATGAACTGAATTACAAAACAGAACAGGGTCTCAAGTTTAGAAAACCAACTTATGCCTGCTTAAGGGGGAAGGTGAGTTGGGGTGCTGCATAAAAGCAGAGTTTGAAATTAGCACAGATACCGTTCCATAAGCCAAATATGTAATAGACAAGAGCTACCCCTTGCTCAACGAAATGGATTCAACAATGAGGTATCACCTCACACCTGGTAGAATAGGCATCATTGAAAATCTACAAACAAAAAATGCTGGAAAGGGTGTGGAGAAAAGGAACCCTCTTCCACTATTGTTGGGAATATAAATTGATAGTCATTATGGAGAACAATATGGAATTTCTTAAGAAACTAACAATAGAATTACCATATGATACAGCAATCCCAGTACTGGACATATACCCAGACAAAACCATAAATCAAAAAGAGTCATTCACCGCAATGTTCATTGCATCACTATTTACAATATCGAGGTAATGGAAGCAACCTAAATGCCCACAGACAGACGAATGCATAAAGCTGTGGTACATATATAAAATGGAATATTACTAAGCCATGAAAAGGAATGAAATTGGGTCATTTGTAGAGACGTCGATGGATCTAGAGACTGTCATACAGAGTGAAGTAAGTCAGAAAGAGAAAAACAAATCTTGTATATTCATGCATATATGTGGAACCTAGAAAAACTGTACAGATTAACCATTTTGCAAGGCATAAATAGAGCAACAGATGTAGACAACAAACGTATGGACAACAAGGGGGGAAAGCTGTTGGGGGGGTGGTGGTGGGAGGAGTTGAGAGACTGGGATTGGCATGTATACATTTATATGTATAAAATAGATAACCAATAAGAACCTGCTGTATAAAAATATAAAATAAAATTCAAAATTAAAAAGAAATAAAATTTAAAAAATAAAACAGAAAAAACAATTATTCCCTGCACATACATGTATTTATATGAATAAATTATTTCCATGCTTATATCTGTAAATACAAAAAAGAGGAATAAAATCTACCTTGAACCAAAAACGAAAAAGAGAAAAAAAACACAGAACCCACCAGTTACACAGAGGAAAACCGTATCAGGGCACTTGCTCCAGTTGTAAACAATTCTGAAGTTGGTCAGTGGTGGGGAATCGTCTCCCATTCAGCCAGCAGCCCCCACGCAACAAGCGTCCTCATTGCAAAGCTGGGGCACCGTGCCGAGGCATCTGTGAGTAAACGTGAGCTGAGCCCCAGGCCAGTTGCTGCTGAACTATTCCCACCCGTCCCAGGTAAAACACCTGAATATATACAAGGACTTGAAAGCCTAGAGGAAGGGCCATAGAGCCACACGAGTGACAGCATGCCGGCCGACTTGGTGCCTGCAGGCCAGCCAGGATGGTCCTGGCCCTGGGTGCTCTTCTGGAAGATTTCCATTTCCCTGCCTGAGATACCCGTCCTGTCCCTGCCCCCACTGCTTTTTTCCTTCCTCACCTCTGCCCAGGGAGAAATTCCAGCAGCAGGTATGGGTGACACATCCTCTTCTTTAGCAGGTGGCAGCCTGGCAACTGCTGCAGAAAGTCCAGCAGAGCCCCACTCACACTGGGCCACCCACAAAGCCGTGGCCTCTCACTCCCTCCCACCAGCCCAGCCCCGAGACTGCTGACAGGGCAGAGAAAATGCCGTCAGGCACGGCTGCAGGGGCTCTTGCTGCCTGGAGTGGTATTTATATTGATCTCAACCCAGGCACACCTGGGGAGGGCTGGCCGGCACGGTAAGGCTGCCCAGGTCAGCCAATCATCACCCCTCAGGGGCTCACAGTTGCAGAAAATGGAACTTGCTGAACCGGCCAGGTCCAAGGAACAGGTGTGGGCTCCTGAGAGTCAGGATAGACAAGGGGCTGCAGCTTTGGCTTGTTTTCTAATCATTTTATCTGGCCCATGAGTGGGAGACAACTTCAAGAAAACCCTCTCCTAATGAGAGGAACCCAGGAGTAAGGGAGAGGAGTGGTGGGTGGTGGTTGGAGACAGAGGCCTGGTGCCCCGGGTGCAGTGGAAGTCTCTGGAAGACCAGGTGGAGGGAGGCCTCACGGAGTGATGCCCAGGGTCACAGACCTGTCGCAGCTGCTGTTTGTTAGTTCAAGTCCTGCTCTGAGGTGCTCTGTGTCAGCTCTGAGCGACAGGTGAGCTGGGGGTGCTCTGCAATGAGGGCTATGTGCACGGTTCCTGTGTGCCCAGCCCTGCCACGGTACCTGCAAGGGTAGCTCTGTATCCTGGGAGGGGCCTGACCACGAGAGCCCCGTGGGCTGGGGTGGGGGTGGGGTACCTGCCCAGGTGAGCTCCATATTCTGGGATTGGTCTGACCACGAGAGCCCCATGGGCTGCTGGGGACCTGGTAAAGGATGTCAGGACAGTCAGTGAAGCCACCGAGGATATACCTCCAGTTGCTCCTAATTCCTACACCCTGCTGGTCATTCTACCAACCACCAGGACATGGTATTCTGTATTAGTCTTCAATGATGCCTTCTTTTGTATTCCATTAGTCCCAGAGTCACAAGAAATTTTGGCTTGTGAGTGGCAGGACTCAACATACAACTAAAACAATACTTCCGGGCCGTCTGGCCCCAAGGGTGCAAAAATTCCCACACCATCTTTGGGGAAAGCTTAGCTAAAGACCTAAAAGTTCTACCTCTGGAAAAGGAAACCCTCCTTCAATATGCAGACGACATTCTGATCACCAGCCCTACTAAGGAGGCCTCTGAACTACCAAGCCAATAAAGGATAGAAGTTGTCCAAGAAAAAGCTCAAATATCACAGACTGCGGTGACCTGCCTGGGCTTCATTCTCACAGAAGGTCAGAGAAGCCCATCCCAGGAAAGGGAAGAAACCATTTTCAGCCTTACCCCTTTCTAAAACTAGAAGACAGCTTAGGGGTTCCTGGGGAGGCCAGGGTTTGCTGCTTCTGGATCCCTAGCTACAGTCTACTAGCTGGGCCTCTATATGAAACACTGAAAGGAAAAGATGATGATCCTTTTGAATAGAATCCAGAAGTGGCCTTTCAAGAATGGAAAGAGCAGTCAATTCAGACCCTTGCCCTGGAACTCCCTAATTTAGCTAAACCCTTTGACCTTTACATTCCCGGTGAAAGGTGAATCGCCATTGGAGAATTAGTGCAAAAACTGGGACCACTTGAAATGGAACAATGCAAGAATGCCATCCAGGTAGGATAAACTACGGTCACTAAGGGGCTTGGCCCACTGCCACATCTGGCCAAGATACTGGCGGTATCTAAAAACCTGGAAATCAGCAGCCCAAAAGGCCACCTCCCTCCTAAGGGAAAAGGACCCCACGTGGTGATCCTAACCACCAACCATGCCCTGAAGTTGCAGGGTTCGCTCCGTGGGCACACCGACCTCGAGTGAGGAGGCCCTCCAACTCCAACATCCAGAGAGATAACCGGGGGCAACAGGGCACCATGACGACTCGTGTGAACATCACTTGACCTGGAGTTTCTCTCATAAAACAACAAGAGTGTGTCCCAAAAGAGTAGACTACTGCTTGCAGGACTTACTGCACCCAGAGGGGAGCTAATAATCTTGGCGGGGGAACAGTATACCACACTGTCACCATAGAAAAGCCTACAGACACCGTGATGATGGTGGCCAATAAGACCGGCTGGACTCCTGTTTACTTCAAAAGGCTGTTGACTCAGTAGCCATCATGGTCCTTGATCACCACTGACCCTGGACTGTCTGGGAGTTGAGCGGGCAGGGCTCTGACACCTGGTGCTGTTTGTACGTTAATTCAGGGGCCTAACTGAAGAAAGCGCAGACTACTGGTCAGAGCATCTAGGCTGGCAGAGACGGTCAGCCTAAGGTGGCCGAACAAATGTGGGGCGGGGTGAAACCGGCCCCCACAGCGTCTCTGCACATCTCTTTCCTGGACCCTTAAAGGTCATTAGAATCTATAACACTTCCAATGCTGGTGCTCAGGTGGACGAGCAGGGAGGCAGGGGTCCTGGGGACAATCAACGTCACCGGGAGGCTGCTGGGGAGAAGCTCTGACCCTCGCCCCAGGGTATGAGGGCTCCCAACTCAGCACTCAGCAGTTACAGAAGAAGGGTCTGCACCCTCAGCACTCCAAGAATGAGGAACGGGACAAAAGGCAGAGGAGGGGTTTGTCCCCAGCAAAACCCATTAAAAATCCCTGGGAGATAAAAATAGAATCTGGGCAATAAAGTCAAGTCTAACCTTTTTTATCCTTTGTGCTTTGTCTAATTTCACGTGCTCCTAGGGTCCCGCATGCAGAGGTTCCACACCCGGCACTTCAGACCAGATTTCCTAGTGCAGAATGGCTGGGTCGACACCTCAGCTCCTGGGGCCCAGTGCAGACTCCACGATATAGAGCCTGAGCTACAGCCAACCCGGCCCTCGAGAGCTCCGCCGCCTCCCTCCCTCCCGCTGACTCTGACAGGATCTCTACACAGCAGCCCAGCCCACAGCCCACGGGGTAGTGCATGCTCTCACCTCTCCATTCTCTGATCAAAATATAAAGTTTCCTTTGCTTGTGAACCAAACTCAGTCTCGATCTGTTGGCCCCAATGACACTGGGCAGGGGGACACTTGTTGGGGTCCACTCTGGAGGATCAGTAACAGAAATTGAGACTATTGTAACCTCAATGAACAGATGTGTGAGCCAAACTGTAGTTAACATAGAACAGTGTATAAGGCTCGGGTAAAATAAGATGTTTTTAACACTTCCATTTGATATTTCCATCACTTTTTATAAGCAAGTTCAGTGAAAAGGTTTGTCTTATTTGTCAGGTCAATATTAGAGAAATGAAGTGATTTCTTTCCAAGGATGTACAGCTAATAATCTTGGTTAAACCTTCAATCTTGTTTTAAATGCTTTTCCATTGAAAATGATACCTCTCTTTCAGCTCCCCCATTTCTGAGAAGTATAAAATCTTATAATTTATTATTACCAAAGGGGAAAGGTGGGAGGAGGGATAAATTAACAGTTTGGAATGAACACATACACACTGCTATGTATAAAATAGATCATCAACAAGGAACTACTGTATAGCACAGGGAACTACACTCAACATTTTGCAATAACCTATAAGGGGAAATAATCTGAAAAAGAATAGATATTTTTATTGACATCATCTATCAATGACAGTTAAAGTGTAGCCTAAGGGAAGCTGGTGGTGAGTGCTTCTGACCCTGAAGACTTCAATCATCTAAAGTTTGGACTCTGCCTACTTCCCAAGGCCCTTAATGAACATATGTGTAGCCGTAGCTTAAAAACTTCCCCAGTTTGGGTTTCGGGGAGACACTGATTTTGAAAAAGCCCTGGTGTTCTCCTTACATGAATGGGACTCTTCCTACTGCTAAAACATGTCTGTCACACCCAGAGGATGGTATACCGTCTGATCGGGAAGAGTTTGGAAAAGGCATCTCATCTCCTCATCTCCTGGTGCTCGGGTTCACCCCTCCAGCGTCTTTACTAACAGTCTCCCCACTTGGAGATGTCAGCACTGTCAACATCCTGTTGCGTACAGTTTGGAATTTGTCCAGAGGATGAAGCGGAAGGATGAGGAACAATGAGAGACAAGTCCTAGGTGTTCAGACAGGCACATGTCACTCTAATTTCCAATCAGGAAGACGAATTGACCAAAGGCTAGGGTTGCCCATGGAAACAGTATAGGGCTTGAGGAAATCCCGCTGCTTTGTGGCCAGTTCCCATAAACACGAGTTGAACAATGGAACTCAGGGGCAGTAAAATTCACAAAACTGCAGAGTTGAAAATATCCATCACTGAAAAATGTCTTGAGGAAAGTCAGAGAAAAGGACTTGTAAGCAAGGGAGAATGGCAGGAAAGGGATTTGAGGAGGTAGAAAGGACTCGCCATTAAGCACAAGAAAAGGAGCTGAACATTGCCAACATTGCAGTTGGCCAAAAAGGGTGTATGCGTTCTTTTCTGTATATATTCAAGAAAAGGGCATACACTTTTTTAGCCAACCAAACAGGTGGGCACTGGAAGTCAATACCACAAAAGATATCACTTCGCATCAGTCAGAAGAGCCATCCTCATAAAGCGTAAACAACAGAAATGCAGGACAGGGCAACGAGAAGAGGGAGCCCTGTGAGACTTATAGTGGAAATGTATATTGCCAACGGCCATTCTGGAGAAGTGTATTGTGTTTACTAAAGCATCTAAAAAATGAGCTACAGAGCATAGGGCACTTGCACTCACGGGTGTATATCTTGGGAAAAACAAAAATCGAGAGGACACAGGCACCCCAATGTTTACCCCCTCTCTGTTTAAAAGATCCTCGACTAGGATATAACTTAAATGTCTCTGGAGGGAAAAAATGGATAGAGATGTGGTACTTAGGTAGAGTGGAATATTATTCAGCCTGGAAATCAATGAAATATGGCCAGTTGTAACAACTCCGGAGGAGTTACGTATGATCATTCTAAGTGACAGAATTCAAAAAGAAAAAGACACATATCATAAGATATCACTTAAAGGTGGAATCCAAAATGGCTACACATGAAATAAATTACAAAACAAAAACATAGTCAAATATGTAGAAAACACGCATAAGGCTGCTAAACGGGAAAGGTGGGGAGGGGTGAGGCATCATCCAGGAGGTTGAAATTAGCAAAGATACCATTCCAAATACCAAACTGATAATCAACAAGGCCTACACGGTAGCTAAAAGAACTGCACTCAGCACACTCAAGTCACCGGAAAAGAATATATACGACTGGTAAGAATCTGAAAAAGAATTTATTGATGTCTCTCTGTACGCGAATCAAGTGGATGTACAGCAGCAAGAAACAGAGCTTTGAAAATCAGCTGTAACCAATATAGTAATAAATTGAAAAAAATAAACGACAGAGAGACAGAGAAAACCTCTTACAACTTTTCCTCAGGGACGGTGATGCAACATGGATTGAATACATCTAGACCCACAGCAGGATGAGACATAAGGCTGGAAACTGTTTGCGCTAAGAGAAATGTGAGGTTGGGTGAGGAAATGCACACCCTTTAAAGTAATACTACCTGGTACCCATTCAATGGGTCCCAAATTTGCAGGTTCAAGGGATCTTCCTACAGCTAAAACATGCATGGAAAACCCAGAGGACTGTACACCATGTGATTGGGAGATGTGTCTAAAATGCACCTCATTTATCCTCTCCTGGTGCCCCTGTTCACCATTCCAGCCACGCTACTTAGAATCTCCCCACTTGGAGAATCAGCACATTTAAACTTCTGTTTCACACATTTTGCAAATTGTGAGGAGGATGAACGGGAAGAGGGGGAACCAATGAGAGAAGAGTTGTAGGGGTTTGGACGGGCACATATCACTCTAATTTCCCATTAAGAATAAGAATTAAAGAAAGGCTCAGCCTGCCTCGCCGGAGCCAAAATAGGGCCTGAAGCAATCCTGCGGGTTTGAGGCCAGCTCACAAAAGAGCAACTTAAAAAATGGAGCTCAGGGTCACTGCAATTCACAAACCTGCAGAGTTATAAATGAAAACTAACGTCCAAAAATATGTTGAGGTAAGGCAAAGAAGAGGATCTGAATGCAAGACAGAATTGCAAGAAACAGATTTCAAGAGATAGATTGGACTCGTCTTTAACGCACATGAAAAGCGGCAGAATTTCGACAATGATGCAGTTGGCCCAAAAGGGCGTATGCGTTTCTTCCTGATTATATCCAGGAAAAAACGCATACGCACTTTATGGGCAACGAAGCAAGCAAGCAATGCAAATGTGCACAACAAAGAAGTCTCACTTCCCACCGGTCAAAAGGGCCATCCTAAAAAATTGTAAAAACCAGAAATGCAGGACAGGCCATGGAGAACAGGGAGCCTTTATACGCTGATGGGCAGTGTGTGAACTGCCGAGAGCCACTCTGGAGAAGTGTATGGTGGTTCCTAAATCATCTAAAAAACAGAGCTACAGAGCATAGGACACTTCCAATCATGGGAGTATATCTAGGGAAGTCTAAAAATCAACAAGACACAAGCACACCACAGTTTAGGGCTACTCTGTTTACAAGAACCTCAACTTCAGTACACCTTAAATATCCCAGGAAAGAGAACAATGGATAAAGAAGATGTGGTACTTATGTACAATGGAATATCTCTTCACCATGAAATCAATGTAATAAGGCTAGTAGAAGGATAAAGAGTGGATTTAGGTCCGATAATACTACTTGAAATAAGTCAAACAGAAAAAGAAACATATCATAAGATATCACTTATAGAGGGAGGGTAAATATGGCTGCACAAGAAATGAATTACAGAACAGAACAGTGTCTCACATTTAGAAAACACACTTATGTCAGCTTAAGGGGAAAGGAGAGGTGGGGTGATGCATAAAACCAGAGTTTGAAATTAGCACAGATACCGTTCAATAAACCAAATAGGTATTAGACAAGATCTACACCTTGCTCAATGAACAGGCCTCAACACACCCTATACACCGCAGAGAAATATATCTGAGGAATAAGAATCTTAAAACCCATGTATTGATATATCTCCATAAGGGAATCAAGTGTGTGCAGAGCGGCACAAACACAGCAGTGAAAAGGAGCTAAACCCCATTATAGAAATAAATTTTAAAAACAAAACGCTGAAACAATGAAAGAGAGAAAAATTCTTACAAAATTCGCTCAGGGGCTGTGATGCAACCTGGATTGACCACATATAAACCCACAGCTGGATAAGACATAAGGCTGGACACTTGGGGCTGACAGGATTGGTGAGCTTTGGTGAGCAACTGCCGAAAGTTTAATGCAATACTTCATGCTACTCAGTCCAAGGGTCCCAACACTCCAGGTTGAAGGGAATCTTCCTACAGCTAAACCATGCTTGGGAAACCCAGCGACTGGTATACCATATGATCGGGAAAGGTTTCTAAAACGCACCTCATTTTTCCTCTCCTGGGGCTCCGGATCGACATTCCAGCCGCTTTACTAACAACATCCCCACATGGAGTCAATGCCTTTAAGTTCTGGTATCGCACAGTCTGCAGTTAGTGCAGAGGATGAATGGGAATAGGGGGAACCAGTGAGAAACTAGCTGTAGCGGTTTCAATGGGCACATGTCACTCTAATATCACATCAGTAAGAAGAATTAACCAAAGGCACAGCAGGTGCCCCAGAAGAAAAATAGGGCTTCAAGGAATCCTTTGGTTATGGGGCAATACCACAAAAATAAGAGCTAAAAAATGGAGCTAAGGGCCACTGCAATTCAAAACCCTGCAGAGTTATAAAGGCCAACTATTTTTAAAAAATATATTGAGGTAAGGCTATGAAGAGGCATTGAAAGCAAGGCAGAATTGCAGGAAACCGATTTCAGGAGGTAGACTGGAATTGCATTGAAAGCATATGAAGAGAGTCAGAAACTCGACAATGATGCACTTGGCCAAAAAGGGCGTATGTGTTTTTTCCTGAATATATTCAGGAAAAAACGCATACGCACTTTTTGGCCAACCAAGCAAGCTTGCAAAGGAAATCTGCACTACAATGAAGTCTCACTTCCCCCCGGTCAAAAGGGCCATCTGAAAAAAGTGTAAAATCCATAAAGGCACGACAGGCCATGGAGAACTGGGAGCCTTCTTATGCTGATGGGCGGGATGTAAATTGCCAACAGCCACTCTGGAGAAGTGTATGGTGTTTCCTGAAACATCTAAAAAACAAAGCAACAGAGCCTAGGGCACTTCCACTTATGGTCCTATAGCTTAGGGAAATTAAAATCAAAAAGACACAGCCACCCCAAAGTTTGGGACGGCTCTGTTTACAAGAACCTCGTTTACAGTACAAGTTCAATATCGCAGAAAGTGAAAAATGGATAAAGAACTTGTGGTACTTACGTACAATGCAATATCACTCAGCAATGAAATCTATGTCATCAGGCCCGTAGCAGCATAATGAGTGGATGCAGGTATGATGATTCGAACTGAAATAAGTCACACAGAAAAGAAACATCATAAGGTATCACTAATACACAGAATGTGAACTTGGCTACACATGAACTGAATTACAAAACAGAACAGTGTCTCAAGTTTAGAAAACCAACTTATGCTTGCTTAAGGGGGAAGGTGAGTTGGGGTGCTGCATAAAACCAGAGATTGAAATGAGCACAGATAAAGTTCCTTAAGCCAAATATGGAATAGACAAGAGCTACTCCTTGCTCAACGAAATGGACTCAACACCCCATATTAAACGCCTAAGAATGTACCTGACTAGTAAGTATCTTAAAACCTATGGATTGCTATGTCTCCAAAAGAGAATCAAGCGTGTGTACAGGGGCATAAACGCAGCAGTGATAGGATTGGAGAGGTTCGGTGAGCAAATGAAGACCCTTTGAAGTCATATTGCATGGTACCCATTACACGGGTCTCAACTCTCCAGGTTTAAGGTATTCTTCCTTCAGCTAAAACATGCATGTGGAACCCAGAGTATGATCAACCGTGTGAACGGGAGACGTGTTCAAATATGTCTCAGATTTCCTCCCCTGGTACTCGGGTGCAACATTCCAGACGCTTTACTAACACTCTCCCCACTTGGAGAGTCAGCACCTTTAACCTCCTGTTTGGCCCCGTTTGCAATTTCTGCGGAAGATGAACAAGAATAGGGAGAACCAATGAGAGACTAGCTGGAGGTGTCTGGACGGGCAAATTTAACTCTCATTTCCCACCAGAAAGAGGAAATAACCAAAGGATCAGCATGCCGTGCCGGAACCAGATTAGGGCCTGAAGCCATCCTGCGGTGTTGCAGCCAGCTCACAAGAAAACGAGTTGAAGAAAGGAGCTCAGGGGCACTGTAATTCACAAACCTGCAGAGTTATAAATGACAGCTATCGTCCAAAAATAGACTAAAGTAAGGCTGCCAAGAGGACTTGAAAGCGGGGCAGAATTGCAGGAAACCGATTTCAGGATGTAGACTGGAATTGCATTGAAAGCATAGGAAAAGAGGCAGAACGTCCACAATGATGCACTTGGCCAAAAAGGGCGTATGCGTTTTTTCCTGAATATATTCAGGAAAAAACGCATACGCCCTTTTTGGCCAACCAAGCAAGCTTGCAAAGGAAATCTGCACTACAATGAAGTCTCACTTCCCCCCGGTCAAAAGGGCCATCTGAAAAAAGTGTAAAACCCAGAAAGGCAGGACAGGCCATGGAGAACTGGGAGCCTTGTTATGCTGATGGGCGGGATGTAAATTGCCAACAGACACTCGGGAGATGTGTATGGTGTTTCCTGAAACATCTAAAAAACAAAGCAACAGAGCCTAGGGCACTTCCACTTATGGTCCTATAGCTTAGGGAAATTAATATCAAAAAGACACAGCAACCCCAAAATTTGGGATGGCTCTTTTTACAGAAATCTCTTCTACGGCACAAGTTAAATATCCCAGAGAGCAAATAATGGATAAAGAAGTTGCGGTACTTATGTACAACAGAATACCACTCAGCAATGAAATCTATGTCACCAGGCCCGTACCAGCATAATGAGTGCATTGAGGCACGATGATTCTAAGTGAAATAAGTCACACAGAAAAAGAAACATCATAAGGTATCACTAATACACGGAATGTGAACTTGGCTACACATGAACTGAATTACAAAACAGAACAGGGTCTCAAGTTTAGAAAACCAACTTATGCCTGCGTAAGGGGGAAGGTGAGTTGGGGTGCTGCATAAAAGCAGAGTTTGAAATTAGCACAGATACCGTTCCATAAGCCAAATATGTAATAGACAAGAGCTACCCCTTGCTCAACGAAATGGATTCAACAATGAGGTATCACCTCCCACCTGGTAGAATAGGCATCATTGAAAATCTACAAACAAAAAATGCTGGAAAGGGTGTGGAGAAAAGGAACCCTCTTCCACTATTGTTGGGAATATAAATTGATACAGTCATTATGGAGAACAATATGGAATTTCTTAAGAAACTAACAATAGAATTACCATATGATACAGCAATCCCAGTACTGGACATATACCCTGTCCCTGCCCCCACTGCTTTTTTCCTTCCTCACCTCTGCCCAGGGAGAAATTCCAGCAGCAGGTATGGGTGACACATCCTCTTCTTTAGCAGGTGGCAGCCTGGCAACTGCTGCAGAAAGTCCAGCAGAGCCCCACTCACACTGGGCCACCCACAAAGCCGTGGCCTCTCACTCCCTCCCACCAGCCCAGCCCCGAGACTGCTGACAGGGCAGAGAAAATGGCGTCAGGCACGGCTGCAGGGGCTCTTGCTGCCTGGAGTGGTATTTATATTGATCTCAACCCAGGCACACCTGGGGAGGGCTGGCCGGCACGGTAAGGCTGCCCAGGTCAGCCAATCATCACCCCTCAGGGGCTCACAGTTGCAGAAAATGGAACTTGCTGAACCGGCCAGGTCCAAGGAACAGGTGTGGGCTCCTGAGAGTCAGGATAGACAAGGGGCTGCAGCTTTGGCTTGTTTTCTAATCATTTTATCTGGCCCATGAGTGGGAGACAACTTCAAGAAAACCCTCTCCTAATGAGAGGAACCCAGGAGTCAGGGAGAGGAGGGGTGGGTGGTGGTTGGAGACAGAGGCCTGGTGCCCCGGGTGCAGTGGAAGTCTCTGGAAGACCAGGTGGAGGGAGGCCTCACGGAGTGATGCCCAGGGTCACAGACCTGTCGCAGCTGCTGTTTGTTAGTTCAAGTCCTGCTCTGAGGTGCTCTGTGTCAGCTCTGAGCGACAGGTGAGCTGGGGGTGCTCTGCAATGAGGGCTATGTGCACGGTTCCTGTGTGCCCAGCCCTGCCACGGTACCTGCAAGGGTAGCTCTGTATCCTGGGAGGGGCCTGACCACGAGAGCCCCGTGGGCTGGGGTGGGGGTGGGGTACCTGCCCAGGTGAGCTCCATATTCTGGGATTGGTCTGACCACGAGAGCCCCATGGGCTGCTGGGGACCTGGTAAAGGATGTCAGGACAGTCAGTGAAGCCACCGAGGATATACCTCCAGTTGCTCCTAATTCCTACACCCTGCTGGTCATTCTACCAACCACCAGGACATGGTATTCTGTATTAGTCTTCAATGATGCCTTCTTTTGTATTCCATTAGTCCCAGAGTCACAAGAAATTTTGGCTTGTGAGTGGCAGGACTCAACATACAACTAAAACAATACTTCCGGGCCGTCTGGCCCCAAGGGTGCAAAAATTCCCACACCATCTTTGGGGAAAGCTTAGCTAAAGACCTAAAAGTTCTACCTCTGGAAAAGGAAACCCTCCTTCAATATGCAGACGACATTCTGATCACCAGCCCTACTAAGGAGGCCTCTGAACTACCAAGCCAATAAAGGATAGAAGTTGTCCAAGAAAAAGCTCAAATATCACAGACTGCGGTGACCTGCCTGGGCTTCATTCTCACAGAAGGTCAGAGAAGCCCATCCCAGGAAAGGGAAGAAACCATTTTCAGCCTTACCCCTTTCTAAAACTAGAAGACAGCTTAGGGGTTCCTGGGGAGGCCAGGGTTTGCTGCTTCTGGATCCCTAGCTACAGTCTACTAGCTGGGCCTCTATATGAAACACTGAAAGGAAAAGATGATGATCCTTTTGAATAGAATCCAGAAGTGGCCTTTCAAGAATGGAAAGAGCAGTCAATTCAGACCCTTGCCCTGGAACTCCCTAATTTAGCTAAACCCTTTGACCTTTACATTCCCGGTGAAAGGTGAATCGCCATTGGAGAATTAGTGCAAAAACTGGGACCACTTGAAATGGAACAATGCAAGAATGCCATCCAGGTAGGATAAACTACGGTCACTAAGGGGCTTGGCCCACTGCCACATCTGGCCAAGATACTGGCGGTATCTAAAAACCTGGAAATCAGCAGCCCAAAAGGCCACCTCCCTCCTAAGGGAAAAGGACCCCACGTGGTGATCCTAACCACCAACCATGCCCTGAAGTTGCAGGGTTCGCTCCGTGGGCACACCGACCTCGAGTGAGGAGGCCCTCCAACTCCAACATCCAGAGAGATAACCGGGGGCAACAGGGCACCATGACGACTCGTGTGAACATCACTTGACCTGGAGTTTCTCTCATAAAACAACAAGAGTGTGTCCCAAAAGAGTAGACTACTGCTTGCAGGACTTACTGCACCCAGAGGGGAGCTAATAATCTTGGCGGGGGAACAGTATACCACACTGTCACCATAGAAAAGCCTACAGACACCGTGATGATGGTGGCCAATAAGACCGGCTGGACTCCTGTTTACTTCAAAAGGCTGTTGACTCAGTAGCCATCATGGTCCTTGATCACCACTGACCCTGGACTGTCTGGGAGTTGAGCGGGCAGGGCTCTGACACCTGGTGCTGTTTGTACGTTAATTCAGGGGCCTAACTGAAGAAAGCGCAGACTACTGGTCAGAGCATCTAGGCTGGCAGAGACGGTCAGCCTAAGGTGGCCGAACAAATGTGGGGCGGGGTGAAACCGGCCCCCACAGCGTCTCTGCACATCTCTTTCCTGGACCCTTAAAGGTCATTAGAATCTATAACACTTCCAATGCTGGTGCTCAGGTGGACGAGCAGGGAGGCAGGGGTCCTGGGGACAATCAACGTCACCGGGAGGCTGCTGGGGAGAAGCTCTGACCCTCGCCCCAGGGTATGAGGGCTCCCAACTCAGCACTCAGCAGTTACAGAAGAAGGGTCTGCACCCTCAGCACTCCAAGAATGAGGAACGGGACAAAAGGCAGAGGAGGGGTTTGTCCCCAGCAAAGCCCATTAAAAATCCCTGGGAGATAAAAATAGAATCTGGGCAATAAAGTCAAGTCTAACCTTTTTTATCCTTTGTGCTTTGTCTAATTTCACGTGCTCCTAGGGTCCCGCATGCAGAGGTTCCACACCCGGCAATTCAGACCAGATTTCCTAGTGCAGAATGGCTGGGTCGACACCTCAGCTCCTGGGGCCCAGTGCAGACTCCACGATATAGAGCCTGAGCTACAGCCAACCCGGCCCTCGAGAGCTCCACTGCCTCCCTCCCTCCCACTGACTCTGACAGGATCTCTACACAGCAGCCCAGCCCACAGCCCACGGGGTAGTGCATGCTCTCACCTCTCCATTCTCTGATCAAAATATAAAGTTTCCTTTGCTTGTGAACCAAACTCAGTCTCGATCTGTTGGCCCCAATGACACTGGGCAGGGGGACACTTGTTGGGGTCCACTCTGGAGGATCAGTAACAGAAATTGAGACTATTGTAACCTCAATGAACAGATGTGTGAGCCAAACTGTAGTTAACATAGAACAGTGTATAAGGCTCGGGTAAAATAAGATGTTTTTAACACTTCCATTTGATATTTCCATCACTTTTTATAAGCAAGTTCAGTGAAAAGGTTTGTCTTATTTGTCAGGTCAATATTAGAGAAACGAAGTGATTTCTTTCCAAGGATGTACAGCTAATAATCTTGGTTAAACCTTCAATCTTGTTTTAAATGCTTTTCCATTGAAAATGATACCTCTCTTTCAGCTCCCCCATTTCTGAGAAGTATAAAATCTTATAATTTATTATTACCAAAGGGGAAAGGTGGGAGGAGGGATAAATTAACAGTTTGGAATGAACACATACACACTGCTATGTATAAAATAGATCATCAACAAGGAACTACTGTATAGCACAGGGAACTACACTCAACATTTTGCAATAACCTATAAGGGGAAATAATCTGAAAAAGAATAGATATTTTTATTGACATCATCTATCAATGACAGTTAAAGTGTAGCCTAAGGGAAGCTGGTGGTGAGTGCTTCTGACCCTGAAGACTTCAATCATCTAAAGTTTGGACTCTGCCTACTTCCCAAGGCCCTTAATGAACATATGTGTAGCCGTAGCTTAAAAACTTCCCCAGTTTGGGTTTCGGGGAGACACTGATTTTGAAAAAGCCCTGGTGTTCTCCTTACATGAATGGGACTCTTCCTACTGCTAAAACATGTCTGTCACACCCAGAGGATGGTATACCGTCTGATCGGGAAGAGTTTGGAAAAGGCATCTCATCTCCTCATCTCCTGGTGCTCGGGTTCACCCCTCCAGCGTCTTTACTAACAGTCTCCCCACTTGGAGATGTCAGCACTGTCAACATCCTGTTGCGTACAGTTTGGAATTTGTCCAGAGGATGAAGCGGAAGGATGAGGAACAATGAGAGACAAGTCCTAGGTGTTCAGACAGGCACATGTCACTCTAATTTCCAATCAGGAAGACGAATTGACCAAAGGCTAGGGTTGCCCATGGAAACAGTATAGGGCTTGAGGAAATCCCGCTGCTTTGTGGCCAGTTCCCATAAACACGAGTTGAACAATGGAACTCAGGGGCAGTAAAATTCACAAAACTGCAGAGTTGAAAATATCCATCACTGAAAAATGTCTTGAGGAAAGTCAGAGAAAAGGACTTGTAAGCAAGGGAGAATGGCAGGAAAGGGATTTGAGGAGGTAGAAAGGACTCGCCATTAAGCACAAGAAAAGGAGCTGAACATTGCCAACATTGCAGTTGGCCAAAAAGGGTGTATGCGTTCTTTTCTGTATATATTCAAGAAAAGGGCATACACTTTTTTAGCCAACCAAACAGGTGGGCACTGGAAGTCAATACTACAAAAGATATCACTTGGCATCAGTCAGAAGAGCCATCCTCATAAAGCGTAAACAACAGAAATGCAGGACAGGGCAACGAGAAGAGGGAGCCCTGTGAGACTTATAGTGGAAATGTATATTGCCAACGGCCATTCTGGAGAAGTGTATTGTGTTTACTAAAGCATCTAAAAAATGAGCTACAGAGCATAGGGCACTTGCACTCATGGGCGTATATCTTGGGAAAAACAAAAATCGAGAGGACACAGGCACCCCAATGTTTACCCCCTCTCTGTTTAAAAGATCCTCGACTAGGATATAACTTAAATGTCTCTGGAGGGAAAAAATGGATAGAGATGTGGTACTTAGGTAGAGTGGAATATTATTCAGCCTGGAAATCAATGAAATATGCCCAGTTGTAACAACTCCGGAGGAGTTACGTATGATCATTCTAAGTGACAGAATTCAAAAAGAAAAAGACACATATCATAAGATATCACTTAAAGGTGGAATCCAAAATGGCTACACATGAAATAAATTACAAAACAAAAACATAGTCAAATATGTAGAAAACACGCATAAGGCTGCTAAACGGGAAAGGTGGGGAGGGGTGAGGCATCATCCAGGAGGTTGAAATTAGCAAAGATACCATTCCAAATACCAAACTGATAATCAACAAGGCCTACACGGTAGCTAAAAGAACTGCACTCAGCACACTCAAGTCACCGGAAAAGAATATATACGACTGGTAAGAATCTGAAAAAGAATTTATTGATGTCTCTCTGTACGCGAATCAAGTGGATGTACAGCAGCAAGAAACAGAGCTTTGAAAATCAGCTGTAACCAATATAGTAATAAATTGAAAAAAATAAACGACAGAGAGACAGAGAAAACCTCTTACAACTTTTCCTCAGGGACGGTGATGCAACATGGATTGAACACATCTAGACCCACAGCAGGATGAGACATAAGGCTGGAAACTGTTTGCGCTAAGAGAAATGTGAGGTTGGGTGAGGAAATGCACACCCTTTAAAGTAATACTACCTGGTACCCATTCAATGGGTCCCAAATCTGCAGGTTCAAGGGATCTTCCTACAGCTAAAACATGCATGGAAAACCCAGAGGACTGTACACCATGTGATCGGGAGATGTGTCTAAAATGCACCTCATTTATCCTCTCCTGGTGCTCCTGTTCACCATTCCAGCCACGCTACTTAGAATCTCCCCACTTGGAGAATCAGCACATTTAAACTTCTGTTTCACACATTTTGCAAATTGTGAGGAGGATGAACGGGAAGAGGGGGAACCAATGAGAGAAGAGTTGTAGGGGTTTGGACGGGCACATATCACTCTAATTTCCCATTAAGAATAAGAATTAAAGAAAGGCTCAGCCTGCCTCGCCGGAGCCAAAATAGGGCCTGAAGCAATCCTGCGGGTTTGAGGCCAGCTCACAAAAGAGCAACTTAAAAAATGGAGCTCAGGGTCACTGCAATTCACAAACCTGCAGAGTTATAAATGAAAACTAACGTCCAAAAATATGTTGAGGTAAGGCAAAGAAGAGGATCTGAATGCAAGACAGAATTGCAAGAAACAGATTTCAAGAGATAGATTGGACTCGTCTTTAACGCACATGAAAAGCGGCAGAATTTCGACAATGATGCAGTTGGCCCAAAAGGGCGTATGCGTTTTTTCCTGATTATATCCAGGAAAAAACGCATACGCACTTTATGGGCAACGAAGCAAGCAAGCAATGCAAATGTGCACAACAAAGAAGTCTCACTTCCCACCGGTCAAAAGGGCCATCCTAAAAAATTGTAAAAACCAGAAATGCAGGACAGGCCATGGAGAACAGGGAGCCTTTATACGCTGATGGGCAGTGTGTGAACTGCCGAGAGCCACTCTAGAGAAGTGTATGGTGGTTCCTAAATCATCTAAAAAACAGAGCTACAGAGCATAGGACACTTCCAATCATGGGAGTATATCTAGGGAAGTCTAAAAATCAACAAGACACAAGCACACCACAGTTTAGGGCTACTCTGTTTACAAGAACCTCAACTTCAGTACACCTTAAATATCCCAGGAAAGAGAACAATGGATAAAGAAGATGTGGTACTTATGTACAATGGAATATCTCTTCACCATGAAATCAATGTAATAAGGCTAGTAGAAGGATAAAGAGTGGATTTAGGTCCGATAATACTACTTGAAATAAGTCAAACAGAAAAAGAAACATATCATAAGATATCACTTATAGAGGGAGGGTAAATATGGCTGCACAAGAAATGAATTACAGAACAGAACAGTGTCTCACATTTAGAAAACACACTTATGTCAGCTTAAGGGGAAAGGAGAGGTGGGGTGATGCATAAAACCAGAGTTTGAAATTAGCACAGATACCGTTCAATAAACCAAATAGGTATTAGACAAGATCTACACCTTGCTCAATGAACAGGCCTCAACACACCCTATACACCGCAGAGAAATATATCTGAGGAATAAGAATCTTAAAACCCATGTATTGATATATCTCCATAAGGGAATCAAGTGTGTGCAGAGCGGCACAAACACAGCAGTGAAAAGGAGCTAAACCCCATTATAGAAATAAATTTTAAAAACAAAACGCTGAAACAATGAAAGAGAGAAAAATTCTTACAAAATTCGCTCAGGGGCTGTGATGCAACCTGGATTGACCACATATAAACCCACAGCTGGATAAGACATAAGGCTGGACACTTGGGGCTGACAGGATTGGTGAGCTTTGGTGAGCAACTGCCGAAAGTTTAATGCAATACTTCATGCTACTCAGTCCAAGGGTCCCAACACTCCAGGTTGAAGGGAATCTTCCTACAGCTAAACCATGCTTGGGAAACCCAGCGACTGGTATACCATATGATCGGGAAAGGTTTCTAAAACGCACCTCATTTTTCCTCTCCTGGGGCTCCGGATCGACATTCCAGCCGCTTTACTAACAACATCCCCACATGGAGTCAATGCCTTTAAGTTCTGGTATCGCACAGTCTGCAGTTAGTGCAGAGGATGAATGGGAATAGGGGGAACCAGTGAGAAACTAGCTGTAGCGGTTTCAATGGGCACATGTCACTCTAATATCACATCAGTAAGAAGAATTAACCAAAGGCACAGCAGGTGCCCCAGAAGAAAAATAGGGCTTCAAGGAATCCTTTGGTTATGGGGCAATACCACAAAAATAAGAGCTAAAAAATGGAGCTAAGGGCCACTGCAATTCAAAAACCTGCAGAGTTATAAAGGCCAACTATTTTTAAAAAATATATTGAGGTAAGGCTATGAAGAGGTATTGAAAGCAAGGCAGAATTGCAGGAAACCGATTTCAGGAGGTAGACTGGAATTGCATTGAAAGCATATGAAGAGAGTCAGAAACTCGACAATGATGCACTTGGCCAAAAAGGGCGTATGTGTTTTTTCCTGAATATATTCAGGAAAAAACGCATACGCACTTTTTGGCCAACCAAGCAAGCTTGCAAAGGAAATCTGCACTACAATGAAGTCTCACTTCCCCCCGGTCAAAAGGGCCATCTGAAAAAAGTGTAAAATCCATAAATGCACGACAGGCCATGGAGAACTGGGAGCCTTCTTATGCTGATGGGCGGGATGTAAATTGCCAACAGCCACTCTGGAGAAGTGTATGGTGTTTCCTGAAACATCTAAAAAACAAAGCAACAGAGCCTAGGGCACTTCCACTTATGGTCCTATAGCTTAGGGAAATTAAAATCAAAAAGACACAGCCACCCCAAAGTTTGGGACGGCTCTGTTTACAAGAACCTCGTTTACAGTACAAGTTCAATATCGCAGAAAGTGAAAAATGGATAAAGAACTTGTGGTACTTACGTACAATGCAATATCACTCAGCAATGAAATCTATGTCATCAGGCCCGTAGCAGCATAATGAGTGGATGCAGGTATGATGATTCGAACTGAAATAAGTCACACAGAAAAGAAACATCATAAGGTCTCACTAATACACAGAATGTGAACTTGGCTACACATGAACTGAATTACAAAACAGAACAGTGTCTCAAGTTTAGAAAACCAACTTATGCTTGCTTAAGGGGGAAGGTGAGTTGGGGTGCTGCATAAAACCAGAGATTGAAATGAGCACAGATAAAGTTCCTTAAGCCAAATATGAAATAGACAAGAGCTACTCCTTGCTCAACGAAATGGACTCAACACCCCATATTAAACGCCTAAGAATGTACCTGACTAGTAAGTATCTTAAAACCTATGGATTGCTATGTCTCCAAAAGAGAATCAAGCATGTGTACAGGGGCATAAACGCAGCAGTGATAGGATTGGAGAGGTTCGGTGAGCAAATGAAGACCCTTTGAAGTCATATTGCATGGTACCCATTACACGGGTCTCAACTCTCCAGGTTTAAGGTATTCTTCCTTCAGCTAAAACATGCATGTGGAACCCAGAGTATGATCAACCGTGTGAACGGGAGATGTGTTCAAATATGTCTCAGTTTTCCTCCCCTGGTACTCGGGTGCAACATTCCAGACGCTTAACTAACACTCTCCCCACTTGGAGAGTCAGCACCTTTAACCTCCTGTTTGGCCCCGTTTGCAATTTCTGCGGAAGATGAACAGGAATAGGGAGAACCAATGAGAGACTAGCTGGAGGTGTCTGGACGGGCAAATTTAACTCTCATTTCCAACCAGGAAGAGGAATTAACCAAAGGCTCAGCGTGCCGTGCCAGAACCAGATTAGGGCCTGAAGCCATCCTGCGGTGTTGCGGCCAGGTCACAAGAAAGCGAGTTGAAGAAAGGAGCTCAGGGGCACTGTAATTCACAAACCTGCAGAGTTATAAATGACAGCTATCGTCCAAAAATAGACTGAAGTAAGGCTGCCAAGAGGACTTGAAAGCGGGGCAGAATTGCAGGAAACCGATTTCAGGAGGTAGACTGGAATTGCATTGAAAGCATAGGAAAAGAGGCAGAACGTCCACAATGATGCACTTGGCCAAAAAGGGCGTATGCGTTTTTTCCTGAATATATTCAGGGAAAAGCGCATACACCCTTTTTGGCCAACCAAGCAAACTTGCAAAGGAAATCTGCACTACAATGAAGTCTCACTTCCCCCCGGTAAAAAGGGCCATCTGAAAAAAGTGTAAAATCCAGAAAGGCAGGACAGGCCATGGAGAACTGGGAGCCTTGTTATGCTGATGGGCGGGATGTAAATTGCCAACAACCACTCGGGAGAAGTGTATGGTGTTTCCTGAAACATCTAAAAAACAAAGCAACAGAACCTAGGGCACTTCCACTTATGGTCCTATAGGTTAGGGAAATTAAAATCAAAAAGACACAGCCACCCCAAAGTTTGGAACGGCTCTGTTTACAAGAACCTCGTTTACAGTACAAGGTCAACATCGCAGAAAGTGAAAAATGGATAAAGAAGTTGTGGTATTTACTTACAAAGCAATATCACTCAGCAATGAAATCTGTGTCATCAGGCCCTTAGCAGCACAATGAGTGGATTCAGGTATGATGATTCTAACTGAAATAAGTCACACAGAAAAAGAAACATCATAAGATATCAGTAATACACGGAATGTAAACTTGGCTACACAGGAACTGAATTACAGAACAGAACAGGGTCTCAAATTTAGAAAACCAACTTATGCTTGCTTAAGGGTAAAGGTGAGTTGGGGTGCTGCATAAAACCAGAGATTGAAATGAGCACAGATAAAGTTCCTTAAGCCAAATATGGAATAGACAAGAGCTACTCCTTGCTCAACGAAATGGACTCAACACCCCATATTAAACGCCTAAGAATGTACCTGACTAGTAAGTATCTTAAAACCTATGGATTGCTATGTCTCCGAAAGAGAATCAAGCATGTGTACAGGGGCATAAACGCAGCAGTGATAGGATTGGAGAGGTTCGGTGAGCAAATGAAGACCCTTTGAAGTCATATTGCATGGCACCCATTCCACGGGTTTCAACTACCCAGGTTTAAGGTATTCTTCCTTCAGCTAAAACATGCATGTGGAACCTAGAGTATGATCAACCATGTGATCGGGAGACGTGTTCAAATATGTCTCAGTTTTCCTCCCCTGGTACTCGGGTGCAACATTCCAGACGCTTTACTAACACTCTCCCCACTTGGAGAGTCAGCGCCTTTAACCTCCTGTTTGGCCCAGTTTGCAATTTCTGCGGAAGATGAACAGGAATAGCGAGAACCAATGAGAGACTAGCTGGAGGTGTCTGGACGGGCAAATTTAACTCTCATTTCCCACCAGGAAGAGGAATTAACCAAAGGCTCAGCGTGCCGTGCCAGAACCAGATTAGGGCCTGAAGCCATCCTGCGGTGTTGCGGCCAGCTCAAAAGAAACCGAGTTGAAGAAAGGAGCTCAGGGGCACTGTAATTCACAAACCTGCAGAGTTATAAATGACAGCTATCGTCCAAAAATAGACTGAAGTAAGGCTGCCAAGAGGACTTGAAAGCGGGGCAGAATTGCAGGAAACCGATTTCAGGAGGTAGACTGCAATTGCATTGAAAGCATAGGAAAAGAGGCAGAACGTCCACAATGATGCACTTGGCCAAAAAGGGCGTATGCGTTTTTTCCTGAATATATTCAGGAAAAAACGCATACGCCCTTTTTGGCCAACCAAGCAAGCTTGCAAAGGAAATCTGCACTACAATGAAGTCTCACTTCCCCCCGGTCAAAAGGGCCATCTGAAAAAAGTGTAAAATCCAGAAAGGCAGGACAGGCCATGGAGAACTGGGAGCCTTGTTATGCTGATGGGCGGGATGTAAATTGCCAACAACCACTCGGGAGAAGTGTATGGTGTTTCCTGAAACATCTAAAAAACAAAGCAACAGAACCTAGGGCACTTCCACTTATGGTCCTATAGCTTAGGGAAATTAAAATCAAAAAGACACAGCCACCCCAAAGTTTGGAACGGCTCTGTTTACAAGAACCTCGTTTACAGTACAAGTTCAACATCGCAGAAAGTGAAAAATGGATAAAGAAGTTGTGGTATTTACTTACAAAGCAATATCACTCAGCAAAGAAATCTATGTCATCAGGCCCTTAGCAGCACAATGAGTGGATTCAGGTATGATGATTCTAACTGAAATAAGTCACACAGAAAAAGAAACATCATAAGATATCAGTAATACACGGAATGGAAACTTGGCTACACAGGAACTGAATTACAGAACAGAACAGGGTCTCAAATTTAGAAAACCAACTTATGCTTGCTTAAGGGTAAAGGTGAGTTGGGGTGCTGCATAAAACCAGAGATTGAAATGAGCACAGATAAAGTTCCTTAAGCCAAATATGGAATAGACAAGAGCTACTCCTTGCTCAACGAAATGGACTCAACACCGCATATTAAACACCTAAGAATGTACCTGACTTGTAAGTATCTTAAAACCTATGGATTGCTATGTCTCCGAAAGAGAATCAAGCATGTGTACAGGGGCATAAACGCAGCAGTGATAGGATTGGAGAGGTTCGGTGAGCAAATGAAGACCCTTTGAATTCATATTGCATGGTACCCATTCCACGGGTTTCAACTACCCAGGTTTAAGGTATTCTTCCTTCAGCTAAAACATGCATGTGGAACCTAGAGTATGATCAACCATGTGAACGGGAGACGTGTTCAA
Source organism: Delphinus delphis (assembly GCF_949987515.2). Lineage (NCBI taxonomy): Eukaryota > Metazoa > Chordata > Mammalia > Artiodactyla > Delphinidae > Delphinus > Delphinus delphis. Next base: position 630,426 of record NW_027192722.1, read on the forward strand.
ATATGTCTCAGTTTTCCTCCCCTGGTACTCGGGTGCAACATTCCAGACGCTTTACTAACACTCTCCCCACTTGGAGAGTCAGTCCCTTTAACCTCCTGTTTGGCCCAGTTTGCAATTTCTGCGGAAGATGAACAGGAATAGCGAGAACCAATGAGAGGCTAGCTGGAGGTGTCTGGACGGGCAAATTTAACTCTCATTTCCCACCAGGAAGAGGAAATAACCAAAGGCTCAGCATGCCGGGCCGGAACCAGATTAGGGCCTGAAGCCATCCTGCGGTGTTGCGGCCAGGTCACAAGAAAGCGAGTTGAAGAAAGGAGCTCAGGGGCACTGTAATTCACAAACCTGCAGAGTTATAAATGACAGCTATCGTCCAAAAATAGACTGAAGTAAGGCTGCCAAGAGGACTTGAAAGCGGGGCAGAATTGCAGGAAACCGATTTCAGGAGGTAGACTGGAATTGCATTGAAAGCATAGGAAAAGAGGCAGAACGTCCACAATGATGCACTTGGCCAAAAAGGGCGTATGCGTTTTTTCCTGAATATATTCAGGAAAAAACGCATACGCCCTTTTTGGCCAACCAAGCAAGCTTGCAAAGGAAATCTGCACTACAATGAAGTCTCACTTCCCCCCGGTCAAAAGGGCCATCTGAAAAAAGTGTAAAATCCAGAAAGGCAACAGGCCATTGAGAACTGGGAGCCTTGTTATGCTGATGGGCGAGATGTAAATTGCCAACAGACACTTGGGAGAAGTGTATGGTGTTTCCTGAAACATCTAAAAAACAAAGCAACAGAGCCTAGGGCACTTCCACTTATGGTCCTATAGCTTAGGGAAATTAAAATCAAAAAGACACAGCCACCCCAAAGTTTGGAACGGCTCTGTTTACAAGAACCTCGTTTACAGTACAAGTTCAACATCGCAGAAAGTGAAAAATGGATAAAGAAGTTGTGGTATTTACTTACAAAGCAATATCACTCAGCAATGAAATCTGTGTCATCAGGCCCTTAGCAGCACAATGAGTGGATTCAGGTATGATGATTCTAACTGAAATAAGTCACACAGAAAAAGAAGCATCATAAGATATCAGTAATACACGGAATGTAAACTTGGCGAAACAGGAACTGAATTACAGAACAGAACAGGGTCTCAAATTTAGAAAACCAACTTATTCTTGCTTAAGGGTAAAGGTGAGTTGGGGTGCTGCATAAAACCAGAGATTGAAATGAGCACAGATAAAGTTCCTTAAGTCAAATATGGAATAGACAAGAGCTACTCCTTGCTCAACGAAATGGACTCAACACCGCATATTAAACGCCTAAGAATGTACCTGACTAGTAAGTATCGTAAAACCTATGGATTGCTATGTCTCCAAAAGAGAATCAAGCATGTGTACAGGGGCATAAACGCAGCAGTGATAGGATTGGAGAGGTTCGGTGAGCAAATGAAGACCCTTTGAAGTCATATTGCATGGTACCCATTACACGGGTCTCAACTCTCCAGGTTTAAGGTATTCTTCCTTCAGCTAAAACATGCATGTGTAACCCAAGTATGATCAACCATGTGAACGGGAGACGTGTTCAAATATGTCTCAGTTTTCCTCCCCTGGTACTCCGGTGCAACATTCCAGACGCTTTACTAACACTCTCCCCACTTGGAGAGTCAGCACCTTTAACCTCCTGTTTTGCACAGTTTGCAATTTCTGCGGAAGATGAACAGGGATAGCGAGAACCAATGAGAGGCTAGCTGGAGGTGTCTGGACGGGCAAATTTAACTCTCATTTCCCACCAGGAAGAGGAAATAACCAAAGGCTCAGCGTGCCGTACTGGAACCAGATTAGGGCCTGAAGCCATCCTGCGGTGTTGCGGCCAGCTCAAAAGAAACCGAGTTGAAGAAAGGAGCTCAGGGGCACTGTAATTCACAAACCTGCAGAGTTATAAATGACAGCTATCGTCCAAAAATAGACTGAAGTAAGGCTGCCAAGAGGACTTGAAAGCGGGGCAGAATTGCAGGAAACTGATTTCAGGAGGTAGACTGGAATTGCATTGAAAGCATAGGAAAAGAGGAGAACGTCCACAATGATGCACTTGGCCAAAAAGGGCGTATGCGTTTTTTCCTGAATATATTCAGGAAAAAACGCATACGCCCTTTTTGGCCAACCAAACAAGCTTGCAAAGGAAATCTGCACTACAATGAAGTCTCACTTCCCCCCGGTCAAAAGGGCCATCTGAAAAAAGTGTAAAATCCAGAAAGGCAACAGGCCATTGAGAACTGGGAGCCTTGTTATGCTGATGGGCGGGATGTAAATTGCCAACAACCACTTGGGAGAAGTGTATGGTGTTTCCTGAAACATCTAAAAAACAAAGCAACAGAGCCTAGGGCACTTCCACTTATGGTCCTATAGCTTAGGGAAATTAAAATCAAAAAGACACAGCCACCCCAAAGTTTGGAACGGCTCTGTTTACAAGAACCTCGTTTACAGTACAAGTTCAACATCGCAGAAAGTGAAAAATGGATAAAGAAGTTGTGGTATTCACTTACAAAGCAATATCACTCAGCAATGAAATCTATGTCATCAGGCCCTTAGCAGCACAATGAGTGGATTCAGGTATGACGATTCTAACTGAAGTAAGTCACACAGAAAAAGAAACATCATAAGATATCAGTAATACACGGAATGTAAACTTGGCTACACAGGAACTGAATTACAGAACAGAACAGGGTCTCAAATTTAGAAAACCAACTTATGCTTGCTTAAGGGTAAAGGTGAGTTGGGGTGCTGCATAAAACCAGAGATTGAAATGAGCACAGATAAAGTTCCTTAAGTCAAATATGGAATAGACAAGAGCTACTCCTTGCTCAACGAAATGGACTCAACACCGCATATTAAACGCCTAAGAATGTACCTGACTAGTAAGTATCTTAAAACCTATGGATTGCTATGTCTCCGAAAGAGAATCAAGCATGTGTACAGGGGCATAAACGCAGCAGTGATAGGATTGGAGAGGTTCGGTGAGCAAATGAAGACCCTTTGAAGTCATATTGCATGGTACCCATTCCACGGGTTTCAACTACCCAGGTTTAAGGTATTCTTCCTTCAGCTAAAACATGCATGTGGAACCCAAGTATGATCAACCATGTGAACGGGAGACGTGTTCAAATATGTCTCAGTTTTCCTCCCCTGGTACTCGGGTGCAACATTCCAGACGCTTTACTAACACTCTCCCCACTTGGAGAGTCAGTCCCTTTAACCTCCTGTTTGGCCCAGTTTGCAATTTCTGCGGAAGATGAACAGGAATAGCGAGAACCAATGAGAGGCTAGCTGGAGGTGTCTGGACGGGCAAATTTAACTCTCATTTCCCACCAGGAAGAGGAATTAACCAAAGGCTCAGCATGCCGGGCCGGAACCAGATTAGGGCCTGAAGCCATCCTGCGGTGTTGCGGCCAGGTCACAAGAAAGCGAGTTGAAGAAAGGAGCTCAGGGGCACTGTAATTGACAAACCTGCAGAGTTATAAATGACAGCTATCGTCCAAAAATAGACTGAAGTAAGGCTGCCAAGAGGACTTGAAAGCGGGGCAGAATTGCAGGAAACCGATTTCAGGAGGTAGACTGGAATTGCATTGAAAGCATAGGAAAAGAGGCAGAACGTCCACAATGATGCACTTGGCCAAAAAGGGCGTATGCATTTTTTCCTGAATATATTCAGGAAAAAACGCATACGCCCTTTTTGGCCAACCAAGCAAGCTTGCAAAGGAAATCTGCACTACAATGAAGTCTCACTTCCCCCCGGTCAAAAGGGCCATCTGAAAAAAGTGTAAAATCCAGAAAGGCAACAGGCCATTGAGAACTGGGAGCCTTGTTATGCTGATGGGCGGGATGTAAATTGCCAACAGACACTTGGGAGAAGTGTATGGTGTTTCCTGAAACATCTAAAAAACAAAGCAACAGAGCCTAGGGCACTTCCACTTATGGTCCTATAGCTTAGGGAAATTAAAATCAAAAAGACACAGCCACCCCAAAGTTTGGAACGGCTCTGTTTACAAGAACCTCGTTTACAGTACAAGTTCAACATCGCAGAAAGTGAAAAATGGATAAAGAAGTTGTGGTATTTACTTACAAAGCAATATCACTCAGCAATGAAATCTGTGTCATCAGGCCCTTAGCAGCACAATGAGTGGATTCAGGTATGATGATTCTAACTGAAATAAGTCACACAGAAAAAGAAGCATCATAAGATATCAGTAATACACGGAATGTAAACTTGGCGAAACAGGAACTGAATTACAGAACAGAACAGGGTCTCAAATTTAGAAAACCAACTTATTCTTGCTTAAGGGTAAAGGTGAGTTGGGGTGCTGCATAAAACCAGAGATTGAAATGAGCACAGATAAAGTTCCTTAAGTCAAATATGGAATAGACAAGAGCTACTCCTTGCTCAACGAAATGGACTCAACACCGCATATTAAACGCCTAAGAATGTACCTGACTAGTAAGTATCGTAAAACCTATGGATTGCTATGTCTCCAAAAGAGAATCAAGCATGTGTACAGGGGCATAAACGCAGCAGTGATAGGATTGGAGAGGTTCGGTGAGCAAATGAAGACCCTTTGAAGTCATATTGCATGGTACCCATTACACGGGTCTCAACTCTCCAGGTTTAAGGTATTCTTCCTTCAGCTAAAACATGCATGTGTAACCCAAGTATGATCAACCATGTGAACGGGAGACGTGTTCAAATATGTCTCAGTTTTCCTCCCCTGGTACTCCGGTGCAACATTCCAGACGCTTTACTAACACTCTCCCCACTTGGAGAGTCAGCGCCTTTAACCTCCTGTTTTGCACAGTTTGCAATTTCTGCGGAAGATGAACAGGGATAGCGAGAACCAATGAGAGGCTAGCTGGAGGTGTCTGGACGGGCAAATTTAACTCTCATTTCCCACCAGGAAGAGGAAATAACCAAAGGCTCAGCGTGCCGTACTGGAACCAGATTAGGGCCTGAAGCCATCCTGCGGTGTTGCGGCCAGCTCAAAAGAAACCGAGTTGAAGAAAGGAGCTCAGGGGCACTGTAATTCACAAACCTGCAGAGTTATAAATGACAGCTATCGTCCAAAAATAGACTGAAGTAAGGCTGCCAAGAGGACTTGAAAGCGGGGCAGAATTGCAGGAAACTGATTTCAGGAGGTAGACTGGAATTGCATTGAAAGCATAGGAAAAGAGGAGAACGTCCACAATGATGCACTTGGCCAAAAAGGGCGTATGCGTTTTTTCCTGAATATATTCAGGAAAAAACGCATACGCCCTTTTTGGCCAACCAAACAAGCTTGCAAAGGAAATCTGCACTACAATGAAGTCTCACTTCCCCCCGGTCAAAAGGGCCATCTGAAAAAAGTGTAAAATCCAGAAAGGCAACAGGCCATTGAGAACTGGGAGCCTTGTTATGCTGATGGGCGGGATGTAAATTGCCAACAACCACTTGGGAGAAGTGTATGGTGTTTCCTGAAACATCTAAAAAACAAAGCAACAGAGCCTAGGGCACTTCCACTTATGGTCCTATAGCTTAGGGAAATTAAAATCAAAAAGACACAGCCACCCCAAAGTTTGGAACGGCTCTGTTTACAAGAACCTCGTTTACAGTACAAGTTCAACATCGCAGAAAGTGAAAAATGGATAAAGAAGTTGTGGTATTCACTTACAAAGCAATATCACTCAGCAATGAAATCTATGTCATCAGGCCCTTAGCAGCACAATGAGTGGATTCAGGTATGACGATTCTAACTGAAGTAAGTCACACAGAAAAAGAAACATCATAAGATATCAGTAATACACGGAATGTAAACTTGGCTACACAGGAACTGAATTACAGAACAGAACAGGGTCTCAAATTTAGAAAACCAACTTATGCTTGCTTAAGGGTAAAGGTGAGTTGGGGTGCTGCATAAAACCAGAGATTGAAATGAGCACAGATAAAGTTCCTTAAGTCAAATATGGAATAGACAAGAGCTACTCCTTGCTCAACGAAATGGACTCAACACCGCATATTAAACGCCTAAGAATGTACCTGACTAGTAAGTATCTTAAAACCTATGGATTGCTATGTCTCCGAAAGAGAATCAAGCATGTGTACAGGGGCATAAACGCAGCAGTGATAGGATTGGAGAGGTTCGGTGAGCAAATGAAGACCCTTTGAAGTCATATTGCATGGTACCCATTCCACGGGTTTCAACTACCCAGGTTTAAGGTATTCTTCCTTCAGCTAAAACATGCATGTGGAACCCAAGTATGATCAACCATGTGAACGGGAGACGTGTTCAAATATGTCTCAGTTTTCCTCCCCTGGTACTCGGGTGCAACATTCCAGACGCTTTACTAACACTCTCCCCACTTGGAGAGTCAGCGCCTTTAACCTCCTGTTTGGCCCAGTTTGCAATTTCTGCGGAAGATGAACAGGAATAGCGAGAACCAATGAGAGACTAGCTGGAGGTTTCTGGACGGGCAAATTTAACTCTCATTTCCCACCAGGAAGAGGAAATAAGCAAAGGCTCAGCGTGCCGTGCCGGAACCAGATTAGGGCCTGAAGCCATCCTGCGGTGTTGCGGCCAGCTCACAAGAAAGCGAGTTGAAGAAAGGAGCTCAGGGGAACTGTAATTCACAAACCTGCAGAGTTATAAATGACAGCTATCGTCCAAAAATAGACTGAAGTAAGGCTGCCAAGAGGACTTGAAAGCGGGGCAGAATTGCAGGAAACCGATTTCAGGAGGTAGACTGGAATTGCATTGAAAGCATAGGAAAAGAGGCAGAACGTCCACAATGATGCACTTGGCCAAAAAGGGCATATGCGTTTTTTCCTGAATATATTCAGGAAAAAACGCATACGCCCTTTTTGGCCAACCAAGCAAGCTTGCAAAGGAAATCTGCACTACAATGAAGTCTCACTTCCCCCCGGTCAAAAGGGCCATCTGAAAAAAGTGTAAAATCCAGAAAGGCAGGACAGGCCATGGAGAACTGGGAGCCTTATTATGCTGATGGGCGGGATGTAAATTGCCAACAACCACTCGGGAGAAGTGTATGGTGTTTCCTGAAACATCTAAAAAACAAAGCAACAGAGCCTAGGGCACTTCCACTTATGGTCCTATAGCTTAGGGAAATTAAAATCAAAAAGACACAGCCACCCCAAAGTTTGGAATGGCTCTGTTTACAAGAACCTCGTTTACAGTACAAGTTCAACATCGCAGAAAGTGAAAAATGGATAAAGAAGTTGTGGTATTTACTTACAAAGCAATATCACTCAGCAATGAAATCTGTGTCATCAGGCCCTTAGCAGCACAATGAGTGGATTCAGGTATGATGATTCTAACTGAAGTAAGTCACACAGAAAAAGAAACATCATAAGATATCAGTAATACACGGAATGTAAACTTGGCTACACAGGAACTGAATTACAGAACAGAACAGGGTCTCAAATTTAGAAAACCAACTTATGCTTGCTTAAGGGGAAAGGTGAGTTGGGGTGCTGCATAAAACCAGAGATTGAAATGAGCACAGATAAAGTTCCTTAAGTCAAATATGGAATAGACAAGAGCTACTCCTTGCTCAACGAAATGGACTCAACACCGCATATTAAACGCCTAAGAATGTACCTGACTAGTAAGTATCTTAAAACCTATGGATTGCTATGTCTCCGAAAGAGAATCAAGCATGTGTACAGGGGCATAAACGCAGCAGTGATAGGATTGGAGAGGTTCGGTGAGCAAATGAAGACCCTTTGAAGTCATATTGCATGGTACCCATTACACGGGTCTGAACTCTCCAGGTTTAAGGTATTCTTCCTTCAGCTAAAACATGCATGTGGAACCCAAGTATGATCAACCATGTGAACGGGAGACGTGTTCAAATATGTCTCAGTTTTCCTCCCCTGGTACTCGGGTGCAACATTCCAGACGCTTTACTAACACTCTCCCCACTTGGAGAGTCAGCGCCTTTAACCTCCTGTTTGGCCCAGTTTGCAATTTCTGCGGAAGATGAACAGGAATAGCGAGAACCAATGAGAGACTAGCTGGAGGTGTCTGGACGGGCAAATTTAACTCTCATTTCCCACCAGGAAGAGGAAATAACCAAAGGCTCAGCGTGCCGTGCCGGAACCAGATTAGGGCCTGAAGCCATCCTGCGGTGTTGCGGCCAGCTCAAAAGAAACCGAGTTGAAGAAAGGAGCTCAGGGGCACTGTAATTCACAAACCTGCAGAGTTATAAATGACAGCTATCGTCCAAAAATAGACTGAAGTAAGGCTGCCAAGAGGACTTGAAAGCGGGGCAGAATTGCAGGAAACCGATTTCAGGAGGTAGACTGGAATTGCATTGAAAGCATAGGAAAAGAGGCAGAACGTCCACAATGATGCACTTGGCCAAAAAGGGCGTATGCGTTTTTTCCTGAATATATTCAGGAAACAACGCATACGCCCTTTTTGGCCAACCAAGCAAGCTTGCAAAGGAAATCTGCACTACAATGAAGTCTCACTTCCCCCCGGTCAAAAGGGCCATCTGAAAAAAGTGTAAAATCCAGAAAGGCAGGACAGGCCATGGAGAACTGGGAGCCTTGTTATGCTGATGGGCGGGATGTAAATTGCCAACAACCACTCGGGAGAAGTGTATGGTGTTTCCTGAAACATCTAAAAAACAAAGCAACAGAGCCTAGGGCACTTCCACTTATGGTCCTATAGCTTAGGGAAATTAAAATCAAAAAGACACAGCCACCTCAAAGTTTGGAACGGCTCTGTTTACAAGAACCTCGTTTACAGTACAAGTTCAACATCGCAGAAAGTGAAAAATGGATAAAGAAGTTGTGGTATTTACTTACAAAGCAATATCACTCAGCAATGAAATCTGTGTCATCAGGCCCTTAGCAGCACAATGAGTGGATTCAGGTATGATGATTTTAACTGAAGTAAGTCACACAGAAAAAGAAACATCATAAGATATCAGTAATACACGGAATGGAAACTTGGCTACACAGGAACTGAATTACAGAACAGAACAGGGTCTCAAATTTAGAAAACCAACTTATGCTTGCTTAAGGGTAAAGGTGAGTTGGGGTGCTGCATAAAACCAGAGATTGAAATGAGCACAGATAAAGTTCCTTAAGCCAAATATGGAATAGACAAGAGCTACTCCTTGCTCAACGAAATGGACTCAACACCGCATATTAAACGCCTAAGAAGGTACCTGACTAGTAAGTATCTTAAAACCTATGGATCGCTATGTCTCCGAAAGAGAATCAAGCATGTGTACAGGGGCATAAACGCAGCAGTGATAGGATTGGAGAGGTTCGGTGAGCAAATGAAGACCCTTTGAAGTCATATTGCATGGTACCCATTACACGGGTCTTAACTCTCCAGGTTTAAGGTATTCTTCCTTCAGCTAAAACATGCATGTGGAACCCAAGTATGATCAACCATGTGAACGGGAGACGTGTTCAAATATGTCTCAGTTTTCCTCCCCTGGTACTCGGGTGCAACATTCCAGACGCTTTACTAACACTCTCCCCACTTGGAGAGTCAGCGCCTTTAACCTCCTGTTTGGCCCAGTTTGCAATTTCTGCGGAAGATGAACAGGAATAGCGAGAACCAATGAGAGACTAGCTGGAGGTGTCTGGACGGGCAAATTTAACTCTCATTTCCCACCAGGAAGAGGAAATAACCAAAGGCTCAGCGTGCCGTGCCGGAACCAGATTAGGGCCTGAAGCCATCCTGCGGTGTTGCGGCCAGCTCACAAAAAAGCAAGTTGAAGAAAGGAGCTCAGGGGCACTGTAATTCACAAACCTGCAGAGTTATAAATGACAGCTATCGTCCAAAAATAGACTGAAGTAAGGCTGCCAAGAGGACTTGAAAGCGGGGCAGAATTGCAGGAAACCGATTTCAGGAGGTAGACTGGAATTGCATTGAAAGCATAGGAAAAGAGGCAGAACGTCCACAATGATGCACTTGGCCAAAAAGGGCGTATGCGTTTTTTCCTGAATATATTCAGGAAAAAACGCATACGCCCTTTTTGGCCAACCAAGCAAGCTTGCAAAGGAAATCTGCACTACAGTGAAGTCTCACTTCCCCCCGGTCAAAAGGGCCATCTGAAAAAAGTGTAAAATCCAGAAAGGCAGGACAGGCCATGGAGAACTGGGCGCCTTGTTATGCTGATGGGCGGGATGTAAATTGCCAACAACCACTCGGGAGAAGTGTATGGTGTTTCCTGAAACATCTAAGAAACAAAGCAACAGAACCTAGGGCACTTCCACTTATGGTCCTATAGCTTAGGGAAATTAAAATCAAAAAGACACAGCCACCCCAAAGTTTGGAATGGCTCTGTTTACAAGAACCTCGTTTACAGTACAAGTTCAACATCGCAGAAAGTGAAAAATGGATAAAGAAGTTGTGGTATTTACTTACAAAGCAATATCACTCAGCAATGAAATCTGTGTCATCAGGCCCTTAGCAGCACAATGAGTGGATTCAGGTATGATGATTCTAACTGAAGTAAGTCACACAGAAAAAGAAACATCATAAGATATCAGTAATACACGGAATGTAAACTTGGCTACACAGGAACTGAATTACAGAACAGAACAGGGTCTCAAATTTAGAAAACCAACTTATGCTTGCTTAAGGGGAAAGGTGAGTTGGGGTGCTGCATAAAACCAGAGATTGAAATGAGCACAGATAAAGTTCCTTAAGTCAAATATGGAATAGACAAGAGCTACTCCTTGCTCAACGAAATGGACTCAACACCGCATATTAAACGCCTAAGAATGTACCTGACTAGTAAGTATCTTAAAACCTATGGATTGCTATGTCTCCGAAAGAGAATCAAGCATGTGTACAGGGGCATAAACGCAGCAGTGATAGGATTGGAGAGGTTCGGTGAGCAAATGAAGACCCTTTGAAGTCATATTGCATGGTACCCATTACACGGGTCTGAACTCTCCAGGTTTAAGGTATTCTTCCTTCAGCTAAAACATGCATGTGGAACCCAAGTATGATCAACCATGTGAACGGGAGACGTGTTCAAATATGTCTCAGTTTTCCTCCCCTGGTACTCGGGTGCAACATTCCAGACGCTTTACTAACACTCTCCCCACTTGGAGAGTCAGCGCCTTTAACCTCCTGTTTGGCCCAGTTTGCAATTTCTGCGGAAGATGAACAGGAATAGCGAGAACCAATGAGAGACTAGCTGGAGGTGTCTGGACGGGCAAATTTAACTCTCATTTCCCACCAGGAAGAGGAAATAACCAAAGGCTCAGCGTGCCGTGCCGGAACCAGATTAGGGCCTGAAGCCATCCTGCGGTGTTGCGGCCAGCTCAAAAGAAACCGAGTTGAAGAAAGGAGCTCAGGGGCACTGTAATTCACAAACCTGCAGAGTTATAAATGACAGCTATCGTCCAAAAATAGACTGAAGTAAGGCTGCCAAGAGGACTTGAAAGCGGGGCAGAATTGCAGGAAACCGATTTCAGGAGGTAGACTGGAATTGCATTGAAAGCATAGGAAAAGAGGCAGAACGTCCACAATGATGCACTTGGCCAAAAAGGGCGTATGCGTTTTTTCCTGAATATATTCAGGAAACAACGCATACGCCCTTTTTGGCCAACCAAGCAAGCTTGCAAAGGAAATCTGCACTACAATGAAGTCTCACTTCCCCCCGGTCAAAAGGGCCATCTGAAAAAAGTGTAAAATCCAGAAAGGCAGGACAGGCCATGGAGAACTGGGAGCCTTGTTATGCTGATGGGCGGGATGTAAATTGCCAACAACCACTCGGGAGAAGTGTATGGTGTTTCCTGAAACATCTAAAAAACAAAGCAACAGAGCCTAGGGCACTTCCACTTATGGTCCTATAGCTTAGGGAAATTAAAATCAAAAAGACACAGCCACCTCAAAGTTTGGAACGGCTCTGTTTACAAGAACCTCGTTTACAGTACAAGTTCAACATCGCAGAAAGTGAAAAATGGATAAAGAAGTTGTGGTATTTACTTACAAAGCAATATCACTCAGCAATGAAATCTGTGTCATCAGGCCCTTAGCAGCACAATGAGTGGATTCAGGTATGATGATTTTAACTGAAGTAAGTCACACAGAAAAAGAAACATCATAAGATATCAGTAATACACGGAATGGAAACTTGGCTACACAGGAACTGAATTACAGAACAGAACAGGGTCTCAAATTTAGAAAACCAACTTATGCTTGCTTAAGGGTAAAGGTGAGTTGGGGTGCTGCATAAAACCAGAGATTGAAATGAGCACAGATAAAGTTCCTTAAGCCAAATATGGAATAGACAAGAGCTACTCCTTGCTCAACGAAATGGACTCAACACCGCATATTAAACGCCTAAGAAGGTACCTGACTAGTAAGTATCTTAAAACCTATGGATCGCTATGTCTCCGAAAGAGAATCAAGCATGTGTACAGGGGCATAAACGCAGCAGTGATAGGATTGGAGAGGTTCGGTGAGCAAATGAAGACCCTTTGAAGTCATATTGCATGGTACCCATTACACGGGTCTTAACTCTCCAGGTTTAAGGTATTCTTCCTTCAGCTAAAACATGCATGTGGAACCCAAGTATGATCAACCATGTGAACGGGAGACGTGTTCAAATATGTCTCAGTTTTCCTCCCCTGGTACTCGGGTGCAACATTCCAGACGCTTTACTAACACTCTCCCCACTTGGAGAGTCAGCGCCTTTAACCTCCTGTTTGGCCCAGTTTGCAATTTCTGCGGAAGATGAACAGGAATAGCGAGAACCAATGAGAGACTAGCTGGAGGTGTCTGGACGGGCAAATTTAACTCTCATTTCCCACCAGGAAGAGGAAATAACCAAAGGCTCAGCGTGCCGTGCCGGAACCAGATTAGGGCCTGAAGCCATCCTGCGGTGTTGCGGCCAGCTCACAAAAAAGCAAGTTGAAGAAAGGAGCTCAGGGGCACTGTAATTCACAAACCTGCAGAGTTATAAATGACAGCTATCGTCCAAAAATAGACTGAAGTAAGGCTGCCAAGAGGACTTGAAAGCGGGGCAGAATTGCAGGAAACCGATTTCAGGAGGTAGACTGGAATTGCATTGAAAGCATAGGAAAAGAGGCAGAACGTCCACAATGATGCACTTGGCCAAAAAGGGCGTATGCGTTTTTTCCTGAATATATTCAGGAAAAAACGCATACGCCCTTTTTGGCCAACCAAGCAAGCTTGCAAAGGAAATCTGCACTACAGTGAAGTCTCACTTCCCCCCGGTCAAAAGGGCCATCTGAAAAAAGTGTAAAATCCAGAAAGGCAGGACAGGCCATGGAGAACTGGGCGCCTTGTTATGCTGATGGGCGGGATGTAAATTGCCAACAACCACTCGGGAGAAGTGTATGGTGTTTCCTGAAACATCTAAGAAACAAAGCAACAGAACCTAGGGCACTTCCACTTATGGTCCTATAGCTTAGGGAAATTAAAATCAAAAAGACACAGCCACCCCAAAGTTTGGAATGGCTCTGTTTACAAGAACCTCGTTTACAGTACAAGTTCAACATCGCAGAAAGTGAAAAATGGATAAAGAAGTTGTGGTATTTACTTACAAAGCAATATCACTCAGCAATGAAATCTGTGTCATCAGGCCCTTAGCAGCACAATGAGTGGATTCAGGTATGATGATTCTAACTGAAGTAAGTCACACAGAAAAAGAAACATCATAAGATATCAGTAATACACGGAATGTAAACTTGGCTACACAGGAACTGAATTACAGAACAGAACAGGGTCTCAAATTTAGAAAACCAACTTATGCTTGCTTAAGGGTAAAGGTGAGTTGGGGTGCTGCATAAAACCAGAGATTGAAATGAGCACAGATAAAGTTCCTTAAGCCAAATATGGAATAGACAAGAGCTACTCCTTGCTCAACGAAATGGACTCAACACCGCATATTAAACGCCTAAGAATGTACCTGACTAGTAAGTATCGTAAAACCTATGGATTGCTATGTCTCCAAAAGAGAATCAAGCATGTGTACAGGGGCATAAACGCAGCAGTGATAGGATTGGAGAGGTTCGGTGAGCAAATGAAGACCCTTTGAAGTCATATTGCATGGTACCCATTACACGGGTCTCAACTCTCCAGGTTTAAGGTATTCTTCCTTCAGCTAAAACATGCATGTGGAACCCAAGTATGATCAACCATGTGAACGGGAGACGTGTTCAAATATGTCTCAGTTTTCCTCCCCTGGTACTCGGGTGCAACATTCCAGACGCTTTACTAACACTCTCCCCACTTGGAGAGTCAGCGCCTTTAACCTCCTGTTTGGCACAGTTTGCAATTTCTGCGGAAGATGAACAGGGATAGCGAGAACCAATGATAGGCTAGCTGGAGGTGTCTGGACGGGCAAATTTAACTCTCATTTCCCACCAGGAAGAGGAAATAACCAAAGGCTCTTCGTGCCGTACCGGAACCAGATTAGGGCCTGAAGCCATCCTGCGGTGTTGCGGCCAGCTCAAAAGAAACCGAGTTGAAGAAAGGAGCTCAGGGGCACTGTAATTCACAAACCTGCAGAGTTATAAATGACAGCTATCGTCCAAAAATAGACTGAAGTAAGGCTGCCAAGAGGACTTGAAAGCGGGGCAGAATTGCAGGAAACCGATTTCAGGAGGTAGACTGGAATTGCATTGAAAGCATAGGAAAAGAGGCAGAACGTCCACAATGATGCACTTGGCCAAAAAGGGCGTATGCGTTTTTTCCTGAATATATTCAGGAAAAAACGCATACGCCCTTTTTGGCCAACCAAGCAAGCTTGCAAAGGAAATCTGCACTACAATGAAGTCTCACTTCCCCCCGGTCAAAAGGGCCATCTGAAAAAAGTGTAAAATCCAGAAAGGCTACAGGCCATTGAGAACTGGGAGCCTTGTTATGCTGATGGGCGGGATGTAAATTGCCAACAACCACTCGGGAGAAGTGTATGGTGTTTCCTGAAACATCTAAAAAACAAAGCAACAGAGCCTAGGGCACTTCCACTTATGGTCCTATAGCTTAGGGAAATTAAAATCAAAAAGACACAGCCACCCCAAAGTTTGGAACGGCTCTGTTTACAAGAACCTCGTTTACAGTACAAGTTCAACATCGCAGAAAGTGAAAAATGGATAAAGAAGTTGTGGTATTTACTTACAAAGCAATATCACTCAGCAATGAAATCTGTGTCATCAGGCCCTTAGCAGCACAATGAGTGGATTCAGGTATGATGATTCTAACTGAAGTAAGTCACACAGAAAAAGAAACATCATAAGATATCAGTAATACACGGAATGGAAACTTGGCTACACAGGAACTGAATTACAGAACAGAACAGGGTCTCAAATTTAGAAAACCAACTTATGCTTGCTTAAGGGTAAAGGTGAGTTGGGGTGCTGCATAAAACCAGAGATTGAAATGAGCACAGATAAAGTTCCTTAAGTCAAATATGGAATAGACAAGAGCTACTCCTTGCTCAACGAAATGGACTCAACACCGCATATTAAACGCCTAAGAATGTACCTGACTAGTAAGTATCTTAAAACCTATGGATTGCTATGTCTCCGAAAGAGAATCAAGCATGTGTACAGGGGCATAAACGCAGCAGTGATAGGATTGGAGAGGTTCGGTGAGCAAATGAAGACCCTTTGAAGTCATATTGCATGGTACCCATTCCACGGGTTTCAACTACCCAGGTTTAAGGTATTCTTCCTTCAGCTACAACATGCATGTGGAACCCAAGTATGATCAACCATGTGAACGGGAGACGTGTTCAAATATGTCTCAGTTTTCCTCCCCTGGTACTCGGGTGCAACATTCCAGACACTTTACTAACACTCTCCCCACTTGGAGAGTCAGCGCCTTTAACCTCCTGTTTGGCCCAGTTTGCAATTTCTGCGGAAGATGAACAGGAATAGCGAGAACCAATGAGAGACTAGCTGGAGGTGTCTGGACGGGCAAATTTAACTCTCATTTCCCACCAGGAAGAGGAAATAAGCAAAGGCTCAGCGTGCCGTGCCGGAACCAGATTAGGGCCTGAAGCCATCCTGCGGTGTTGCGGCCAGCTCACAAGAAAGCGAGTTGAAGAAAGGAGCTCAGGGGCACTGTAATTCACAAACCTGCAGAGTTATAAATGACAGCTATCGTCCAAAAATAGACTGAAGTAAGGCTGCCAAGAGGACTTGAAAGCGGGGCAGAATTGCAGGGAACCGATTTCAGGAGGTAGACTGGAATTGCATTGAAAGCATAGGAAAAGAGGCAGAACGTCCACAATGATGCACTTGGCCAAAAAGGGCGTATGCGTTTTTTCCTGAATATATTCAGGAAAAAACGCATACGCCCTTTTTGGCCAACCAAGCAAGCTTGCAAAGGAAATCTGCACTAAAATGAAGTCTCACATCTCCCCGGTCAAAAGGGCCATCTGAAAAATGTGTAAAATCCAGAAAGGCAGGACAGGCCATGGAGAACTGGGCGCCTTGTTATGCTGATGGGCGGGATGTAAATTGCCAACAACCACTCGGGAGAAGTGTATGGTGTTTCCTGAAACATCTAAAAATCAAAGCAACAGAGCCTAGGGCACTTCCACTTATGGTCCTATAGCTTAGGGAAATTAAAATCAAAAAGACACAGCCACCCCAAAGTTTGGAACGGCTCTGTTTACAAGAACCTCGTTTACAGTACAAGTTCAACATCGCAGAAAGTGAAAAATGGATAAAGAAGTTGTGGTATTTACTTACAAAACAATATCACTCAGCAATGAAATCTGTGTCATCAGGCCCTTAGCAGCACAATGAGTGGATTCAGGTATGATGATTCTAACTGAAATAAGTCACACAGAAAAAGAAACATCATAAGATATCAGTAATACACGGAATGTAAACTTGGCTACACAGGAACTGAATTACAGAACAGAACAGGGTCTCAAATTTAGAAAACCAACTTATTCTTGCTTAAGGGTAAAGGTGAGTTGGGGTGCTGCATAAAACCAGAGATTGAAATGAGCACAGATAAAGTTCCTTAAGCCAAATATGGAATAGACAAGAGCTACTCCTTGCTCAATGAAATGGACTCAACACCCCATATTAAACGTTTAAGAATGTACCTGACTAGTAAGTATCGTAAAACCTATGGATTGCTATGTCTCCGAAAGAGAATCAAGCATGTGTACAGGGGCATAAACGCAGCAGTGATAGGATTGGAGAGGTTCGGTGAGCAAATGAAGACCCTTTGAAATCATATTGCATGGTAGCCATTCCACGCGTTTCAACTACCCAGGTTTAAGGTATTCTTCCTTCAGCTAAAACATGCATGTGGAACCTACAGTATGATCAACCATGTGATCGGGAGACGTGTTCAAATATGTCTCAGTTTTCCTCCCCTGGTACTCGGGTGCAACATTCCAGACGCTTTACTAACACTCTCCCCACTTGGAGAGTCAGCGCCTTTAACCTCCTGTTTGGCCCAGTTTGCAATTTCTGCGGAAGATGAACAGGAATAGCGAGAACCAATGAGAGACTAGCTGGAGGTGTCTGGACGGGCAAATTTAACTCTCATTTCCCACCAGGAAGAGGAATTAACCAAAGGCTCAGCATGCCGGGCCGGAACCAGATTAGGGCCTGAAGCCATCCTGCGGTGTTGCGGCCAGGTCACAAGAAAGCGAGTTGAAGAAAGGAGCTCAGGGGCACTGTAATTCACAAACCTGCAGAGTTATAAATGACAGCTATCGTCCAAAAATAGACTGAAGTAAGGCTGCCAAGAGGACTTGAAAGCGGGGCAGAATTGCAGGAAACCGATTTCAGGAGGTAGACTGGAATTGCATTGAAAGCATAGGAAAAGAGGCAGAACGTCCACAATGATGCACTTGGCCAAAAAGGGCGTATGCGTTTTTTCCTGAATATATTCAGGAAAAAACGCATACGCCCTTTTTGGCCAACCAAGCAAGCTTGCAAAGGAAATCTGCACTACAATGAAGTCTCACTTCCCCCCGGTCAAAAGGGCCATCTGAAAAAAGTGTAAAATCCAGAAAGGCTACAGGCCATTGAGAACTGGGAGCCTTGTTATGCTGATGGGCGGGATGTAAATTGCCAACAACCACTCGGGAGAAGTGTATGGTGTTTCCTGAAACATCTAAAAAACAAAGCAACAGAGCCTAGGGCACTTCCACTTATGGTCCTATAGCTTAGGGAAATTAAAATCAAAAAGACACAGCCACCCCAAAGTTTGGAACGGCTCTGTTTACAAGAACCTCATTTACAGTACAAGTTCAACATCGCAGAAAGTGAAAAATGGATAAAGAAGTTGTGGTATTTACTTACAAAGCAATATCACTCAGCAATGAAATCTGTGTCATCAGGCCCTTAGCAGCACAATGAGTGGATTCAGGTATGATGATTCTAACTGAAGTAAGTCACACAGAAAAAGAAACATCATAAGATATCAGTAATACACGGAATGGAAACTTGGCTACACAGGAACTGAATTACAGAACAGAACAGGGTCTCAAATTTAGAAAACCAACTTATGCTTGCTTAAGGGTAAAGGTGAGTTGGGGTGCTGCATAAAACCAGAGATTGAAATGAGCACAGATAAAGTTCCTTAAGTCAAATATGGAATAGACAAGAGCTACTCCTTGCTCAACGAAATGGACTCAACACCGCATATTAAACGCCTAAGAATGTACCTGACTAGTAAGTATCTTAAAACCTATGGATTGCTATGTCTCCGAAAGAGAATCAAGCATGTGTACAGGGGCATAAACGCAGCAGTGATAGGATTGGAGAGGTTCGGTGAGCAAATGAAGACCCTTTGAAGTCATATTGCATGGTACCCATTCCACGGGTTTCAACTACCCAGGTTTAAGGTATTCTTCCTTCAGCTACAACATGCATGTGGAACCCAAGTATGATCAACCATGTGAACGGGAGACGTGTTCAAATATGTCTCAGTTTTCCTCCCCTGGTACTCGGGTGCAACATTCCAGACACTTTACTAACACTCTCCCCACTTGGAGAGTCAGCGCCTTTAACCTCCTGTTTGGCCCAGTTTGCAATTTCTGCGGAAGATGAACAGGAATAGCGAGAACCAATGAGAGACTAGCTGGAGGTGTCTGGACGGGCAAATTTAACTCTCATTTCCCACCAGGAAGAGGAAATAAGCAAAGGCTCAGCGTGCCGTGCCGGAACCAGATTAGGGCCTGAAGCCATCCTGCGGTGTTGCGGCCAGCTCACAAGAAAGCGAGTTGAAGAAAGGAGCTCAGGGGCACTGTAATTCACAAACCTGCAGAGTTATAAATGACAGCTATCGTCCAAAAATAGACTGAAGTAAGGCTGCCAAGAGGACTTGAAAGCGGGGCAGAATTGCAGGGAACCGATTTCAGGAGGTAGACTGGAATTGCATTGAAAGCATAGGAAAAGAGGCAGAACGTCCACAATGATGCACTTGGCCAAAAAGGGCGTATGCGTTTTTTCCTGAATATATTCAGGAAAAAACGCATACGCCCTTTTTGGCCAACCAAGCAAGCTTGCAAAGGAAATCTGCACTAAAATGAAGTCTCACATCTCCCCGGTCAAAAGGGCCATCTGAAAAACGTGTAAAATCCAGAAAGGCAGGACAGGCCATGGAGAACTGGGCGCCTTGTTATGCTGATGGGCGGGATGTAAATTGCCAACAACCACTCGGGAGAAGTGTATGGTGTTTCCTGAAACATCTAAAAATCAAAGCAACAGAGCCTAGGGCACTTCCACTTATGGTCCTATAGCTTAGGGAAATTAAAATCAAAAAGACACAGCCACCTCAAAGTTTGGAACGGCTCTGTTTACAAGAACCTCGTTTACAGTACAAGTTCAACATCGCAGAAAGTGAAAAATGGATAAAGAAGTTGTGGTATTTACTTACAAAACAATATCACTCAGCAATGAAATCTGTGTCATCAGGCCCTTAGCAGCACAATGAGTGGATTCAGGTATGATGATTCTAACTGAAATAAGTCACACAGAAAAAGAAACATCATAAGATATCAGTAATACACGGAATGTAAACTTGGCTACACAGGAACTGAATTACAGAACAGAACAGGGTCTCAAATTTAGAAAACCAACTTATGCTTGCTTAAGGGTAAAGGTGAGTTGGGGTGCTGCATAAAACCAGAGATTGAAATGAGCACAGATAAAGTTCCTTAAGCCAAATATGGAATAGACAAGAGCTACTCCTTGCTCAATGAAATGGACTCAACACCCCATATTAAACGTTTAAGAATGTACCTGACTAGTAAGTATCGTAAAACCTATGGATTGCTATGTCTCCGAAAGAGAATCAAGCATGTGTACAGGGGCATAAACGCAGCAGTGATAGGATTGGAGAGGTTCGGTGAGCAAATGAAGACCCTTTGAAATCATATTGCATGGTAGCCATTCCACGCGTTTCAACTACCCAGGTTTAAGGTATTCTTCCTTCAGCTAAAACATGCATGTGGAACCTACAGTATGATCAACCATGTGATCGGGAGACGTGTTCAAATATGTCTCAGTTTTCCTCCCCTGGTACTCGGGTGCAACATTCCAGACGCTTTACTAACACTCTCCCCACTTGGAGAGTCAGCGCCTTTAACCTCCTGTTTGGCCCAGTTTGCAATTTCTGCGGAAGATGAACAGGAATAGCGAGAACCAATGAGAGACTAGCTGGAGGTGTCTGGACGGGCAAATTTAACTCTCATTTCCCACCAGGAAGAGGAATTAACCAAAGGCTCAGCATGCCGGGCCGGAACCAGATTAGGGCCTGAAGCCATCCTGCGGTGTTGCGGCCAGGTCACAAGAAAGCGAGTTGAAGAAAGGAGCTCAGGGGCACTGTAATTCACAAACCTGCAGAGTTATAAATGACAGCTATCGTCCAAAAATAGACTGAAGTAAGGCTGCCAAGAGGAGTTGAAAGCGGGGCAGAATTCCAGGAAACCGATTTCAGGAGGTAGACTGGAATTGCATTGAAAGCATAGGAAAAGAGGCAGAACGTCCACAATGATGCACTTGGCCAAAAAGGGCGTATGCGTTTTTTCCTGAATATATTCAGGAAAAAACGCATACGCCCTTTTTGGCCAACCAAGCAAGCTTGCAAAGGAAATCTGCACTAAAATGAAGTCTCACTTCCCCCCGGTCAAAAGGGCCATCTGAAAAAAGTGTAAAATCCAGAAAGGCTACAGGCCATGGAGAACTGGGAGCCTTGTTATGCTGATGGGTGGGATGTAAATTGCCAACAACCACTCGGGAGAAGTGTATGGTGTTTCCTGAAACATCTAAGAAACAAAGCAACAGAACCTAGGGCACTTCCACTTATGGTCCTATAGCTTAGGGAAATTAAAATCAAAAAGACACAGCCACCCCAAAGTTTGGAACGGCTCTGTTTACAAGAACCTCGTTTACAGTACAAGTTCAACATCGCAGAAAGTGAAAAATGGATAAAGAAGTTGTGGTATTTACTTACAAAGCAATATCACTCAGCAATGAAATCTGTGTCATCAGGCCCTTAGCAGCACAATGAGTGGATTCAGGTATGATGATTCTAACTGAAATAAGTCACACAGAAAAAGAAACATCATAAGATATCAGTAATACACGGAATGTAAACTTGGCTACACAGGAACTGAATTACAGAACAGAACAGGGTCTCAAATTTAGAAAACCAACTTATGCTTGCTTAAGGGTAAAGGTGAGTTGGGGTGCTGCATAAAACCAGAGATTGAAATGAGCACAGATAAAGTTCCTTAAGCCAAATATGGAATAGACAAGAGCTACTCCTTGCTCAACGAAATGGACTCAACACCGCATATTAAACGCCTAAGAATGTACCTGACTTGTAAGTATCTTAAAACCTATGGATTGCTATGTCTCCAAAAGAGAATCAAGCATGTGTACAGGGGCATAAACGCAGCAGTTATAGGATTGGAGAGGTTCGGTGAGCAAATGAAGACCCTTTGAAGTCATATTGCATGGTACCCATTCCATGGGTCTCAACTCTCCAGGTTTAAGGTATTCTTCCTTCAGCTAAAACATGCATGTGGAACCTAGAGTATGATCAACCATGTGATCGGGAGACGTGTTCAAATATGTCTCAGTTTTCCTCCCCTGGTACTCGGGTGCAACATTCCAGACGCTTTACTAACACTCTCCCCACTTGGAGAGTCAGTCCCTTTAACCTCCTGTTTGGCCCAGTTTGAAATTTCTGCGGAAGATGAACAGGAATAGCGAGAACCAATGAGAGGCTAGCTGGAGGTGTCTGGACGGGCAAATTTAACTCTCATTTCCCACCAGGAAGAGGAATTAACCAAAGGCTCAGCATGCCGGGCCGGAACCAGATTAGGGCCTGAAGCCATCCTGCGGTGTTGCGGCCAGGTCACAAGAAAGCGAGTTGAAGAAAGGAGCTCAGGGGCACTGTAATTCACAAACCTGCAGAGTTATAAATGACAGCTATCGTCCAAAAATAGACTGAAGTAAGGCTGCCAAGAGGACTTGAAAGCGGGGCAGAATTGCAGGAAACCGATTTCAGGAGGTAGACTGGAATTGCATTGAAAGCATAGGAAAAGAGGCAGAACGTCCACAATGATGCACTTGGCCAGAAAGGGCGTATGCGTTTTTTCCGGAATATATTCAGG